>NC_033794.1:119942317-119956801 GCF_001876935.1 Asparagus officinalis | reverse complement strand
CCCTCTCCCTCCTCCTCATCCTCTTCAACCTCCCCCTCTCCCTCCTCCTCATCCTCTCCCTCCTCCTCCTCCTCATCCTCTTCAACCTCCCCCTCCTCCTCTTCGTCCTCCTCTTCATCATCCTCTTTGCATATCCAAGATCGCAATGTCAGCACAAGGACAAGGCCCTTTTTGCCGTCATCAACAAAAGGTATGCTAACATATTCAAGATATTTTTTTAATATCAGCATGGAGGTCATCAAACTTATAATAAAAGTGAAGCTCCTTCAATTTTTGACCCAAATTGAACAAAGCATTAACTACAATTACATTCTCTGAAGCAATGTTGGACCTGAATGCAATGAAGAGAAATAGCTCTTGCATATTAACCATTTGTGAGAGAGGCACCGGAATGGTGACTGTCCCATGATAATATTCACTAGAATTTTAGAATCAGACCTAGTATTCAATGGGGGATTCGACATAGATGCATTCAGATCCACACCAATGGCCATGACGTGAATCTTTGCCTAAAAACTGGAACCAGAACCAACAGGGCAAGCAAAAGCACACACCTTGAAATGGACTATAGAGTCCAAGTGATTCAAAAACCACCACATGAGTCTAGCGTATATTTCCTCATAACATGAAACCCGTGGAAACTAGCTAGCCTACAAGTGAGCTATGAAACTTAGTAAAACCTAATCTGCCCTAGAAATATCGTGATTTTGTCTCAACCATCCAAACTTGGTCGTTGTACATTTATTGAAAATCATACCATTCCAACTTACTTTAAGAGCATCTCCAACAACTTCTCCATTTTCCACTTTTGGAGAATATAGTTAGGTTTTTGGTCCAACAGATTCCCTATCTCATTCCCTAAAATAGGGATGGAGGAGAAAAAATGGGGAAGCTTCCCCAAATCCCAACAGATTCCCTATCTCATTCCCTAAAATAGGGATGGAGGAGAAAAAATGGGGAAGCTTCCCCAAATCTGCAGCATTCTCCAAATTTTTGGAGGAAAAAAGGGATTCTTCAAAATATGGAAGCTGTTGGAGTTGGTATAAAAATAATTTAGAGACTATAACTTTTGCTTCCGCATTTTGGAGAAAATTTTAGAGAAGCTGTTGGAGATGCCCTAAACGACTAATGTTCACAAGACCTATCATAAGAACAAAGTTTGTTGCTGATAAATTTAGGATTTGGGATTTTTCTGATATTGGTCCCTCTCGCATCTTAATTAGTATTTCAAAATAATTTCATAAACGAAGATTTTTGAAATAAGTACTCCAAATCTCATAAGTTGTATCAAATATATCCCTTCTCTTAAAATCTCACAAGTTATACCGCTGCAGACCGAGTATTGCAGAGGGATTTAAAATAATTCGAATATAATGCAGCTTATAAAAGATGGAATTTTGACTTTTTAAGACCCATTCACTGCTGGATTTTCACTTTTTAGCGACGGACATTTCCGTCGCTAAAGGTTTATATTCCGTCGCTAAAAGTTTTAGCGACGAAAAATATGAAATTCCATCGCTAAAATTACATATTCCGTCGGCAAATTTTTTTTACCTACGGAACAGTAGCGACGAAAATTTCCGTCGTTATAACATGACATATAGCGACGGAAATTTCCGTCGCTATTTGTCCGTAGGTAAAACGCTATTTTCTAGTAGTGATTCGTCTGTATGTAATGGTCAATTTTTCAATGAACCCGTAACCAGAAAATCCTTGGGAATAATAGTGAGTATATATGAATATATCATATCATATCATACTCCTTTTAAAAGCATGAGTTTAGAAAAATCTTTCCATGATAATATTATCATTCACCATTTTGAATATTTAATTTAAATTTTAATCTATCCTAATCATAATTATATCCTATCTTAATTTCATATGAACTACCTACAGCTCAACAATTTAAAAAAAATAAGATTAATCAAATTCGTCAATATTACCGTCATTATTTTGAATATTTGATTTAAATCTTAATCTATTCTAATCATAATTATATCATATATCTTAATCCCATGTGAACTACCTATAGCTCCAAAATATTAAAATAATAAGATTAATAAAATACATGAGACATCTCAATGGTATTAGTTTGTTAAGGTAAAAAATTAGTGTGCTATAATATATGAAATAATATAAAATAACCCAAAGCATTTTAAAAACTACACAAAATACCCTCAAAAGTTTAAAATTATACAAAACATCCAGCCGTTTAAAAACTTAAAATAACAAACATGAAATTTGAAAATTAACAGCAACCTCTGAATAATTTCAAATTTATAATTAACACATTCGATATTTCAAATTGTAAAAACACACTCAAAGTTCAAATAATAAAAAATCACCATGAACTTCTAAAATTTCAAAACTTACAAACAATAAGGATGAATTCAAAGCATTACTATCAGACACTTTAAAATTTGCAAAAAATAACCTCAAAGTTATAAAAATTATGAAAAAACTCCTTCGAAATTTAAAAATCACAAAAACCCCTAAATTTCAAAACCTATAACCAGTACATATGAAATCTAGAAATTAATAACATACCGATAAAAATTTGAATTTTAGAAAACATAATCCAAATTTTACTAATTGTAAAAAAACACCCTTAAAATTTTAAAGTTGCAAAAACTTACCACCAACACACGAAACATGAAAAGTATAAGCACCCAACTTAAAATTTAAAATTTTCAAAACACACTCTCAAAGTTTAAAATTTGTAAAACACACCCTCAAAAATTCAAAATCACAAAAAAATGACTAAAATTTCAAAACTTAGCAATGAAAAAAGTAGTTGTTTGATACTCTTTCATTAAGTTCTATAAATTTAACTTCTAATTTATGGTTTATTATCCATTTTTAACATCTAAATATAGTCTAATTTTATCAAAACAGATAAAAGTGGAGAAAGATTAATGTCGGCTCAAAAAAATAAAATAAAATAGAACCAATGAAAGATGTTATTTTCTGGATATTTTATAGAATAGTTTATTTTTGTAAGTAAATTAGGTATCTTTAGAAGGGATTGTCATGAGCTTGATTTAGTACTTTTATATACTTATGTGGATGCTTTCATCATATGATTGTCATGAGCTTGATTTAGTACTTTTATATACTTATGTGGATGCTTTCATCATATAAAAGTGTACTAGAGTTAGAATTAATTGATTTAGTACTTTTATATACTTATGTGGATGCTTTCATCATATAAAAGTGTACTAGAGTTAGAATTAATCTTTAATTTATTTAAAGTCTATCAAAGATTAGGAACAAACTCTATATTCTCTTTTGTGTCGTTTTAGTCCATTTCTAAGAAAATAATCTTGTCTTATTAGCTTTAATTAGTCATCTTTCTTTTATAATGCTATTTTTGAAATATTTTTTACTTTTACTACTATACTTTCTAAGATCAAACTTGATTACATATCATCCAAAATAACATGATAATTCAAATTGACCTCAGATTACATTTGTTTCCTGTCAATTCAATTATCAACATGAAATTTAAATTTATTATAACTCATTTAAGCGAACATTAAAGAAAATAAATAATCACAATGCTAAAGTTTAGAAACATAAGTGAGCAAAAGCCATCAAAGTAGAACCGATGAACAAGTTTTTTTATAAGAAAGTAAACTAAAAATACTTAATTTATTTCTTGCCAATTCAATTATCAACATGAAAATTTAAATTTGGTGTAGCTCATTTAAACGAACATTTAAAAATAATAATCACAATGCTAAATTTTAGAGACATAAGTGAGCAAAAACCATTAGAATAGAACAAAGGAACAAAATTTTAATTAAGAAAATGAACTAAAAGTACTTAATTTTATTATTTAACCATGTGCATTGCACGTGTATAAAACCTAGTATAAATAAAAATACGTAGTACCACACACTAATTTAGAGATCGCTGAATTTATCTTAGGGGCTGTTTGGTTCGTTTCCTTGATATAGAGAAATGCAATTCCATGTAAAGAAACACAAGTTTTGAGTTTTCCAAACTTTTCTAAGAAATAGATTGTTTTGCTTTGGTTCGCACCTAAAAAATGGTGGGAAACCAATGTATTTATTTTTCTTGTGTTTGGTTCGCATAGAAAAAAAAGGAAAATTTTTGTAAACAAAACAGAGAAGGAAAAAAATCTGACGTGACAGAGTTTTCATCAATTTCACTTGGTTGGGGAAGGAAATCGGAGAGGGAAAAAATCTTAGTTGGCGGCGATTTCAGCAGAGTTTTCCCTCTTCCATTCGAGCGAACCAAAGCGGCACAAAGAAATGGACGGAAACAAAAAAGCTGACGTGAAGGGCTAAAAATCTGACGTGGAGGGGTTTTCTGAGTTTTCCGCCCCTTATAATAGCGAACCAAACAGCCCCTTATCAGAAATCTTTTAAGAAAAGGTCTACACTGAACTTTATTGATAGTAAAGAACAATTGACCAAATTGACCAATTAATAAAGATAGAACAGCAGACGGATGATTGATGAGAATACAACTAGAAATTTGCATACAATCGGTGTCTGCTTCTATACAATCTCTTTTTGATTGTGTATATTTTACTCAAATAAATTCACCGCTTTTTATAGGAATTTCATCGTCATTTCCTTTCACTGGTACAAAAGGTCGCATTCCAGACGGAAAATTTCGTCTGGAATAATCATATTTCCGTATACAATAACTATTCCGGACGGAATTCCGTCTGAAATACGTGTCTAATTAGTTTCCGTCTATAACAACTATTCCTGACTAAAATTAGGATGTCATCCTAAATCTTCGTATCTGTCATATCAAGCATGACATTCTGAGGGTAAGAGAAGTTCTGCCAAATTTCATCAGAAGAACCATTTGGTTCATTGTCCTCATCACTATCAGCGTTATTATTAGGGAGGACTATAGATCTTGGCTCCTTGTATAACATGACCCAATCGGTGGTAACCTTTGGGTCTTTCACATAGAAGCACTGGTCTGCCTGTTCTGCGAATATGAACTTCTCATCTAGATTGTTTGGGTGAAAAATTGTTTGATTCATTGCGGTGTTCATAACAAACTTCATACGTTTACAACGAAAAGAAAAATAAGACCTTTACACAATGAAAACAAAACAAAAGTACAATTCTCTTCAAACAGCGCAGAGATCGTTTATCGGTCTTATGCTTGCGTGGGATCTTGGCCTGTGATGGAGACGTTGATATCCGTGGACCACCGTCGATCAGATCTGATTGCTAAAAATTTGGGCAGAGCTTCGTCGATTCGCGAAGGAATCAAAAAGCCGTAGCGCTTATCTCGGTAACAGCGAGATAATTGCTCTTCTTAAGATTACCACAACGGGGTAATCTTAAGGGACGAACACGAGAACTGCAGATCTGACGAGCTCTTCTTCTCTATGCCGACGAACTCGATCCGATCTCTCCTCCTTCTCTCTGAAATTCGTGCACCTTTAATCTTCAGTCCGGCAGGGCTTCGCCAACGCTCGAGAATTCCAGCTCTCCAAAAAATAAAGGTCTTAGGACTGTATTTATAGGCTCCGGGGAATCCAGACGGTTAAAATAACAAAAGAACGACTTTTTAGGGCCCGAGACACCCTCAGGCGTCTCAGCGAGGCCGAGACACCCTCGGGTGTCTCGGTTGGGCTGAGACACCTCGGGGTGTCTTAGCTTATGCTGAGACAGTCCGTTTTGCGTGTTGTTTTTACATTCGCCGTATTTTCCTCTTCCGAACTCGGATTTACATGATTCAAGTTGCGTTGGAAAGCTGACGAGAAGATCTACAGGCTCCCATGATTGGATCATCTGTGGAATAAATAAGACACGAAGGGCGTTTCGCCTTTTGTAAGCGACACGAGGCTTCCGATCAGTTCGTATCCTCGTTATTCTGAAACTCCGTTGCTTCACATAGTTCGTCGATTCATTTCAAGCATTCGTCGACGTCAATCAAGCTTCCGTGACTTGGATAGTGACGTTCATCGTCTTCTCTTAGCTTTAAGCTGTTTGTGGAGAGCTATAGGCAATTTTCAACGCCTACAGATACCCCCTCCAAAGTGTTTCAGTCGTGTTTTTTTTATAAAAGAGCCTGGAATACTTTGGATGTGATTGGTCCAGCCTTCGATCGGCGTACAGGACCTGTAGTTAGCTTCAATTCTTGACTCCTTCGATTTTCAGTCTATTCGATGTTTTGACGTTAGCTTCAATTCTTGACTCCTTCGATTTTCAGTCTATTCGATGTTTTGACGAATAGCTGAAGTTCTTCTGGCGCTGCGTTTATCGTCTGGCCGTCGTCGAAGTCTCGAATCTAAAACTGATGAGTTGAGTTTGGCTCGTGTTGTTGAGTTGACTTAGAACTGACTATCTCCATCACATTAACTTTTTCATTGCAACGTGTTAATTGGCGTGGACCTAGGGTTACGCGTTGACCGGTGTTGACCTAGGGTTTCGGATAGCAACGCGTTGATTGGCGTTGACCTAGGGCTACCCGTTGACCGGCGTTGACCTAGGGTTTCGGATCGCCCAACGTTGACTTTTTCATCGCAACGCGTTGACTAGCGTTGACCTAGGGTTATGCATTGACCGGCGTTGACCTGGGGTTTCGGATCGCCTGTCGTTGACTTTTTTTATCGCAACGCGTTGACTGGCGTTGACACAGTTTATACTCGTATGTTTGCTGGAGTATACACAGTTTAAGCTCTTAAGGTATTGGAGCATAGCGGGCCTAACAGTTAGGGCTGTAGGACCAACTGTTAAAGCTGATTCGTCTGCAGATATGGATCTTATCCCGAAGTTGTTGAATGCTCGAGTCACGAGACCAGTTAATAAAGCTGATGCGTCAATGACTCGCATTTATAGAATTTTTGGCAAATTCTTAGCCATCAATGGGTTTGATAAGCCTTTACCGACTACCGTTTGAGTCGGGCTAGCATGCGGATTGTTTAAGGTTTGATAAGCCTTTACCGACTACCGTTTGAGTCGGGCTAGCATGCGGATTGTTTAAGTCCGTTTCGCCTGTAACGCTATGCTAAAAGAGTTAACTCTTTTAGTGCTACGATATTGAATACGTAGACTTCATCTTTCTCCTGTGAAAAGACTAAACAGCAACGTGTATGAGACGTTAGGTTTGATTAGCCTTTACCGACTATCGTTTAAGTCGGGCTAGCATGCAGATTGTTTAAATCCGTTCTGCATGTAACGTTATGCTAAAAGAGTTAACTCTTTTAGTGCTACGATATTGAATACGTAGACTTCGTCTTACTTACGGGAATAGACTACCCGGCAACGCGTGTTAGGCGCTGACTTATCCCTATTTAGGATTCGGGATAAAATTCCCCGTACGTGTGAAGCACGGATTTTGGCGTTATGAATAACAACATGCCATAATATCGAATATATGGGCTTTCGTTCTTTTTACGGTTAAGAACTAACCGGCAACGCGTGTTAGGCGTTGACTTATCCCTACTTAGGCTTCGGGATAAAATACCCCAGACTGGATTCTGGTGTCTTTTTCAATCGGCGAAAGACTAAACCGGCAACGCGTGTTAGGCGTTGACTTATCCTTACTCAGGATTCGGGATAAAATTCCCCATGCATAAAAGACATGGATTTTGTTGCTACGATGCTGAATATGTAGACTCGGTCGTTTCTACGGGAACGAACCACCCAGCAACGCGGGTTAAGCGCTGACTTATCCCTACTTAGGCTTCGGGATAAAATACCCCAGACTGGATTCTGGTGTCTTTTTTAATCGGTGAAAGACTAAACCGGCAACGCGTGTTAGGCATTGACTTATCCCTGCTCAGGATTTGGGATAAAATTCCCCGTGCCTGTGAGGCACGGATTTTAGGAGTTGAAAAAATGGTGTCTTCTCTTGGGGCAAAGACGAACCCGATGCGGGAGAGGAAGAATTTTATATTCTATCTCCCAAAGCTGAAGAGGAATAATTTTATATTCTTTCTCCAGTTACAAAAGGAAACTCCAAGTGGGATCTCCACTTCAAGAATCCGAGAAGGTGAAACTAAGAGTGGGATCTCCACTCCGAGAATCAAAAAGATTCGGATAACCCTAACTATCGGAAGGTTTGATTATCGAACTACAGGTGGGTTTCTTGTTTATCGAGAATGAATTGTTGTTTTGGCCCTAACTGTAGGAAGGTTTGACCAAGTAAACAGTGGGAGTTTGAGGTGATCCTAATTGTAAGAAGGTTTGATCACTCGATTTGAAAGTGAGAGTGTGAGACGACCCTAACTTTTTTAGGTTTGATCACTCGATTTGTGGACCTCTCGTTCGTTGAAGGAATCGGGAGGGGATTTTGATTATGGTCCTAACTATAGGAAGGTTTGACCAAGTGGGAGGTTTAAGATGATCCTAACTGTAGGAAGGTTTGATCGCTCGATTTGAAAACGGACCTCTCGTTCATTGAAGGAATCGAGAGGGGATTTTGGTTGTGGTCCTAACTGTAGGAAGGTTTGACCAAATGGACAATAAGAGTGGGAGTACAAATCACAGTAGGAGTGTTGACTTGTACAAATCACTCAGCGGGGATTCTTGGTGTCAAGTGATAAGAACTTAACACGAAGGGGTTTAACAATTCGTTAAGGATTGACAGATCAAAATTCCAAACATTATATCCGGACTCTAACCATGAAAGTGTTGAGTGCACGAACATAGCGGAAGTTTGAATGAATTAAACCGGAAAGAATTCCGGTGATCCCACCGTCAGTTAGTTTGGTTGGTGGGGGATTTTTGTGATGGAATACTGTGAGTCATTAACAAAAGAGTGTTCGAAAATCACAGTGGGAGTTTAGTATTTATCACTTTATTCGTAATGATCGGGTTATCCCTAAGAATATTACATTTAACATTCTTCCGGGAACTTCCCGTTGCATGAATCATCCTCCCCCAGCTTTCTTTGCAAAACCGGGTCTACTGAGGAGTACGTTGTCCTCAGTCGCATGTTCGGGTTATCCTTAAGAATATACGACTCTCTAGGAACTTCCCGAGAAAGAAAGGAAACAGTTTAGACTCATATACCTATTGGAGTATTAAGAAGCAGTTTATACTCGTATACTTGTCAGAGTGTTAAGAAGCAGTTTATACTCGTATACTTGTCAGAGTGTTAAGAAGCAGTTTATACTCGTATACTTGTCGGAGTGTGGCGTTCTCATTCGGCTTATCCCAACATTATGACGCCGGCTTCAACCAAGGTTTGGATGCTATTCTTTAAAGTAAAGCAAGCCTTGGTGGGATGAAGGATCCTCCTGTGGTACGCGCAGTAATTCGGATCTGCAGTATTGTCAGCTTCCTCCTGATTCGTGAAGGATGGCAGCTTGATCTTGTTGTTTTCGAGAAGGGTCTCGAAGATGGATGGAACGTCTTCATCCTTGAACGAGTACTCTTTTTGGAGCCTCGGATTTGAAGTCTTTTGCTGTCTTCGGGGTTGCTGTTGCGATGTTTGATTAACGTCAACAATTGCTGTAGGTGCCTTCCCTTCATCATGGGAAATGAGACTCGGATTCAGAGGATTAGCCATCGGTTGGATTCTTTCAACCGTCCTCCTTCTGAGGAAGCGTTCAGCCTGCTCTCCGTGCACCTTTAACTCTTTCCAGGTATTGAGCGGCTCTACTCCCATAACGTCCAAGATGTTAATGGACAAGTTGTTATGACAGGTCTGCAAGACGAATTCCTCTGTGATGGGATCCTTATAGTTCATTGCCTGATTGTGGAAGCGTTTGATGAAGGTATCCACTGACTCTCCGTCTTTCTGTTTCTCATCGAAGAGTGTCCTGATTGACACCTCGGCGTCATCATCAAAGAAATGAGCGAGGAACATGCTCTCTAGGTCCTCCCAGTTGTTGATGCTTTCGGTTTTAAGACGCCGATACCAATCGAAGGCAGGCCCGCGAAGGGTGCTAACGAATGACCGAACCATCAAGGCTTCATTGCCAGAGATTATACCCAAGTGGGACTTGAAGTAGATCAGATGCTGCATGGGCAAACCCTTCCCATCAAACGGCGTGAAGTTAATCAGGTTGAACTTCGCCGGGTACGGGATCGAATCCTACTTTCTCGGGTAGGGAGATGGAATACCGGTTCTTTTTATCCCCTGAGCAGACATCAGAGCGTCGATTTTGTTCTCGAGATCCTTCATCTTTTCATCCTCATGTATATCATGTTTTGGACAATTCCCGAGAGGAATAATGCGGCCACCCCCAGTGTTATCATTATTGGTGGATCCACCCTCAGTGTCGTTATTTTTAGTGGGACCACCCCCAGCGTCGTTATCTGGACTCACCTAGCTGATTTGACAAAGCTCGGATTTGTTGGTCGTGCATTTGTCTCATCTCCTGCATAACCATTTTCATTTAGATTTTGAATGTTTCTTTCTGCTTGGCTAGAGCATCCTCAATGATTTTGGCTATTTGCTCGGTGTTGATCATGAACACTTCCCGAGCTTGTCCCATGCTAGACGTTGTATCGTCAGAGGCGAGTGTGGAATAAGAATCCGAGAGTTCGTCATCGGAATGGATTCCTTCATGGATTCCTGGGTGATCGTTATATCCGACGGCTTTTAGGTGAAGCTGAGATATTCGTTGGGTTATTCCCGAATTGACCCTTCTTCCTGGAGAAGAATTAGGGTTGGAGCTATTTGAACTAATCGGAGACTTTCCCTTATCGACCACGTTGATAGTAACTGATGGGAGTTCGTCATCTTGAACAAACGATCGTCTTTTGCGAAAACGCCTTGATTTGGGCTTTGATGCTTCAGTGGAGATCCTCTCAAATACTGAGACCTCCTGCGGAGCGGTCTTGGGGCAGCTACATACTGATAATACTACCCTGATTAGTTTGGTACACGGACAGTGAGAGTCTGCTTCCCGGGTACCTCTCTTTCGAGATTTATTCGTACCCCTAGCCCGATAGTACAACTCATCGACGTTGCGGTCAGAGCAACCTATCGGCTGTTTACATGAATTTTCAGGTATAACGCGTTCGTCTGTCTGACGTGTTTTCCTCTAAGTAAACATCACCTTGTTGGCGTTTGCGGGAGTCACACGTTTGGAATCACACCTTTGTGGGGGTGAAACCTTAACGGGCTCCTGGTTTTCTGTACGCACCCCCAAGCGGGCCGTTGCGGAAATTAACTTGTTAGGAGGTCACGTACGACCCCCAGTCTGGATGTTTGCTCGGGGTTCCTTTAATGGTCCCAAACGTTCCTTAACAGGCGCTTTGCCTCGATCTTCGGGTAGAGAACCGATGCGATCCTTCAGAGGAATCCTGAACTTGGGGAAATCCACGCTGCGATGGGGCTTTACCGGAGGTTCGGGATCTGAAATTGACAAAAGCTTAATGATAGTTCCGTTTGTTTTTTCCTTAGGCGCTGATTTGGCTTCTGGCATCCAAACTTGTTTGGATCTTGACGATTTCTTAACCGCCTCTTCCTTTTGCATTTCATGTGCTTTTCGCACAAGGATCCGGGCATGCGCAAGCAAGGCTCGGCGCTTCTGGATTTGCTCCTCGAGAGTAGAGCGGGTTCATTTGACATGAACCCATTCATTAATCGGAGGTCGGGAGGAGGATCCCGATGCTGGTCGTGGCGATAGATTAGCCACTTGGCGCTTTCTGAACTCCAGATCCGCTTGGTAACAGAGTCCGTCCACCTAACCCAAGGCCTTGGCGAATTGGCGCACGAGGCGTTGACGTTGCCTTTGACGTGTTCTCTTTGATAGAGTTAGTGCGCCTTCAGCAGTCGACTCCTTGATCGCGAAGGAGTTCAGATCTGCAGATCTAGTCTCATTGGATGCCGGCGGACCGTTGCAAGGTACAACTGTAGCATCGACTACGGGGAGATGGACTTCTTGGGTCTTCAGATCTGGAGACCGGCGGATCTTTTGGGAGGAGGAGATCTTCCTGTGCTTATGAGGAGGAGCAGATCTGAAGGAGGAGGAGGAGATATACTCTTCAAATTTCTACTGGTCGAATTCGTACTCGACCTCTTTGGCCACGGGGATCTTGATCGTCGGCTGCGGCACGACAGCCTCGGCAACGAGGCTGTTGGCTCCCACTGTGGTCGCCAGCTTGTTTGGGTAAAAAATTGTTTGATTCATTGCGGTGTTCATTACAAACTTCAGACGTTTACAACGAAAACAAAAATTAGTCTTTTTATAAGACCTTTACACAATGAAAACAAAACAAAAGTATAATTCTCTTCAAACAACTCAGAGATCGTTTATCGGTCTTCTTCTTGCGTGGGATCTTAGCCTGTGACGGGGACGTTGATATCCGTAGACCACCGTCGATCAGATCTGATTGCTGAAAAATTGGGCAGAGCTTCGTCGATTCGCGAAGGAATCAAGAAGCCGTAGCGCTTATCTCGGTAACAGCGAGATAATTGTTCTTCTTAAGATTACCACAATGGGGTAATCTTAAGGGATGAACACGAGAACTACAGATCTGACGAGCTCTTCTTCTTTATGCCGACGAACTCGATCCGATCTCTCCTCCTCCTCTCTGAAATTCGTGCACCTTTAATCTTCAGTCCGGCAGGGCTTCGCCAACGCTCGAGAATTCCAGCTCTCTAAAAAATAAAGGTCTTAGGGCTGTATTTATAGGCTACGGGGAATCCAGACGGTTAAAACAGCAAAAGAACCACTTTTTAGGGCCTGAGACACCCTCGGGCGTCTCAACGAGGCCGAGACACCCTTGGGTGTCTCGGCCGAGCCAAGACACCTTAGGGTGTCTCGGCTCAAGCTGAGACACCTCGGGGTGTCTTAGCTTATGCTGAAACAGTCCGTTTTGCGTGCTGTTTTTACATTCACCGTATTTTCCTCTTCCGAACTCGGATTTACATGATTCAAGATGCGTTGGAAAGCTGACGAGAAGATCTACAGGCTCCCAAGATTGGATCATCTGTGGAATAAATAAGACACAAAGGGAGTTTCGCCTTTTGTAAGCGACACGAGGCTCCCGATCAGTTCGTATCCTCGTTATTCTGAAACTCCGTTGCTTCACATAGTTCGTCGATTCATTTCAAGCATTCGTCGATGTCAATCAAGCTTTCGTGACTTGGATAGTGACGTTCATCTTCTTCTCTTAGCTTCAAGCTGTTTGTGGAGAGCTATAGGTAATTTTCAATGCCTACATAGATATATCTCTTTGTCGAGGTTTACAAGTGTAAATCCATAATGATCCTTGCACGGTTTGGTAGGACTCCATCGAACCTTAAACATGCAATAATTACGCTGACTTTTTTTACCATATCCGTAAATCATCTCTACAATATCTTCCAACTGGCCATAATATAAGATGTCAGCTTCAATTGGGTTTTGATCTCTTATGCTAGAAAAACATTCTTGAGCAAAACAACCCATGACCCCACTATTTTGTGTTACCCTCTTATCATCAGTCGCCACTATTTTAAACGTATACCAATTAATGATGTGTTCACTATATCGTCTTACTTCATAGTAAGGACATTGTGCGTGAACTAAAATATCTTTAGAGATTACGGTACCAGCAAGAACGTCTTTATCAACCTAAACCAAGCATCAATCGAATAAAATGATCTCCGAGTTTTCTTAAAAAATAAAAAATAAAAAATACAATACTACATCTACGCTACTTACATCGGTTTTGAACCAATCGGAAAAATCTTTGATGTGTTTTTTTGGATATCATGTGCTGCATTCTCTAGTTTGGATCAAACTAGATGGAAATTTTCCGTCTAGTTTGGATCAAACTAGACGGAAAATTCCATCTAGTTTGATAAACTAGACGGAGAATTAAACCTAAACGGACTTCCGTCTAGGTTGCCTAGGCAACATAGACGGAATTTCGTCTAGGTTGCCTATCCTAAGTTGCCCTAGGCAACCTAGACGGAATTTCGTCTAGGTTGCCTAGGCAATCTAGACGAAATTCTATCTATGTTTAATTTTTCGTCTAGTTTGTCAAAATAGACGGAATTTTCCGTACTAGTTTGATCCAAACTAGACAGATCAACCTAGACGGAAAATTTCCGTCTAGTTTGATATAACCTAGATGAAAATTGGTTCCGTCTAGATTGTTCCGTCTAGATTGGTGGTTTTTCTGCTAGTGATACTAAATTAGCAAAATTAAATATATGCTAGAAAAGTAAAAGTAACTGGATGACGGGGATCACAAAACTAGGGTTTGAGAAAACTAGTGCTGTCAATATCTAATCGAGAATCACAAAACTTCAAATCAAGTTCTGAAATCAAGATAGATCGAAAGCTAACCTCAAACCCTTTTGCCGACGAGCTCGAAGCCGGAGTGGAGTTTTTTGACTGAAGCACTTTTCCTGTTTGAGGGGGGAGGCGACGACGGGACGGCAAGGTCGAAGGAGAGGGAGGGCGACGACGAGACGGTGAGGACGTTGTTTGCGATCTGAGAGGGAGGCGACGACGGGACAGCAATCTCGAATGAGAGAGAGAGAGAGAGAGAGAGAGAGAGAGAGAGAGAGAGAGAGAGAGAGAGAGAGAGG
>NC_033794.1:119940122-119942280 GCF_001876935.1 Asparagus officinalis | reverse complement strand
CTTGGTGTATTTAGGGCCAGATCTGGGGCCTTTTTTAATAAAAATTGAACCCATCATCCTAGACGGAAATTTCCGTCTAGGATGTATCATAGACGGAATTTTCTGTCTAGGATGATTAGTCCATTTCAAAAAAATAAACAACAAAATAAATCCGTCTACAATACTATTCTAGATGGAAATTTCCGTCTAGAATATTATATTGTAGACGGAAAATCCTCGACGGGATTTTTTCGTCTAGAATAGTGTATCCTAGACGGATTTTTCGTCTAGGATATTCCGTCTAGGATACTTATTTTTCTACTAATGTTATGAATCAATAATATAATTTCAATGAACCAATAATATATATTCTTGATTCTAGATTTCTAAATTTGAGTTTTTATTTCGAGAACTTTGTTTTATGTATATTTGATAAACACGAAAGCATAGGGGGGTGACCATACATGCTTCTTGCGTGAAAGTATGGAGTGTTGCAATTAGCCCGTGCTTCCTTAAGTACATTCCCCGTGGGTTCTGATGCTTCAGATGGGCTGATGAATGATGATGCATCACCCTACTTCTTTGTTGCCTCTAAAGTCTAAAGCCCTGGACTGATCTCGCACGTTGTTTTGTTTTCTTGCATCTCATAACATTTGAGACTTACATATATATATATTGCAACTGTAGTTTGAAATATAGATTCTCTACTTTCTTGTTTCATGCATGTGGATTTGCACGTGCTAGCTAGCTATTATATATTTCCTAACAACAAAAGCACCTAAGATTATTTATACCTAATTACTGAAAACTAAACTGCAACGCCGTGTTTAAGTATGTGAAAGATAGAAAAAGCTCAGGGTCTATCCGTAAAGAGCATGTGCACGAGCCTAACAACTTCACTCGTATTATTATTTTATTCTAATTCTCTTATGGGGCCAATCAGATGGCACGTCTCCCCCGTCCTCCAATGAGCGTGATGGCCCATGGCGTGTGAAACAGAAAGATCCTTCCAGGCTTATCTGAAAAAGCCATAAATATCTCGGGGATGACGTGGCACACTCTCATTGGTTCCGGAACCTCATCGCTGATGATCTAATAAGGCGGCATCATCACCCTGTCAAACTCGTCAAGTGGCATCCATGGGAGAGAGAGAAAAGGGGAAACAAATTAACACTCACAAGTGGGGTATTCTTTAATTTAACTAATATTTAACTATTGTTAATCTATTCATTTTTATTTCTCGATAAAACTTTAGGATAAATTTTTAAAACCGATCCCTTTGGGTGTTTAATTGCAAAAAACGACCGGTTTTGAAAATATTTACAAAAGCCGACCTGTTTTCAGCCCCTAGGTCGGTTTTTTTAAATTTTTTTGGGAAACTTCACGGGAGTTGAACTCCCGTGAAGTTTTTCTCATAACAAAACTTCACGGGAGTTGAACTCCCGTGAAGTTTGTGAATTTTTTTTTTAAAAAACCGACCCAGTTTCAACTAACTGGGTCGGTTTTTATAAATAAGATTGAAATAGGTCGTTTTTTGCAATTAAAAACCCAAAGAGGTGGGTTTTGAAAATTTGTCCTAAAACTTTATGTGAGGTTGGGACTGGTTAGTTTATGTTGCATAGCATGCACGTGCTGGTCTAGGGCTGCAACTTGGCCACAGCATCGCCCAACTAAAATCAATAATGCTGACTTTGACTAATTTGTTTTTATATAAGAATTAAAGTCTACAAGAAAATGTTATCTGGCGTTATCGAGTTCTATGTGCCCGTATGTGTCAACAAACACACGCGTTTCAAGATCACAATTACAAACAGGAGGTGGATTATTTTATCTCTCCTGCATCTTGACGACTATTTCCTCCGTATTTTCCCCAGCAACAAAACAACCAAAAAGCTTGGTGTCATGTATCCCTTCTGTTTTACATCGAGTAACTTTATTGGATCCGGATTCTGTCTAATGACGTGACGACTACAGAGGAACTAATTATATAATCATTTACTCTAATTTCAAACGGTACGATATGGTCGGCTAGAATTTTCAGTATTCACGGAATTGGATTTTCATAGTAGTGATTTTCGAGAAAACAATCAAATTCTAGGTGCCTACATCCTAGCCTTTGAATTTTGAACAGAGAGTCATGATTTTGATAATTGCGATCTACTTGGAGAGGATCGATACC
>NC_033794.1:119928869-119940105 GCF_001876935.1 Asparagus officinalis | reverse complement strand
CTTAGAACCAGGATAGTTTGTAGGATAAAATTTTGTAGTGCTAATCAATTATAACTTAAACTAGAACCAATTTTTACAGTGTTAGTCAACTAGAGCCGTAACAAAACTAGAAATGAGATAATTGTGCAAAATTATTCTATTTTTTTATTTTTCTATACAAAAATAAGAGTTCTAGTCTCTCAAATTATCCCGAGTTTTAGCTTGGAACTAGATGGTAAAAAACTAGAACTCTCCATTTTATTTTTTTATTTACCTCTTTCCTCTAATGATCAGCAGCATCATTAGACCATATTATCTGATTGGATCTCATCTCCTCTTAGGAATCTCTTATGTTTTCTTTTTTTTTTATCAAATACTATAATAATATAATTAGATTAAAAATAAAGAAAGTATAGATCCAAAATTTATTTAAAAATTAAAATGAGAGATGACAGAAAGAGATATTGGGGACTAAAAATAAGGAAAATATGGAAAACTTTTTAAGACTTATACTGTAATAATAATTAAAAAAATAAAAAGCTACATCATATATTATAATAATATTTGAAAATATCTTATAGTCTAACCAAAAAATATTTAATAGTAATTAATGGTCTAATAAATAATTATAAATCAATAATAGCAAGTTTAAAAGACATAAATAGTACCTACATCATCAAAATGCATAGATACATACTTTATGATTACAAAAAATTATCCCACGTTATTTTTTCAAAATATCCTGCTTCATAAAATTGTTCCTAATTATCTCACTACAATATCCCAATAGTAAAAAATTATTCCACATTGGCCCGAAATGTTCTAATTGATTAGCACCCTCTTAGAGAGTACTCTCTCCTCCATTTGGATACTCTCCACTACCAAAAAGTAGTATGGATTAGACAACTAATTTTTATCATAATTGTTTATTTATTTAGTGGATGATTGTAATTAAATCTAAATCTAGCAGTTACACACTTTTCATGGATTACAATAGCACCCTCTTAGAGAGTACTCTCTCCTCCATTTGGATACTCTCCACTACCAAAAAGTATTATAGATTAGACCACTAATTTTATCATAATCGTTTATTTATTTAGTGGATGATTGTAATTTAATCTAAATCTAGCAGTTACACACTTTTCATGGATTACAATATTGCATTCATTTCTAATTTACATGTTTTAGTAGCAGAGATTAGACCAGTAATTTTATCATAACTGTTTATTTATTTAGTGGATGATTATAATTTAACTAAATCTAGTAGTTGCACACTTTTCATGGATTACAATATCTCATTCCTGTCTAATTTACACTCAAGGACAAATCACAATCACTTACTATATTATAAACAACTACAATAAATATAGTTATCTCTCTGTTGGTTTCGGGTGTAGACCCAAACCCTAGAACAAGCATGCAAAGCAAATATTTCTCTAAGTTAAGAAATCAGGCGAACTTGGAAGTTCAGGTGAACTTGATAGCTCAGGCGAACTTGATAGCTCAGGCGAAGCTCAAAGCTGAGTTCAGGCGAACCTGCAGTTCAGACGAGCTTTGGAAGTTCAGGCGAACTTGAAAGATCAGGCGAGCTTTGGAGGTTCAGGCAAACTCTAAGTGTAGGTGAGCTCTAAGTGCAGGCGAGTTCCAAGTGTAGGCGAAGCAGTTCAGGCGAGATTGACTATGTTCAGGCAAACATAAGTCATACAGGCGAGCTTCGTAGTCAGGCGAACTCGCAGAAAACAGATTCCTAATCAGTTTTGACCTAGGATTTCCCTATAAATAGGGAACTCTGGCTGCCACTTAAACGTGAGTTTTCCAGATCGATTCCTGTAGCGATTTTGGCGGTGATTTTTGCAACGCCTTGAACGACGATTTTTCAGAGAAAAATCTCACGTCATGAGAAATAAAAAGAGAGTTCTTTTTTTAGTGATCTCAAGGAGTTTGAGGTCATCTCTTGCAAACTTTGTAATCTTCTTTAATATTCAAAGGAAATTTTTTGTGTGGATCCTGAGGACGTAGGCAAGTTGAGAAGTTTGATGGATCAGACTTCGCCTACTTGAAGTCACAGATGAAGGACAATCTGTACCAGAAGGATCTTTACCGTCCGTTAATAGGTAAAGCAATGGAAAAGAAGAAGGATGAGGCCGACGAGGATTGGGAAATATTAGATCGAAAGGCTCTAGGGAAAATCTGATTGTCACTCGTAAAATCAGTCACACACAATATTTTAACAGAGAAGATGACGGTAGAGCTTATGGAACCGCTCGCAAAGATGTACGAGTAACTGTCAGCTGCAAACAAGGTGCATCTCGTCAAAACGTTCTTCAACCTCAAGATAACAGAAGCATGTTCCTTCACGATGCATCTCAGCGAGTTCAACATGATTGTTGATCAACTCATCCTAGTCGACATCAAGTTTGATGACGAAGTGTAGGCCCTATTGATACCATTACACTTGCCAGATAGTTGGGCAGGTTACGAAACGGCAATCAGCAACTCGGCAGGGAAGGAGAAGTTGAAGTTGAACGAGGTTGTTAGTATGATTCCCTCCAAGGAGGTTACAAGAAAATTATATGAATCAGAAGGTTCAGGTTTAGCCCTAAGTCTCGAGCAGAGAGGCCGAAGCCGTAATAAGGGTAACCAGAATAGGAATCGATCAAAGTCAAAGAAGAAGGGTTGAACTCGTAGGTGAGGCCTATTCGAGGGAAGTGTTAGAACTGTGGCCAGGAGGGTCATATTGAAATTACCCTAGGGGGGTTGAATAGGGTATTTGCTAATCTAATCTGATTTAATAATATCATTTAAACTTATTAACTAATTATCCTAGAAAGTATGATATTCAATAAGATTATATGCAAAGATATGTATAATTAAACAATGAGCGATATAAACATGAGACAATGACGATAAAAATATGATAGACATTGAGCACAAGAATAATATGCCAAGGCAATCACAAACAAACAATATAATCACAGAGTTTAGTTACCCTCGACCTATGTCTCCTCTCCTCACTCTTAAGGAGAATATCCACTATCTCAACCGGTTTACAACGTTCATCGAAAACATTTACAACTCTCACAGTTACAATCACACAACAAACCTTCTAAGTGTTGGCCTAGCCCGTGTCGCCTTCCTCAAGTGCTCAAATTAACAACCTCTCCCTAGGCTTTACAACCAATGTCACTCGTCTTGGAATCGACCCCGTCTGTAAAACCCTGTAAATTTAAAAATTTTCATGATAAATAATGATAAATATGTTTTATGCTGAAAAATAATATATTTTGATGTTTGATTATGATAAAAACTGATTTAAGATTAATTCAATGTATATTTGTGAATATATGAGTGCAAATATACAAAACATGCACGAAGAGAAATCTAGAAAAAATAATCAGTTACGAGTTTCTATGTTTTACACAACGATTCAGTTAGAATTTAGAAAAATACAAAGACCAAAGTTGTAGGTCTCTTCAACAGATTTCTAACAAATCTTAAATAATCTCATTCTGAGGTCGGATGAGAAAGTTACATCCAAAATACCGAAGGTGATTTTCCCAGTCAGACTAGGTTTCTTGGTTCGGGTTAAACATGTTTGTTTCGGGTTTGCCTCTATAAATACCTATATTTTTTACGAAAATTCCTTTTTTTTATCATATCTCTAAACCCTAGTAGACACCCTCTCCTCTCAAAAACCCTAGATTTTTTTCTTATGAATTTTGAGAGCTTTGTGAAGAATAATACCGACCCGAGGGCGAGATCATCGACGTGTGGTAAGGGAGAACGTGGTGTTTGCACTTGTGGATTGCTTGTTGTTTGTTTCAGAGGCTTGCACATGATTTTAAGGCAAGATCCTGCTCCTCCTTACTCGTCATTTCATATTTATATCTGTCATTAATTAGTTGCATAGATTAGATTGTGAATTGTTATTATCTGCGTGGCTTATTGATGGTTAATATTTAACAATGATGTTATGATAAGTAATTTAAAGGAATACTTATTTTGTATAAAAGTGGTTATTTTGAGATGTTTTTAAAAGGAAAAAAATATATTTAAAGATTATTTTTAGAATTATTATGACGAGGAAAGAAAATTTTGAAAAAGGGTTGGTTTTGAATAATCATTAAAATAGATAATTTAAATTAATTTATTTTCAAAAAAGGATCATTTTGAGTTGTTAAGTTATTTCAGCAAAAGAATTAGATTCTTGATAATTATGATGTTTTAAAGGAATTTATTTGCAAAAAGGATTATTTATTTTGGATTTTAGATTAATTTATGATTTTGTGTCAGTAGTTGTAGACTGTGATATTTCATGTGCAAAATGATAACGGATTTTAGTTTTCTTTTAACCATAGTTATTTTCTATATTATTTAGCTGCGTATAATTTTTATGAGTGGTTTTGAGATTCGGATAACAAGATATTAATGAAACCAGAATGCATGCATGTTTTACTGTTTATGATGGTATTTTATGTTTTGCGTTCTATTTTAATGTATTTGCATAGAAGTAGTCATATTATTATTATTCCTGGTTGTGTTTGAGAACCCTTAGTAGTTCATGACTTAGTGGTCTCGTGCGTCATGAACAGACCTAGTGACATGTGTGGGTGTGTTGACTGAGTTTAGGTGGTGAACCAGAGTTTCAGTGTGGAATACGACTGTTGATTTAGAAAAACGAGTTGGGATGAGAAAGTTAATGTTCTTGTGCTTGGATGTGACTGTTGATGTATCTTCTAGGCCCGCACCAGAGAACTGTTTCGTCCTGAGGTTGATTTGTTGGACCAGGTGACCTGTTTTGCCACTTGGATCCGTGACCTGTTTCGTCACCTGATCTTTGCCTGAGTTCGGACCAGGCCGAGATCGAATTGTGTGTAGTCCTCTAGCCGTCTATTTTGTGAGGTTGGATGCGCATAGAGGATTTGTGAACAATCAGTTATCTGGTAATATGAGCGTTGACTTTGTGTGAGATGTGGACCAGTGACCTGTTATAGAATGGCTAGTTACCTGACCTTGTTACTTAAGGTGATTACGGATTCTTGTGAGATGTAGGCCATTTGTATTTTTTTTCATACATAGATTGGGGTTAATATTTAATTATCTATAATTTGAGATATATGATAAATACATAAGAGTTTCTTTGTTTGGATTATTTTGCTTGACGTACTACGTCTCTTGTTATAGATTTTTAAGTATTAATTCTATATAGTTGTATGACCCTGTTACTTGGATGATTATTCTGATCGTTTGCTGCATGATCAACTTGTTGGTTGATTTTGTTGTATTTCCAGTTGCACGTTTCTTTATCATTTCTGTTGTTGTATCATTTTTTGCATTGAGTTTTTGTTCATTTTTTTTCTTTTGTGGGGTCTTGCCGTGTGCCATGCACGCTGACGTACACCTATTTTTCTGGTATACGTCAGACTTAGAGAAAGAACAGGTCCAACTTGGAGATGAGCCAGAGCCAGGATATTCTCAGCAGGAGTGCTTTGCAGATAGAGTTAAAGAATAGGCCGAAGTTCAGTATCTCGTCTTAATTGATGATCCTAGTTGTTTTTGTTGTCTTTTCCCTTCTATTTCTGTTGAACAATATATTTTATATTTCTTCAGTATTCATTTGTTCAGATATGTATAAGGGCATGTTTGACCCGAATATTATGTCTTGGGTGATATTCACTTATGATATGAATATTTTGTTCTGAGTTTGTCTACTATATTCTTGCTATCTGTGATCGGAGACCTGTGCCTTGCATTGTATTTATTTTCAGACGCTTAGCGTATTAGATTGAGGAGAAATATTTATTTTTTATTTATTCTCCTTAATCTAATACATCGTGGGCTTATTCACGTCCCGATTCTCGGGTATTTTAGGAAATGGGGCGTGACACCGTCTCTCACCACATACTCCTCTCGGTGTCATTATGTATTACAATGTGATCTCTCAACAATTAGGCACAAATAAAAGGGTTTGTTCTCTAACAAGAATGAGAATGAAATTAAGCTCACACTCAATGAATCACTCACCGTAACCCAACTTATACTTAATGTAAAATACTAAAACTCGATATGTTGTGTGTGCAATCAATGAGTAAAATGAAAACTAAACTTGAATCAATCTAGCATAAATATATATGAATCAAAATATGAATAACCTAGAAGATAAGTTTATAAAAACTTTTCTATAAACAAAGAGGATTTAAGATTTGAAGATGAATTCCCAAGACCAAAATTGGTTTCCTTCTCTTTGTGAAAACTTCTTCACATAAACAAACCAAACTTTTGATCTTTTAAACTTGGAAATAAACTGCCCAAATTACTTGTAAAAACCCTTCAAAAACTCTACCAAAGAACTAAGGAAAGAGGGGTATATATATCCCCAGAAACTCAACCAAAAAAACTAGTCGTTGGCTGGAAATACACTATCAATCGACTAATAAAAATGATAAGTCGACTGATAAACTAGCCGTTAGAACTGTGTTGGCAGATTCTGGAATTTTGCGTAGCTAGCTTTCTAAAATTAGTTAAAAATAGCGAATCAACTTCAAAAATCGTGAAATTTTAAGGAACATTCCTATACACTTAGATAAACATGTTGGAGAAAGAATTTCTAAAATATCACTTCTCATTTGTGAGAAATAATTATTTTAAATATATATTCTAGATTCTAAAAACTGCTGAAACACTTGAGTTTGTAAAATCAATTTAACATAGTAAAAAAATCAACTCCAAAAATAATAAAATTTTTGGAAATATTTATAAACATGTAATAAAACATGTTAGAAAAAGAATTTCTCAATTTTCATTTCCCATTTATAAAAACTCATTTATTTTGCAAACTGTTAAACAATACGAAATCGTAAAAACTTGATTTTGATTAAATCAATACAAACAAGTTTTGAAACACTTTTTAATAGATTAATAAACTTGAGAAAAGATATAAAGTAGTGTATACAAATATTTAATCCATAAACACATTATTTTTCAAATAAAGATGATAAATATAAAACTAGCATGTATGTTTGTAAATGTAACTATTTGTTTCATATTTATTTGATTTAACTTGGAAGTGATAAAACAAAAACGTATATATGTGTAATATTTGAGCTTTAAGCATAAACACACAAAATATAAGATCTAAACTAGAAACAATATACCTAAGCTAAGAAATCTTTGATATGCTCGTCTTGGTTGCGGAGCTTGAACTTGTACTTGACTTGAAATACAAAGCTTCATTCCGATATTCCTTTCATCCTCCAATGGATATGATCGTGTAGACGCAAGTCCATCTAGTCTCCAATAAGGATCTTTGTGTAGGATACCTAACAAATAAATATAAACACTCAACAAATATTATTAGGAAGTGTTTGTTAATCATCAAAACTAGATTAGATAGTAGGCTCATAAACATAGACCTAACACATATGTCTTCAGTCTGTAAAGCACCAAAGAAGGATACGAATAAGCAGGAGGCACATATCATGCAAGATGCCTTGATCCTTGCTATGGACAATGATTCCGATTCATGGATTATTGATTCGGGAGCCTCATTCCACACCACTGCTAATATGAAGCTTCTTCAGAACTATGTAGCAGAGGACTTTGGGAAAATATACTTGGGGGACAACGAGCCCTGTAGTATTGTTGGAAGAGGTAACGTGCAGATACAGATGAATGACTCTAAGTGGAATCTTTAGAACGTCAGATATGTACCAAAACTGAAGAGAAATCTTGTTTCGGTTGGCCAGCTTGGAGTAAAAGGCTATGTTACGATATTTATCGGGGATTCATGGAAAATCTTCGATGGTACTATGGTAGTTGCTAGTGGTAACAAAACTGGAACACTCTACCTAACTTCACATGCGAGTGACACCCTCACAATTACAGCAGGCAAAAGAGTGTGGATCTGGAACAATAGATTGGGACACATGGGTCAGAAGGGTATGAAGATTCTACACTCTCAAGTAAAGCTAACCAATATCGATTTAGTTGAAGTTGGTATTTGTGAAGACTGTATCTACGAGAAGCAAAAAAGGGTCAGATTTCAGAAGAGTGGAAGACCACCTAAAGCTCACAAGCTAGAACTTGTTTATACAGATGTATGGGGTCCAGCTAGCGTGTCTTATCTTGGCGATTCGATGTACTACACAACCTTTATCGATGATTAGTCGAGAAAGGTGTGGGTATACTTCATGAAGCATAAATCAGAGGTGTTTGGAATCTTCAAGAAGTGAAAAGTCATGGTAGAGAACGAGACAGATCTGAAAGTAAAGTGTCTGAGATTAGACAATGATGGAGAATACAAGCTGGAGGAGTTCAAGAAGTTTTATGCTCTGAATAGGATTCATTTAGAGAGGACTATTCTAAGAACACCGTAATAGAATAGCGTTACAGAGGGAATGAACAAAACATTGATAGAGCGTGCGAGGAGCATGCGTCTACATGCAGATCTACCAAAAATATTTTGGGTGGACGTGGTGCATACAATAACTTACTTAATTCTGCCAAAAATATTTTGGACGGACATGATGCATACAAAAACTTACTTAATTAATCATGGGACATTAGTTTCATTAGACTTTAGGATTCCAGAGGAGGTTTGGAGTGGTAAAAAGGTTAATCTCTCACACTTGAGAGTCGTTGGTTACATGGTATATGTTCATATCAGTGATCATGTCAGAGACAAGCTAGAAGCTAAGTCACAGAAATGTACATTCATTAGATACAATATTGATCAGTTCAGATATCGTCTTTGGGATGAGAAGAATAAGAAATTTATCAGGAGCCGAGACGTCATATTCAATGAAGAGGTAATGTACAAGGACATGAACAATGCAAAGAATAACCAAAGAAGTGGGAGCAGTACTAAGGATGCAGGTGCATCCAAGTATATGGATTTAGAGGAGCTTCCAGATGGGGGAGACAATATCAGTTCTGACCGAAGAATGGAGGAGACTCCAGGTGCAGAGACGACTATCCAGGGTGAGGAGCTTAGGAGGTCATCCAAGGTAGCCAAACCGAATCTCAAATATCTTTCATCACTTGATTACTTACTTTTAATAGATAGCGGAGAACCGAATGCTATGAGGAGGCCATGCAAGTTAGTGAATCTTAGTAGTGAGAGTATGCGATGCAAAAAGAGATGTATTCTCTCCACTCGAACGAGACATGGGAGTTAGCCCAGCTACCTGCACAAAAGAAAGCCTTACATAACAAGTGGGTTTACCGGGTCAAGCAGAAGAGTGATGGAAGCAAGGGATACAAGGTCAGATTAGTTGTGAAAGGATTCCAACAGAGAGAATGAGTAGATTATACAAAGATATTTTCCCCGTAGTGAAGCTTACAACCATCAGGGTGGTGTTGAGCTTAGTGGCAGCTGAAAATCTTTACCTTGAGTAGTTGGATGTAAAGACTGCATTTCTTCATGGTGACTTGGATGAAGAAATCTACATGAAGCAACTCGTTCGCTTTATTGAGTAAGGAAAGGAAGAGATAATGTGTAGGCTCAAGAAGAGCTTGCACGGTTTGAAACATGCTCCAAGATAGTGGTACAATAGTAGACTTATGTATGCAATAGTTTGCACGAGACCGGATATCAACCAGTGGGAGTTGTGAGCAGGTTTGCAAGCAACCCAGGAAAGTAGCATTGGGAGGTCGTGAAGTGGATATTGCGCTACTTAAGAGGGATTACGGATATGCCACTATGTTTTGGAAGAAAAGAATTGGTACTGTATGGATACGTGGATGCCAATTTTGCCGATGATCATGATACGAGGCGAAACATCACGGGATATGTTTATACCTTAGTACCGATAGCAGTGAGCTGGGTCTCACATTTGCAGAAGATAGTAACTTTGTCCACGACTAAGGCAGAGTATGTCGCAGTGACTGAAACCAGCAAGGAGATGATTTAGTTAACCGGGTGTCTGGAAGAGTTGGGTCTGAAGCGGGGGAATAGAGTTCTTTATTGTGATAGCCAGAGTGCTATACACCTTGCCAATTACCCAATATTTCATGCCAGAATGAAGCACATCGTCGTGCATTACCACTTCATACGCTCGCTGATAGAGGATATGTAGTTACTTTTAGAGAAGATTTTGAGGAGCCAAAATCCCACAGATATGTTAAGAAAAGTAGTGACCATTCAGAAACTAGAGTTGTGTGCAAGTTCAGTTGGCCTTTATGCGTAGGAGATGAGGGCGAAGCCACACTATAAGAAAGATATTAAATTAAAGAAAGCGATTCTCCAAGTAGGAGAAGGTGCTTGCTAAGTTGAAGAGAGCTTGTTGACGGAGGTTTGATATCTAAGTGGGAGATTGTTAGTTTCGGGTGTAGACCCAAACCTTAGAACAAGCATGCAAAGCAAAGATTTCTCAAAGTTAAGGAATCAAGTGAACTTGATAGTTCATACGAACTTGGAAGTCCAGGCGAAGCTCGAAGCTGAGTTCAGGCAAACCTGCAGTTCAGGTGAGCTTTGGAAGTTCAGGCGAACTTGGAATACCAGGCGAGCTTTGGAGGTTCAGGCGAACTCCATCTGCATGCGAGCTCCAAGTACAAGAGAAACAGTTCAGGCGAGCTTGACTATGTTTAGACGAACATAAGTCATACAGGCGAGCTTCATTGTCAGGCGAACTCGTAGAAAACAGATTCCTAATCTGTTTTGACCTAGGGTTTTCCTATAAATAGGGAACCTTAGTCGCCACTTAAACGTGAGTTTTCCAGAATGATTCCTATAGCGATTTTGGTGGTGATTTTTGCAACGCCTTGAGTGGCGTTTATTCAGAGAAAAATGTCGCGCCTTGAGAAATAAAAAGAGAGTTCTTTTTTTGAGTGATCTCAAGGAGTTTGAGATCATCTCTTGCAAGCTTTGTAATCTTCTTTAATATTCAAATGAAATTTTTTGTGTGGCTCCCGAGGACGTAGGCAAGTTGCCGAACCTTGTTAAAATTTTTATGTTCTCTCTTCTATTTTTTTCCTTTGTAAAGTTTTTTTATTTGCTGTGATTTCTTCTTGTCTTCTTTTGACATAAGATCCGAAGGGCACGCTGCGTGATGATTCATTGACAGGTTGTCGATAGGACGAATCCCCAACACTCTCCACTAAAAGTAGTGAAAAGTATATGAATCCTTTTTCTTTCTTTTGATCATAGATCTGCCTCTTTCTCTAGCCAACACTCACAAATAGTTAGATGTGTAAGATAATTTCGTGAGTACATATGATGGTGTACAAGTTAAAAAAACTATAAGTCATTGTCTTAGTA
>NC_033794.1:119914351-119928853 GCF_001876935.1 Asparagus officinalis | reverse complement strand
AACAGAAAATCACGATTGAGATTGCCAGCTGATTCACACATGTAGGGAAGGGAATTTGTGCGCAAACGCTCTAGCCAATTTAGCCTTTACTTTGTTAGAGTCTATTCAGATTATTGACCATGCTCCTATTAATATTAGTAGCCTTCTTTTTAGTGATTTAGCCGATATTGGTCTCCCCTGCTATGGAAGGGAGTAGTAGTATTTTTTTTCATTTTGTTTTTGCTTAGTTTTTTCTTTCCATTTTACAAAAAAAAAAAAAGATATTGTTACGTACGTAAGTGGTAAATAAGCGTTTTTGCTAAAACTAAACATAAAAATATGGATTCAGATCCTCTCTACTATAAAAATATAAGAGATCACTACTCTTAACGAAAATCATTGATTTTTTAATTGACGGTGATGGACAATTGCAATCAATCTAAAAATAACACTTATCATATCTTTATAAACTACTGTCATTCCTATTTTATACTTGATAAGTAACAATATTTAATTAATCAATTCACTATTATATTAAAAAGAAAACAGTGGTCTCTTCCATAACTTTCTAGTAGTGAAGAAGATTTGAATCCTCAAATAAATTAAAGGGAAAAATGCTTCCACCCCCTAAAAGCCAAGAAAACATGCTTCCCACCCCCAAGACTTTGTCAACGGGTGTTTTGCCCCCTAAAATAAAGATTTTATTCTCTGAGCCCCAAAACACAAAACCCAAGAGATTAAAATATGTGAAGACCATAAAACCCTTCTCTCTCTCTCTATCATGATGTACTGAGATGATAGTTAAAATGATTGATGAGAATTATTTTATTATTTTTGTTTTTTATTATTTTTATTGTTTGTATTAGGAGATTGTTAAAGTTACGGGTTAATTGTTAATATTACGAGTTAATTGTTAAGGTTACAGGTCAATTGTTAAGGTTATGGACTCTCTCTCTCTCTCTCTCTCATGATGTTCCTATGATGATATTAAAATGATTGAAGAGGATTATTATTTTATTATTTTTATTTTTTTATTATTTTTGTATTTTTAGAATATTCATTGTTAAGGATAATGATTGGTTGTAAAGGTTATGCATTGATTGTTAAGGTTACAATTTGGTTGTTAAGGTTACGGGTTTGTTGTTAAGGTTATGGGTTTGTTGTGTAGGTTACGAGTTTGTTGTTAAGGTTACAAGTTTAATTGTTAAGTGTAGGCATCGAAAATTGCCTATAGGTCTCCGTGAGCAGCTCAAAGCTAAGAGGAGATGAGGAACGTCACTATCCAAGTCACGGAATCTTGATTGACGTTGAGGAATGCTTGAAGTGAATCAACGAATTACGTGAAGTAACGAAATTTCAGAATAACGAAGACACGAACTGATCAGGAGTCCCGCGTCGCTTACAAAAGATGAAACGACACTCCTGTCCCAGCTTGATCCACAATGATCTAATCATCAGAGCTTATGAAACGACGCACTTTGAATCACTCAAATCCGAGTTCGGACGAAGAAATTACGGCAGAAACGGACAAGTACACGGAAAAGAACGTCTCAGCCTGAGTTGAGACACCCCGAGGTGTCTCGGCACAAGCGAGACACCCCAAGGTGTCTCGGCCAAGGTTGAGACACCCAAGGGTGTCTCGGCCTCGTTGAGACACCCAGGTGTGTCTCCAGGCCTAAAATTAGGCTGTTATGCTGTTTCAACCACCTGAACTCCCCCGAGCCTATAAATACAAACCTTAGGCCTTCATTTTTCTAGATCTGGAATTCTCGAGCATTGGCGAAGCCCTGCCGGATTGAAGATCAAAAGTGCATGAATTTCAGAGAGGAGGAGGAGGAGTAGAGATCTGATCGAGTTCGTCAGCATAAAGAAGAGGAGCTCGTCAGATCTGCAGTTCCCCGGGTCCGTTCCTTAAGATTATCCCGTTGTGATAATCTTAACAAGAGCAATTATCTCGTTATCGCCGAGATAAGTGCTACGGTTTCTTGATTCCTTCGCGAATCAACGAAGCTCTGCCCGATTTTTCAACAATCAGATCTGATCGGCGGTGGTCCACGGATATCAACGTCCCCGTCACAGGCCAAGATCCCACGCAAGCAGCGGGCGATAAACACCCGTTGCGTTTGTTTGAAGAGAGATGTATTTTTTTATTTTTCATTGTGTAAGAAAGTCTTATAAAAATACTAATTTTACTTTGAATCTGTAATCGATAAACATGTAATAGATTCAGCAATGAAGAAATCAACTTTCACCGTAAACAAACTGGCGACCACAGTGGGAACCAACAGCCTCGCTGCCGAGGCTGTTGTGCCGCAGCCGACGATCAAGATCCCCGTGACTGAAGAGGTCGAATACGAGTTCGACCAACAGCATAAGCGCAGGAAGATCTCCTCCTCCCAGAAGATCCGCCGGTCTCCAGATCTGAAGACCCAAGAAGTTGATCTCCACGTCGTCGCTGCTACAGTTACACCTTGCAACGATCCGCCGGCATCCAATGAGACCAGATCTGCAGATCTGAACTCATTCGCGATCAATGAGCCGACTGCTGAAGGTGCGCCAACTCTATCAAGGAGAGCACGTCAAAGGAAACGCCAACGCCTCGCGCGCAAATTCGCCAAGGCTTTGGATCAGGTGGATGGACTCCATTACCAAGCAGATCTGGAGTTCAGAAAGCGCCAAGTGGCTAATCTATCGCCACGACCAGTATCGGAATCCTCCTCCCAACCTCTAATTAACAAATGGGTTCAAGTCAAACGAACCCGTTCTACCCTCAAGGAGCGCGTCCAGAAGCACCGTGCACTTATTGCGCACACCCAGATCCTTGTGCGAGAGGCACGAGAATTGCAGCGGGAAGAGGTGATCAAGAAATCACCAAGATCTAAGCAGGTTTGGGTGCCGAAGGCTAAGTCAGCTCCCCTACCCGATAAAAGACATCAGTCGTGTCTCTTGGTCGATTCCAGATCCAAAGCTGGTTCCCAGCTTTCGTCAAGTTCAGATCTCGCTCCTTTTAATCTCGCACCTCCGGTGAAGCTCCACGACAATATGGACATATCCAGAGGCAGGAAAGTGATAGCGGAACGCCTGGGTCTTTTGCACGAGGATCAAGGCAAAGCTCCAGTCAAAGAACGCTTGGGCATGATGAATGAACCCCGAGCAACTCATCGAGTTAGGGGTCGTACTCACCCTTCCAACAAATCAGAGCCTTCCTATAATGGGAAGGCTCCTATAACTAACCGCCTCGGACTGCGAGTCATTGTCCAAGAGCCCGTTGAGGTCTCACGCTCACGAAAACGTGACTCAAAACGTACGACTCTTGAGAGCACCGACAAGACGACGAATCCTCAGAAGGAAATATGTTCGTCAGACGACGACGTTATACCTGAGGAGTCGTGCCAGCACACGATACATTGCTCTGGCAATCATGCCGATGAGTTGTACTATCGGGCTGGGGGTACGAACAAATCTCGAAAGAGAAGTACCCGGGAAGCAGACTCTCACTGTCCGTGTATCAAAATTATCAGAGTAGTATTATCAACGTGTAGTTGCCTCATGACCGCTCCACAGAGGGTCTCGATATTTGAGAGGATCTCCACTGAAGCATCAAAGCCCAAATCAAGGCGTTTTCGCAAAAGACGATCGGTTGTTCGAGATGACGAACTCCCAACAGTTACTATCAACGTGGTCGATAAGGGGAAGTCTCCGATTAGTTCAAATAGCTCCAACCCCAATTTTTCTCCAGGAAGAGAAGTTAGTTCGAGAATAACCCAACGAATATCTCAGCTTCAGCTAGAAGCCGTTGGACATAATGATTACCAGGGAGTTCGTGAAGGAATCCGTTCCGATGACGAACTCTCAGATTCTTATTCTGCAATCGCCTCTGACGATACAACGTCTAGCATAGGACAAGCTCGGGAAGTGTTCATGATCAACACCGAGCAAATAGCCAAAATCATTGAGGATGCTCTAGCCAAGCAGAAAGAAGCATTCAAAAACGAAATGGAAATGGCTATGCAGGAGATGAGATAAATGCACGACCAATAAATCCGAGCTTTATCGATTCAGCTAGGTGAGTCCAGCCGTCGTAGTACTGCTAACCAAGCAGGTAGCGATTCAGATGTGGATGAACACAACGCTGGGGGTGGTCCCACTAAAAATAACGACGCTGGGGGTAGACCCACCAATGATGATAACACTGGGGGTGGCCGCATTATTCCTCTCGAAAATTATCCAAAACAGGATATAGATGAGGACGAAAAGATAAAGGACCTTGAGAGCAAAATTAACGCTTTAATATCTGCTCAAGAGGTAAAGAAGACCGGCATTCCGTGTCCTTACCCGAAAGAGTGGGATTCGATCCCGTATCCGGCGAAGTTCAACCTGATCAACTTCACGCCGTTCGACGGGAAGGGCTCGCCCACTCAGCATCTAATCTACTTTAAGTCCCACTTGGGCACGATTTCTGACAACGAGCCCTTGATGGTGCGGTCATTCGTTGGCACCCTTCGCGGGCCTACCTTCGATTGGTACCGCTGTCTTAAGCCCGGAAGCATTAACAGCTGGGAGGACCTGGAGAGCATGTTCCTCACTCATTTCTTCGATGATAACGCCGAAGTGTCAATCAGGACACTCTTCGATGAGAAACAAAAAGACGGAGAGTCGGTGGATACCTTCATCAAACGCTTCCGCAATCAGGCAATGAACTGCAAGGATCCCGTCACGGAGGAATTCGTTTTGCAAACCCGTCATAACAACTTGTCCATTAATATCTTTGACGTTATGGGAGTAGAGCCGCTCAATACCTGAAAAGAGTTGAAGGTGCGCGGAGAGCAGGCCGAACGCTTTCTCAGAAGGAGGAAGGTCGAAAGAAGCCAACCGATGGCTAACCCTCTGAACTCGAGTCTCATTTCCCATGATGAAGGGAATGCACCTACAATAGTTGTTGATGTTAATCAGACGTCACAACAGCAACCCCGAAGACAACAGAAGACTTCGGATTCGAGGCTCCAAAAAGTGTACTCATTCAAGGACGAAGACGTTCCAGCCATCTTCGAGACCCTTTTTAAAAATAACAAGATCAAGCTACCACCCATCACAAATCAGGAGGAAGCTGACGATACTACGTATCCGAAGTGTTGCGCGTATCACAGGAGGATCCTTCATCCCACAAAGACTTGCTTTACTTTAAAAAATAGCATCCAAACCTTGGTTGAAGCCGGCGTCATAACGCTAAGATAAGCCAAATGAGAATGGCAACACTCCGAAGAGTATACGAGTATAAACTGCTTCTCATCACTCCGAAGAGGATACGAGTATAAACTGCTTCTCATCACTCCGAAGAGTATACGAGTATAAACTGTTTCTCAATCCTCCAATCGGTATACAAGGTTAAACTGTTTCCTGAAACTCCAACCGGTATATGAGTCTAAACTGTTTCCTTTCTTTCACGAGAAGTTCCTAGAGAATCATATGTTCTTAAGGATAACCCGGTCATGTAACTGAGTACAATGTCAGACCCAGTTTCACAAAAGAAGCTGGGGGGGGGGGGGGGGTACTTCCATTATGTTCGTGCACTCAACACTTTCATGGTTAGAGTTCGGATATAATGCTTGGAATTTTAATCTGTCCATCCTTGACAAATTTTCAAACCCCTTCGTGTTAAGTCCCTATCACTTAATACCAGGAACCCCATTTGAGTGATTTGTACAAGTCAACACCCCCACTATAATTTGTACTCCCACTCCCATTTGGTCAAACCTTCTTACAGTTAGGACCACAACCAAAATCTCCTCTCGATTCCTCCAATGAACGAGAGATCCACAAATCGAGCGATCAAACCTTTCTACAGTTAGGATCGTCTCAAACATCCCACTCGGTCAAGCCTTCCTACAGTTAGGGCAAAAACCAAAATCCCCTCTTGATTCCTCCAATGAACGAGAGGTCCACTTTCAAATCGAGTGATCAAACCTTCCTACAGTTAGGGTCATCTCAAACTCCCGCTTGGTCAAACCTTCCTACAGTTAGGATCAAAACCACAATTTACTCTCGATAAACGAGAAATTTATCTTTAGTTCGGTAATCAAACCTTCCGACAGCTAGGGTAATCCGAATCTTTTCGATTCTCGGAGTGGAGATCCCACTCCTAGTTTCACCTTTCCGAATTCTGGGGGTGGAGATCCCACCTCGAGTCTTCTTTCCAACTGGAGATAGAATATAAAATTCTTCCTCTTCGGTGTTGGGAGATAGAATATAAAATTCTTCCTCTTCCATTTCGGGTTTGTCTTTGCCCCAAGAAAAGACACCATTTTTTCAACTCCTAAAATCCGTACCTCACAGGCACGAGGAATTTTATCCCGAATCCTGAGTAGGGATAAGTCAACGCCTAACACGCGTTGTTGGTTTAGTCTTTCACCGATTAAAAAAGACACTAGAATCCAGTCTGGGGTATTTTATCCCGAAGCCTAAGTAGGGATAAGTCAGCGCTTAACCCGCGTTGCTGGGTAGTTCATTCCCGTAAAAACGATCGAGTCTACGTATTCAGCATTGTAGCAATAAAAATCTATGCCTGTTATGCATGAGGAATTTTATCCCGAATCCTAAGTAGGGATAGGTCAACGCCTAACACGCGTTGCCGGTTAGTCTTTGACCGTAAAAAGGACAAAAGACCACATATTTAATATTGTGGCAGGTTGTTATTAATAACACCATAATCCGTGCCTCACACGCATGGGGAATTTTATCCTGAATCCTAAGTAGGGATATTTCAACGCCTAACACACGTTGTCGGTTAGTCTTTGACTGTAACAAGGACAAAAAACCACATATTCAACATTGTGGTAGGTTGTTATTAATAACACCATAATCCGTGCCTCACACGCATGGGGAATTTTATCCCGAAGCCTAAGCAGGGATAAGCCAACGCCTAACATGCGTTGCCGGTTTAGTCTTTTACCGATTGAAGAAGACACCAGAATCCGAGTCTGGGGACTTTTATCCTGAATCCTAAGTAAGGGTAAGTCAGCGCCTAACACGTGTTACCGGGTAGCCTATTCCCGTAACAATGGGGAAGTCTACGTATTCGAAGTTGTAGCATCAAGTCTAAGGGAGTTTATTCCTTTAGCACAACGTCACATTCGGAACGGATTTCTACAATCCGCTTACAAGCCCGACTCAAACGGTAGTCGGTAAAGGCATATCAAATCCGTTGATGACTGAGGATTTGCCAAAAATCCTAAGTCTACGTCTGATACACGTCGTTGTTTAGTCTTTTCATAGAAGAAAGACAAAGTCTACGTATTCAATATCGTAGCACTAAAAGGGTTAACTCTTTTAGCTTAACGTTACATGCGGAACAGACTTAAAACAATCTGCATGCTAGCCCGACTCAAACGGTAGTCGGTAAAGGCTAATCAAACCCGTTGATGGCTGAGAATTTGCCAAAAATTCTATAAATGCGAGTCATTGACGCATCATCTTCATTAGTTGGTCTCGTGACTTGAGCATCCAACAACTTCAGGAAAAGATTCATACATGCAGATGAATCAACTTTCATAGTTGGTCCTGCAACTCCGACATTTAAGACTGCCATGCTCTAATACCTTAAGAGCTTAAACTGTGTAGACTCCAGCAAACATACGAGTATAAATTGTGTTAACACCGGTCAACGCGTAACCCTAGGTCAACGCCAGTCAACGCGTTACGACCAAAAGTCAACGTCGGGTGATCCGAAACCTTAGGTCAATGCCGGTCAACACGTATCCCTAGGTCAACACTAGTCAACGCGTTGCAACCAAAAGTCAACGTACGATGATCTAAACCCTAAGGTCAACGCCGGTCAACGCGTAACCCTAGGTCAACGCCAATCAACGCGTTGCAAAAAAAGTCAACGTACGATGATCTAAACCCTAAGGTCAACGCCGGTCAACGCGTAACCCTAGGTCAACACCGGTCAACGCGTTGTGACAAAAAAGTCAGCATATAGTGATCTGAAACCCTAAGTCAACACGATACCACGGAGGTAGTCAGTTCTAAGTCAACTCAATAACACGAGCCAAACTCAACCCATCAGTTCTAGATTCGAGACTCCGACGACGGCCAGACGATAAACGCAGCGCCGGAAAGACTTTAGCTATTCGTCAAAGCATCGAATAGACTAAAAATCGAAGGAGCCAAGAGTTGAAACTAATTAAAGGTCCTTTACACCGATCGAAGGCTGGACCAATCACATCCAAAGTATTCCAGCCTCTTCTATAAAAGAAACGAGTCTGGAACGCTTTGGAGGGGGTATCTGTAGGCATCGAAAATTACCTATAGGTCTCCGTAAGCAGCTCAAAGCTAAGAGGAGATGAGGAACGTCACTATCCAAGTAACGGAATCTTGATTGACGTTGAGGAATGCTTGAAGTGAATCGACGAATTACGTGAAGTAACGGAATTTCTGATCGGGAGTCCCGCGTTGCTTACAAAAGACGAAATGACGCTCCTATCCCAGCTTGATCCACAATGATCTAATCATCAGATCTTATAGAACTCCTCATCGGCTTTCCAACGCAATTTTGAATCACTCAAATCTGAGTTCGGACGAAGAAATTACGGCGGAAACTGACAAGTATACGGAAAAGAACGTCTCAGCCTGAGTTGAGACACCCCGAGGTGTCTCGGCACAAGCGAGACACCCCAAGGTGTCTCGGCCAAGGTTGAGACACCCAAGGGTGTCTCGGCCTCGTTGAGACACCCAGGTGTGTCTCCAGGCCTAAAATTAGGCTGTTATGCTGTTTCAACCACCTGAACTCCCCCGAGCCTATAAATACAAACCTTAGGCCTTCATTTTTCTAGATCTGGAATTCTCGAGCATTGGCGAAGCCCTGCCGGATTGAAGATCAAAAGTGCATGAATTTCAGAGAGGAGGAGGAGGAGTAGAGATCTGATCGAGTTCGTCAGCATAAAGAAGATGAGCTCGTCAGATCTGCAGTTCCCCAGGTCCGTTCCTTAAGATTATCCTGTTGTGATAATCTTAAAAAGAGCAATTATCTCGTCATCGCCGAGATAAGTGCTACGATTTCTTGATTCCTTCGCGAATCAACAAAGCTCTGCCCGATTTTTCAGCAATCAGATCTGATCGGCGGTGGTCCACGGATATCAACGTCCCCGTCACAGGCCAAGATCCCACGCAAGCAACGGGCGATAAACACCCGTTGCGTTTGTTTGAAGGGAGTTGTATTTTTTTATTTTTCATTGTGTAAGAAAGTCTTATAAAAAGACTAATTTTACTTTGAATCTGTAATCGATAAACGTGTAATAGATTCAGCAATGAAGAAATCAACTTTCACCGCAAACATTAAGGTTACGGGTTTAATTGTTAATTATTAAGGATACTGGTTTGGTGTAAAGGTTATGCATTGGTTGTGAAGGTTACGGGTTGGTTGGTTGTAAATGTTATGCATTGGTTGTGAATGTTACGAGTTAGTTGTTAAGGTTACGGGTTGGTTGTTAAGGTTATGAGTTTGTTGTGTAGGTTACGGGTTAATTGTTAATGTTACGGGTTTAATTGTTAATGTTACGTGTTTTATTGTTAAGGTTACGGGTTTAATTATTAAGGTTACGAGAGAGCGAGAGAAGAGATCCATAACCTTAACAATTGATCCGTAACCTTAATAATTAAACCCGTAACCTTAATAATTGACCCGTAACCTTAACAATTGACCCGTAACCTTAACAATTGATCCGTAACCTTAACAATTAAACCCGTAATCTTAACAATTAACTCGTAACCTTAACAATTAAACCCGTAACCTTAACAATTGACCCGTAACCTTAACAATTAAACCCGTAACCTTAACAATTAAACCCGTAACATTAACAATTGACCCGTAACCTTAACAATTAAACCCGTAACCTTAACAATTAAACCCGTAACCTTAACAATTGACCCGTAACCTTAACAATTAAACCCGTAACCTTAACAATTAAACCCGTAACCTTAACAATTGACCCGTAACCTTAACAATTGACCCGTAACCTTAACAATTAACCCGTAACCTTAACAATTAAACCCGTAACCTTAACAATTAAACCCCTAATATTAACAATTAAACCGTAACCTTAACAATTAAACTCGTAATATTAACAATTAAACCGTAACCTTAACAATTAAACCCGTAACCTTAGCAATTAAACCCGTAATCGTAATAATTAAATCTGTAACCTTAATAATTGACCCGTAACCTTAATAATTAAACACGTAACCTTAACAATTAAACCCGTAACATTACTAATTGACCCGTAACCTTAACAATTGACACGTAACATTAACAATTAAACCTATAACTTACACAACAAACCCATAACCTTAACAAAAAACCAGTAACCTTAACAACCAACCCGTAATCTTAACAATCAATGCATAACCTTTACAACCAACCATTATCCTTAACAACGAATATTCTAGAAATACGAAAATAATAAAAAACAAAAATAATAAAATAACAATCCTCTTCAATCATTTCAATATCATCACAGTAACATCATTATATATATATATATATAATATATATATATATATATAATATATAGATTGTTCCAATAGTAGTATATATCTATATATATATAATAATATATTTGGAAAGTGATTAATGTGACACGCCTAGGCTCCCACCTAAGGACGTCGGCCTACAAATCACATCATTCGTAATTGTTTTTTGCTATCTATTCCGTTAAAACTTGATCTACATGTACGTTGTTAGACCTCAAAGCATCAATTTTAGGATGAACCCGTCGTGTTTTGACCATTCATCCATTGCGCACAATTTTAACCGGTTTCGAATGAATTATAACTTTTTGCACGGTCACAAAGGGTTAAAACAGACGACGGGTTCATCCAAAATTGATGTGTTTGGGTCTAAGAAGCGTGTAGATCAAGTTTAACGGAGTGGATCGCAAAAACATTAGGGAATAGATGTGATTTTAGGCTGCGTCTTAGGTGGGAGGTTAGGGTGTGCACTTCAGATTCACTTTTCCGAATACATACATATATATATATAGTATATATATATATATATATATATATATATATATATATATATATTATATATATTATATATATATATATATTATATATATATATATAGTTATATATATATATATATTATAGAGAGAGGAGAGGAGAGAAGAGAGGATCCATAACATTAACAATTGACCGTAACCTTAACATTTAACTCGTAAATATTAACATTAAAGCCGCCGTATTTACAAATACCGCATCAAACAATAAAAATAATAAAATAATCCTCATCAATCATTTCAACTATCATCTCAGTACATCATGATAAAAAAGAGAGAGAGAGAGAAGAGTATTATGGTCTTCACATATTTTAATTTCTTGGGTTTTGTGTTTTGGGGGCTTAGAGAACAAAATCTTTATTTTTGGGGGCAAAACACCCGCTGATAAAGTCTTGAGAGTGGGAAGCACGTTTTCTTGGCTTTTAGGGGCCGGAAGCATTTTTCCCTAAATTAAAAACATTAAGAAAACTGTAGGTAGTTTGACCCACTGCATCATGTTCTGCTGGTAACCAAACCAAACATAATAGATATCACTAGGCTTTCTTAACTCTTTTATTGGGTTAATTTGGATTTTATTCGGAAGATCAAGTCTATGATCGAGTGTGCATCCTTGACTTTGATTTTTATTTACTAGACTAGATGGAGTGGCAGCGTGCTTAGAATTCGTCAACATATATAAATGATAAATCCCACCGCCCACAAGTTGCAAACCTCATGGTTTTTAACATCTATATATCACCAAAACAAAGAAACTCGCAAAATTAATATTAGGCAATAATTAGAGCGGACCATAAACTAACTGTTTTTTTTAAACTAAGATTGGTTTGGTTCATATGTGACTATAGGCTGAAACTTACTGTTTGTGAATCTCTTGATGACTCGTTTATAAGACTGGCATCTAGTATTCCATTTATTCCATATTAGAGATGTCAATAAATTTTTTTTACGCATATGAGATGAAAAACTTTTAGTGTTCAAACATCAACCAGGCTTGTCCAACAAGTAAAGTCGTTGGAGTTTTTATTCTTCAAAATGGAAAAAATAACAGTCCATGCTTGTGTGCGAAAGAATGAACCTGTCAAAGGGCACAAAATCCAGTCTTTTGCTTAATTCCTTACTTGCTCTATAACTTAGCATGATAGAGGCTGAGGCCCATGGGCCCTTGATCTTACCTCTCAAGATGAAGAAATAAAAAAAAGGCCTATCCACAAACTTATTAGCATGGAATTTAAAGGCCCAGCCCGAATCACAAGACCCAAAAGAAAGCCCTCGTCGTCTGCTTCACTCCGCTGAACCCCTAATTTCCCCCAAGAACCCTAGAGCGCGCCATGAACCGATTCCTCCTCTCTCACTCCCTCCGCCACGCCCTCCGCTCCTCTCCCCGATCTCTTCCCTCCATAACCCCAACCCTCCGCCTCTTCTCCTCCTCATCCGACAATTCGAAACCCGAACCCGCTTCCTTATCGGATCCTCCGCCGCCGCCCGATCCACCAATCCCCGACGTCGGGAACGCCGAGTTAAAGCGCCGCATCGAGCAGTACCTCAACGGTTGCGACGAGCAGGCCCTCCCCTCGGTAATGGAAGCGATCCTCGCCCGAAAGCTCTCCGGCAAGCACGAGGAAACCGATGACGAGCTCGTCGACGAGCTTAGGTTCCAGCCGAGGGACGATATAAAGGATCGAGAGTTCGAATCGGATTTCGAGGAGATGCATGATACTGATGAGGAGCTGCCGGATTTGTACAATGCGAAGGAGTATGTGCAGCATAAGATGGCGAAAGATGAGTTCTTTAATATGGATGATAAGAAGTGGGATGGGATGATTAAGGAGGCGACGGAGAAGGGGTTCTTGAAGGACACCAAGGAGTGCGAGGAGATTCTCGAGGATATGCTCAGCTGGGACAAGCTTTTGCCAGGTGAACTTTGATTTTTTGTTGCATTTTGTGGGTAATTAGATGTATGTGAAAATTTAGATCTTTTTATGAGTTAGTACTTATGAGTTCCGGATTCTCGAATATCAGTTTGGTTGATTGGAATGTGAGGAAAATCCTTTCTGGATTTTCTATGGGTTGAATTTTGGTTTTTGTGCTTGGAAGTGAAGGAAATTTCTTTGATTTTGTAATGTTGGGGATAGTGTATTAATGAGTTGAGTGAGAAAGCTAAAAATGTGACCTGTAATTTGGTTCCAGCAACACTTATTTGAATTAAACGGTAAAAAATACATTTCAGTTTTTTTATGGATTTTGGTTTTTGGTTAAGGACCTGTAAAGTTTAAGTAATGAAAGGATGTTGATTTGTTTGGTTAGTCAGATTACACATGGAGCAACCAATGGATGGGTATGTTTTTTAAGTGTTGACAATGATAGATGAATGAGATAAGTAACGCTGAAATCATCCAGTTATGTGTTTCTTATGGGTAATTTGTAGTGAAATAGTGAATATTGCAATTAAATCAAGAATACAATCAGAGTGTATGAATAAGCAGGGAAAACCTGAGAAGTATATCTTAGAATTATGAAATCATTAAGAATTATTGTTGGTCTCTTAACGCGAAATAAATCATAGCAAAAAGAAATCCATTCTTTACTTTTGGTATTCTTCCACCAATTCATTTACGTTTTACATTATTTGAACTTTTAATTACTGTTGAAATTGTTTTGTATGCATAGCATGTTTAGAAACTAAAGGATATATTGTGAGAATTTATAATATTTTACTAATATGATGACTACTCCTTTGAGGGGTTATCCAAGAGACATTTAGGGCAAGGAGATTATAGTGTAAACCATACTACTTGTGATTGTTGAAATAGCCATCGTATAATTTAGGTTGGCCCTTGTTACATATGCAAGCACTGAAAACTTAGCATGCATGCACGATTTGGTGCATGTAAATAAGTGTATGTTTGTAAGATTGTGCACATGTAAATAAAGAGGTTTCATGTGAGCAGACTAAACTTTGCAGCTATCTAAGAGAATTGGTGAGGCACCCAAATGGTAAGCTATGTCATGATCTGCAGACCATTGCATATTCATGGATGGTCAGTTGTCTCAGTTCTTTGTGATGATTATTTATCAATATTCTATATTTTGATAGTTGCAAGACGACCTAGATGGAAATAGGCATTTTCTCCACATGGAGGCCCATTGGTCGCTCAATGCAATTGTCATTCACATACTTCTGTTGGTCTGCATGTGCAACCTTTTTAAAAATTACTGAACTAATGGAATGATAAAAACCCACAAAATCTCCTAAACTTTGTTTTTCCCAGTAAGCCCCCAAAACTTTTCCCACAAACCCCCATAATTCCAAACAGTCTCAAGTAAACCCCTCCTCCACACACATACACACCCAAAAGGGGGATAAAAGGAGAGATGCATTGTGAGCCCAAGAGAAAATGAGTAAAGAACAAATGTGTAGATAATAATATCCTCCAATTACAAGAGCTATTTTTTTTTCTGTTGTGGGGGT
>NC_033794.1:119911138-119914341 GCF_001876935.1 Asparagus officinalis | reverse complement strand
GAAATTAAAAAGTTTTGGGAGGGAGGGAGCTATTTGTGATGCTTTGGAGTTTTGGGGATTTTGTGGGAGAACTTTTGAGAATGTTGTGGGAAAAACAAAGTTCAGTGGGTTTTGTAATTCAAAAGTGTCAATATATACAGAGACAAGTAGATAACACTTGATACAGATCAAGATTCTTCACAAAACATGTACAAATGCATTGTATGTAGGAGGCATACATAGGATGGTGGGTTACCATTTCTCTGAACTGACCCCATTATCTCGTCAATCTTGATATTTGCAATCTCATCCTTTTGTTACGTTCTGGAAGAAAAAAGTTGCACCAATTATTATAAAATTTGAAGCCCGTATATCATCAAATGTTTTTATGTTTCAAATGATTCTTACTAGCTGTACTATAACAAACAGGGTTATTCTGTTTGTTACATGGTTTCATGTATTTCGTAACTATTGCTGACTCCTGCATCAGTTGTACTGTTGCAGAATGATTATTTATGATGTGTAAGAGAAATGGTCATAATGATCCAGAGAAAAATTAAGAGTTTGTCTAAATATTCATATGACTGTAATGGCCTTTTTTTTATGTAAGCCTACATCTTTTAGGCAAGGATATTGGTGTTCTTAGTATTTATGTTAAGATCCAAAATCCAAATGACCTTTATGTTGCATCTTGAGCAACGATTTTATTTTTTTTCATGAACAGCATATAAATTTTCTTAGTTGAGATCTCACTACATAAACCTCTACCCGAACAATAGCCTTTACAATTTTTTTTTATCGTAACTTCTGCAGTTTTTTAGTTTTGGTTTGAATGATACAAGCTGATTGCAGTAGACCTTATTCTTCATTTGTCATGTAAGTAAATTCCCTCGTGCTTACCATGCATGTGGGAAGATGTGGTTTGTCCATTTTTCATAATCTTCAGAAGGGGAGACTCTAGTTAAAACTGATATATAGTAGCATTTGAGGTCACAAGACAGGTATACTTTATTTTGCATTCTATGCACACAGCATGCAGTTGATGCTGCTGTTATAATCTGATACTAGCCAATGCCAGCGAATATCAAACTTGAAAAAAAAAAGATAAGCTTTTACATTAATGAGCTTTGAATTTGTTCCTTTTATCAGAGTATTTTATCTCGCTTTTTCCCGTGCAAATTTGTTTTAAAATAACATAACAGATTTCTTTCAAAGAAATATTTCTTAACTCATTTTTATTAATGTACTAAAGATTCGTGTACTCTAGAGAGTCTAGCCGAGTTGGTAATCTACCTATGAGGAGTACACCATGGTCTCGGGTTCGACTCTCTTCGGGAGCGCACTGAAAGGAAACTAATTTCCTGGAATACCCATGACCGTGCATTTGGGAGGGGGGTGCCCATTAGCCACGACTGGGGGTTTGGTACCTGTGGTTCGAAGGATCGTTGGGAAGTCCCCTTGCCCTACAAAAAAAAGAAGATTTATGTGTTTTTATGGAATTAGGTACTTGGTATGATTAACCTTATCTACATCAAATTTTATATTATGTATAGATTATCCGTAATATTTGTTATGTTGCTAAATTATGGGTTCATCTAAATGCTGATGGAAGATTGTATCGAATTCAAAACTTTAAAAGCTAAAGCGAAGGAGCGACGTAAACCAAATCCTGTTTGGAACCTTGACAAGATTACGAGGATCTTAGATTTAGGATCTAGATGATACATTTTGGTTTGCTTCAATGATTGCCATAAAGATCCCTTGGATTATAGTTGGAATGTGATAATTTTGATTCCCCCATTTCCCTTTGAGTGATAATCTTTATGTATGTGAAAAGTTTGTTCAGATACCACATTAACTCTACGGAAGGCGTCTATGAGTCTATCTTTGCCCAAAGGTCATATGGTAAATATCAGGTGTCATAGAGGATAGTCGCTGTGTCTTAAATGTCTGAACTCCAATTTTAACAAGGTGTTATATAAGCGACCCGTGGAACAAAAACTACACATATTTTTTTAGGGTTTAGCTCGAACATTTTCTTACGAGTCTGTGACTGCTAGTTGAATATCCAGATTCTAGACACCTTGTACAAGCTTCTGTCAAATGCTTGAACACAGACCAACCAAATGCCCAACCTTCTAAATCAAAAATAGAATCTTTAGATATTAAATATATATGAAGAAGCAATGAAAACGATAAAAAAAAGAAAATCAAATAATATCTGATTAATCATCCAGACATAAAATGACTCAGGATTGAGAAGCTGAGCAACATCATACAAGTACAATACCGTCCAAACCCAACCATAAAGTAATAGTTAGAAAAATAAAATAAAAGCAAATGACCAACCTACTTAGCAAGAAATGAAGAGTTTACAAGCAAATAGCCAACAACTGTATCTCCTGCACAAACCAATATCTCCTGCACAAAGCAATGTGAAATAGGACCAAAAGTAATAGTCGTTTCTTATGTATCATGCATGAAGTCAGAGCTGCTCCTGGTCAAGCACGATCAGTGTTGTAAATAGCGGCCAATAGCGGGGCTATAGCGGCGCGAATAGCGGTCGCAGCCCTTCAGCGCTACGCGTAGGGGTTTCGCGGCTGGCTTAAGCGGGAAAATCCTCTATTCATTCGAATAGCGCGTAAAAGCGGATTTTAGCGGGTTAAAAGCGGGTTTTCACGGTTAAAAGCGGATTTTCGCGGTTAAAAGCGGATTTTTGTTGTTAAAAGCGGCTAAACCCGCTATCACACATATTATGATGCTATATTTCTTGAATTTCTTCATAGTTTCATTCATACAACAAGCTTATTAATTGTTATTTATTGATAATACAAGAAATTTACAACTAATTGAATTTTTAGATTTTTTATGAATTTTCTTATTATTTAGGATATTTAAATATATTTAAATTTGACCGCTATTTGACTGTGCGCTATTTGCCGCGATTTCGCCGCAATAGCCCGATATAACCTTAGCGGTACCTCGCCGCGACGCGCCGCGATCCGCTATCAGCAACCTTGAGCACGATCCTGGGAATTGGACGTTCAGTACTACATCGTCTATGGCTTGTTTTTATGCAAGCAGCAACCTTGAACTTGTTTGGCAAGAATTATTCCTTCCCATGCGAACCTGGTTCTCAAATAATAAATTCTCCGAGGGAGGGATCTCATGTAGTTCATTTCCCCCCATCCATTAACCTCTCTTACAGTTAAAGCTTGCAGCCT
>NC_033794.1:119870224-119911117 GCF_001876935.1 Asparagus officinalis | reverse complement strand
TTTTTCATTGCTTTGATATCTGTGATTTGGATTCTGTGATTTGGATTTGTCAACTTTAGCTTGTAATAATTGAACTTCTAAGGTTGACTTCTGATGTTTTCAACGTGTCACATACTTTCAGATGAGACAAAGAAGAAGGTTGAAGCCAAGTTTAACGAGTTAGGTGACATGTGCGAAAGAGGAGAGATAGAACCTGAGAAAGCTTATGACTTATTCAAGGAGTTTGAAGATCAAGTGGTTATGGAATGTGCTGAGCTAATGGAAGCAGAGAAGCCCCCTGAAGAAGATGAACTTGTTGAACACGACAAGAATGTAAAATTGGATGATCCTCCGGGTGAGGGTCCAATCTTGAGGTGGGAATCACGTGTTGTTTTTGGTCCTGGTGGTGATGCCTGGCATCCAAAGAACAGAAAAGTTAAACTGTCGGTGACTGTAAAAGAGCTGGAGCTTTCAGGATATGCTTTCAAACGGCTACGGGAGGTAGTTGGAAAACGTTATCATCCTGGTAGAGATGAGCTCACAATTACTAGCGAAAGGTATGTTGAATTTCACATTATAAATGCACACCTATTTTTATAAAACGCATGTGCTTAATTTTTGTGTCCTGATTTTTGTTTTCCTCTTCCTCGCCTGTTGTGATGTTTAGATTGATTTTAAGGTCGTCCAGCGCTATAAAAACTTGACTAAGAGAGAGGCAATTTTATTTATCTTCAGCTTTTAGAGCTTTCATACAACTACGATGATCACCATCAAGAAACGATGGAAAATGTACACCTCACTCCCTAGTACGATATGTTCCATAAAAAATATGCATTTTTTACTTCAGCTTTTTGGAATTTCATGCTACTGCCAGAATTACCATTACTAAATGATTGAATGTGTAAACCTCCCTCCCTTTTGGTGCTTATTATGTTTGAAATGGTCATTTTTCTTGGTTCCTTATAATAGTTTGTCTTCGAATAAGATTCCCAATCTTTAGAATTCCAGAAAAATTTTCTTTGGTCTTTTGAGTTTTAAATGAATTTCTTTAAAGCTGTTTTTTTAAATGAGCTGGTAAAGTGCTGTTATTTATATGAATCTCTTATAGGCCCCCTGCTTTTATATGTGTAAATAAGTAATTATTACTATATGCAACTGTAAGTAGTGACTTTATGGGTAGAAATAGGAAGTGTTGGATACAAATATAATACCGAGACGTGAGAGAAAATTCGAAAAAAATGAAAAGCATTTCTTGGTTCAACTAATTGGCGACAGGTTCAAAAATCATCAACAGTTCAAGGGGCTGAGAATACATTTCTTAATTGGATTTTTATTTTGTTGCAAATTAGCAGCCATGGTCTGTTATGTTTCTTTTTCATAATTTATTGTATGGCTTTCATAAAAGATGGACCACTCTTCTTTTTGTCGATTACTTAAATGTTTGAATGTGGATGTGTTCCATGGGCTTTTGGAGTGCATGCAGAAAGAAAGTACATGTACTTAGACGATCTTTCTTTGTTGCAAGGTTTGAACACCGAGAGGAGAACAGGAAGGACTGTTTGAGGACTCTCTACGCACTGATTGAAGACGCAATGAAAGCTGATAAATTGGTGGAAGAAGCGAGGAATGCTTATGTCAAAGATCGACTTAGAGCTAACCCAAAATTTATGGAGAGGTTAAAGGCCAAGACTGCAAAGATGCAGGCAGCTCTACCTGCAGCTGTGTGAAATTTCACTAAGGAAGCCTTCGACATTAGGATCGCGATATTTTGTTGATTTCTAAGAAATTTCATGGGGGTAAAGATAGGTTTTCTTGCATACGCATGGAAAGTTTTTGCTTGAAAGCCTCTCAACTAGTTCTGTATAACTAGCCAGGGTTCTTTTGTTGTTCTTCCGCCAGTGTTGGATACAGACTAGCGTGCCAGTCATATATAAAGGGCAGATTCTGTAATTTTTCTGAGGCCATGTTTGAGAGGATTAGGAATAAATTTTGACGACTTGTAGTTTTTGTTGTTTTTAAAAGCTGTAGCTTACCGAGAGATACTTAGCAGCATATATTTTGGTTCGTTGAACAAGTTTTAAAATGGTAAATATATGCATTTCCTCGTTCTCATGGTTGTTTGTTTTATGTCTAATAACTCTTGGCATTTGGGTTTGTTTGTTTATTTTTCTGAGTTTTCGAGAATTACCAACTTGAATATGAATCATTTATGTTTTTTATTGAGGAAAGAAATACTTTCGTGTTGTAGACCGGTATGTATACAATATTGCAATCTTAGGATGGGGGTTAATTTCGCATAACTCTCTTGAATTTTATTTATTTTATGTAACCCTCTTTAAGTTTCACCTCATCCTTTTCAAAAAAAAAAAAAAAAAAAAGTTTTCACCTCATCTAGGCTCTGTTTGGCAAAACTAGCTGAAAACTGTGAGATTATAGCTGAAAGCTGTTAAGCTAGCTGAAAGCTGCGAAATTGTAGCTGAAAGCTGATAGCTGTGTAGCTAGCTGATTGACTAGAGCTGTTTGGCAAAAGTAGCTGTACAACTAGCTTAAATTTATTAAATGACTAAAAAGGACATGTTATATTATTGATATAAAATTAGAATTATTAGGAGCAAAAACGGAAGAAAAAAAATTAACAGCTCATTCCCAAATACAAACGCTACTTGAGTTAGCTTTCCAAAAGCTACTTGCAAAAGACACAATCTTCAAAATAATCTCCTCTTATTTTTTGTCACCAAACAGCTCTACTAGCTTATTGACCAAGTCAATAAGGCACAATCTCTTAGATAAAACACAATCTCTTGTTGCCAAACAGTGCTCTACTCTTCCTATTTGTAATTAGCAAATAAGTAAAACTTTATTGAGTAAAAAAAAAAAATCTCAAAATGTGTCTTTTTGTCAGTTACGTGCAATGAACTTCATCCCCTAGAATTTAAGTTTTTTTCCTTCACAAAGAAATTTTATTTATTTATAAATTATACCATATATAGGAGATCCGGTGTGAAAAGTTTAAAGGCTTTTTTCACACCGGATCGGGGGATTATGAGAACCTGGAAGGGTTAAATAAAGTTTAGGGGTTATGTGAAAATGCCCCGGAGGTTAGTCAAATTAGCCCTTAAATGATGTCTGAGATTTAAGATATACACGTCAATAACCGAAAAATGAAAAAGAAATGCTATATGTAAAATCCCAAGTATTAAACACAACACAAATTTGGGTTTCTTCAACTTGCCTCTGAAAAAAAAATCCAAATCCAAAATTCTAAAAGTTCTACCTCACTCTCTTCCCCCTCGTCGGCGCTCCCCCCCCCCCTCGGGGAGATCGAAGTGAAGCTTTCTCGTCCGAGTCGCATCTATCGCCCAGGAGTAAGCCCTTCTTCGAGCTCTTCACTCATCTCTCTCTTTCTCAAGTTTGATGCCAAAATCTTGTTTCAGGAGTCAATCGAAGGCAAGATCATCACAAACTCCTCCTCCGCAATCTCCTACCATAAAATCCTCGTCACAGCCACCGGCACCGTCAATCTGCAGGTGATTTTGTAAACAACCCCTTGGCTTATGTTCTGTTTACTTAACCAAATGTTGGGGATTAATTTGTTTCCTGTATATGGGTATTTTGGTAAAAGGTTCGAGGTGGGGTTACTGGGGTGATCGAGTCGCTTTACAGTGTGGTGAAGCCCATCTCTATCCTGTGAGTTGCCTTTACATCTCTATCAAATTATTCGAACATATCCAGAAATTACTAAATTTCATTCATGTAAAAAAATTGGTTCTAAACTAAAAGGGCAAATGACATTGTATTGTCTTAATGTTTGTCGGAATCACAATAAATCCCCTAAAGTTTAAAAGTGATACATTACTCCTCAGTTTTGGTTTCTAGCCGAACAGTCATTATTTTTTGATACAACCATGATCATTTACATGTTGATGCGGTGGTAGAGATAATTGACTTATTCTATGACCATGTTTTGTGTCCACATTGAACTTCATGGACTTTGAAACAAAGGGCCTTTTATTTTTGAAGCCTTAGGATGGTTTTCTGTGGACCATGCAAACTCTAGCAGAATTTTGTTTAATTTACCCTAAATAAAATTATATTTGTCTCTCTAAAGCCCATAATTGTATATGTATGAACATATTTTGATATTCTGAGCTCATTCCTTAATCGAATGTTCCGTACAAGTAGAAAAACTAATGGCTTATTATTTCTTGTAACAAAGAATTAGCCATGTGAACAGAGTTGAACACTAATGGAAGCAAGTTCCTTCTCATGGGGAATTTGAGCTTGGAGAATATAGTGAAGATAAAAAGGTTTTTTTCTATTATAGAAAGAGTAAAGAATGAAAACTGAGTGAATAGAGAATGTGAAGCAAAGGATAAATAGTTGGGAAATAAGGTCTATTGGAATATAAAAAGTTCACTAAAGGTGTGTTTGGTCATTATTCATAGTTCAATAAATTGTGGGGTTTACCACCAAGTTAAAGCCAGATTAATGGCTTGTTTGGATTGAGGGGAATAAGGGAGAAGGGAAGTTAGGGGAACCATTCACCTTGTTTGGGAACATTTAGGAGGTGAAGTTATTCACCCTAGTTCCCCTTAGTTCACCCCTTAATAGTATAAAATTTGTTACCCCCCAAATTGGGGTGTAACCAAGGGGAAGGGAACTCCCTTCCCTTCCCTTCTCTTCTCTCACCTAGTTTCCCTTAACTTAAGGGGAAGGGAACTCCCTTCCCTTCCCTTCTCTTCTCTCACCTAGTTTCCCTTAACTTCCCTTAACCCCCTTGAAATCCAAACACGCCCTAAATTCTTCTTTAAACTCTGGAATATGTGCGAGAAACTAAGGAGCACTCTCCTTCCCTTTTCTTTACGTCTCCCTCTCTTTCATGTCTCCCTAGCTCAACATATCCTCTTTTCATTCAACTCCATCTTGGACATAAATCCATTTGGCATCCAAACAGACTGCAAAGAAGTGAAACTACAATTTGGAAATCTGTGTTGTGATGATTGCAGAGTACAACTTACAAACTTCTAACTACAACTTAAGGATAACTATGATTTATATTTCTTTAGAGCCAAATAGGCCTAAATTATTTGATTCACATAAGGATTCTAGATACATAGGAATAACCATGTATGAGGTCCTTTTCCATGCTCCACAAGTTTGGGTAAGGGCCAGGGACCTACAGGAGTGACCGTCGACGCCTACCTTAGTTTGTAGTTATCTTTCTAGAGATATGTCACTCCAAATGGAAATCAATTTCTGTCCTATTTCTTTTTGCTGATTGATCCCTCATCTGTTAAATAACCTGCAAGGAGTTATTTCCCTAGATCCTTTAGGTCATTTGAATCTTTTTTTTAATCAGACCCTCTGCTCTCTGATTATTTGATAATAGCCTGAATTCCTTGTCATATTTCTTCAATTGGGATCCATAGGCCTTGCCTTTGCTGTGTGTTGTCCTTAAGCTTTTATTTTAAAAATGAAAAGCAATCATTTCTGTTGACTATGTTTCCATGCCTTTGATAACTTCTTTATTTAGCATGAGTGATCCATTTTCTTTATCCATGTATTAATTATGTGAAGTCTAGCATGACTAGCTATAAGTAGCATGTAAACAATTTTTCAGTTAGAAGTATTTTCTGAGAAAATCGTGTTAATGGTATGATGCTTATGACTTGTTTCATATTTTTGTTTTGATTTGTTAATCACAAATATAAGTGGGGAATTCATTATTTTTATTCGTTCTCTTCCTGAAAATATATACAAATTCCATCAAAATGCAATACGTTATCAGCTTTTCATCTTCTTTCCTAATAGTAATTTGCACTCCTTTTTATATGATTAAAAGCCTAAATCAATAGACATAGATGGTTGTATTATTCATACTTATAATAAAAACAATGGTGGACATTGCATGTTCTGAAATGATTATGGATTTGCCATGTGCCTTGGTTGTCCTGTATCTTCAAATCTTCACCCTGTATTAGTACCATACACCATTATTAAGAGCGAATACTCCATGTTACTTCTACATTTCTGAAGTCTTACAATGAAAGATGTAGTATTAGAATATATTGAATTTGGATAAGTAATGCTTCTTTCTCTGCTTTATTGTTTTGTTTTAAACTTATCCTATGAGTTACCATTAGTATGCTACCCAACCCCAACGCGCTGCTCGCTACTCCCAGACCCCCTTCCCACCACCAATTTTTTTTTCTTTTTCTTCCAAAAGCAATCCAAAGAAAAAAAAAAATCAAGAAGGTCTGTCTCTGACCCTCCTCTAGTGGAAATCTTAGCTAGGAATTTAGTATTCTTTAGGTAATCGTGGCACAGAGCACTTTAAGATCTAAATTTTCATACCGATTCATAGAGTTAGGGGACCTTTCAACAGTCCATTTAGATTGGCCTTACCCGCTATTAGATCTCCCCTTGCTCTAGAAGCGAGAAAAGTGAGGGCTTATGCTTACACAGCTACAGGGATTTCCATCGCCTTTTGGAACCCATCATTGACGTTTTGTTAGTCGAGTCAACCTTGATTCGGCGCTTGAAATTGCAACTTCCTTTTTCTCAGTCGGGGAACTCTTTCTGCTTGGATGGAGCATGCAATCTGGAACCTATTAGGAAATCACATTGGGTCCCACTGCTCATCATGATTTGGGCAGTTAACCTAGGGATGCAAATGGTTCTGAGGATACAGATCGATATTCCATTTATCATATCCATACCCTTTTATGAGTTTCAGATATGGATACGAATATAGATACACTTCTATAACAAAAAAATCCATATTCTCCATAGTCGGAAATGGATACGGATCAAATACGAGAGCAACAAATATGGATGTCATTCAAAAAATAAGGAAAAAACAGATATGGTCCAAATGTGAGCATAAATTGAATTTAATTCCTTTGATGTTGTATTAAATAGCTACAAGCATAACTTGAAATCTTACATATAATCAAATTTGAAGTTATCAGAGTTGCATATAGTGACATCACCCGACTTAGTATTGTTAAAAAATTAAAAATAATTAAAGAAACTTAATGTTTAAGATAAAAAAAATCTTTTCCTAAAAGTGTATTGGTAAAGGTTTTGTCGGGTACCTGCATAATGTCTTATCAGAAAGTAAAACATAAAGGATTCATACTAGCATCCACTGTACAATCGTATACAATAATGATGATTTTGTTTCTTTATCTCTTTTATGTGACTTGTATGTGTGACGCTTTGCATCTCATCAAGTCACATATTTTCTCAAAAACATTGCCACTTCACGAGTCTTTAGGGAAGTGTGGGTGTCAACTCAGTGCACCCATTCATAATACGAGAATAACCGGATACCAAATTTGAATCTGGTTTTCGAACAAAAACCAGATCTGTATTCATATCCGGTTTTAAATGGTATAAGATATCCGGATTGGGATTTGTAACTATCCAGATTTGGATTTTGATATACAAATTTGTGTCCAACTCAAATACGGATGCATATCTGTTTGGATTTATCCTGATTCCTGATACATTTGCATCCCTAAGTAAATCCTCTATTCCTTGGAATGCTACCAGACTACTACCCCTTAAAGTAGGTTTAGAGTTCAAAACCTAGTAATCTTTTTTGTTTACATAAGAAACCTGCAATGGAGAGTTGTTCTAGACGACCCAAATATTCTTGATAATATAAACCATTTTGTATCTGATTATTTTCGAATTGGCAAAAATCCAGAGGATTGCTGTTATAGATAGTGGACAGAGGTCCTGGGGTTATTTTATTTTGTGCTTAATGTGACATAATGTATTCACATGGAGATATAAACCAGTGGTAGAGCCACCTTTGAGCCAAAGGCAAATTGTAAACAAAACAAGTACAGATGATTAGTTTGCTAATAGTAATTTTATAGGGAGCAAAATATGTAAATGCATATGATACAGATGCAGAACGACTATTGACGAAGGTGGAGGGTGAATCAAAGAAGCTATTTTCTTTTCTTTTGGTTTCACTGAATCACTGGAAATAAAACAAGGTAAAGAAGGATAAAGAGAACAAACCTGGTGCTTTCGAAACCAAAATTTGGCTTGATTTTGTCTTTTGTGAAAGCATAGTGGCAAAGTATTCACGTGGGCTTTGAAGGATGTGTTTTGGATTTGGGCTCTATTGAATTGGGCTATTTAGATATTCATATTAGTCCCTCAAATCTTCAAGACTTATGTGCTAATCTCTCAAATCTTGCAATTTGGTTGCTCAACATACAAAATACCCTCCCCTCTTTCCTTCTCAACCTGAATCCCCCCAAGTCGCACAACCCAACTGCCGTATATATAGGTATATATATCAGTATAGTATATATATATAGTATATTATGATATGTATAGGAGCAAAACTTGGTGGTCCACGCTTAAGTGGAGCATGGCACTAGAGCTTTTTAACCCCTTAGATGTTTCCTAGGGTGACTGGCATGATATGAAGTTGACTTTTGTATATGTTAAATGAGTGGATATAAAGTGGTGGACCACTATTACGTATCCACTTAGTTGTGTTTGGACACAAGTTTCTACTGTATTATATATATATGATAGGTAGTTATAGTTATATATATATATCTGTATAGGTAATATACGTATATATAGTATATATTAGTGTATGATATTTAGTATTAATATGATGTATCTAAGGCGTCACCTTAGGAACACTTCTCCCTATAATAATATATATATACTATAATATTATTATATATATCATTATATATAGTAGGTTATATATAGATATATGCCAGCTTGAGTGGATTGTGAAATGTCGGGTTAAATAACTAATTATCAAGACCCCCTTCGCCCTATGTTTTATAAAATCTAATGTCTGCAAAGAGTAAACAACTAGATTCTGCCTCTACAAAAAAGTGAAGTAGTAGGAATCTTCTAACTTAAATGATTGAAACTACTTTATTCTCGAGATCAAAATTTTGACAACTATTCTGATCAGCTTGCTTTGATGCTCAGCAAAAGAAGCATCGATGTTACTGCACCAGCTGGAAGGTTAGGCCCTGGTAAGACGGAGGTACCAATCTCTCACGTTTACTAGATTCGTATTAGAAAATAGGAATGCTTCTTTTTTTTTGATTTGCTTGTCTTTAACTTGTTTGTCTCAATTGTATATGTGCCATCTACTTTGTGCATCAGTGAAATTTGATTTTTGTCATACATCTTGTTATATATTCAGTTAGTTTGTATCAATAGATTGTTTGGTCTGTGTTATTATGCTTATTTTCTTTGATTATTAACTTAAACATCATTCTTACAATATTATTTGATAACTTCCAAGAAATCCTCCTCCATTGGGAAACAAAAATAAAGAAAAAAAGAGATCATGGAATACAAGGGGGTAACATATTACCCAAGACTTAATGTTCTGGTATGCTTGTTAGAAACTATCCAAATTATTATCCCCTGTACTCTTATGGCCATCTACATGAAAACTAGAAGTTCTCAATAGGATGGAATGATTTTATTTTTATATTTTTATGTTCAATATATAATTTATGTTTTTGCATTAAGTTAATAAAGCATTAAATTAATAAAACATGGTGAAATTATATCATTGAGTGACTTAAGAAAACAATAGAATCTTACTCAAAGAAGATTATTGAGGTAGTTTTTTTTTCTTGCAATTGCAATACTACTCGCAAATACACCTTTTGGTCAAAGGTCATTCATTCGTTCCTTCAATCCTTTTTCTCTCTTCTGATAGCTGGAGTCGCCTGTGCTGCATATACCTATAAATTGGGATGAATTTCACATAAGCTCCCTAAAGTCTGTCCTATCTTGAGATACAGAAAAAGCTTCTAAAAAGGTCCCATAACACTGAACAAAATTTCCTATGTGCATAGCACGTGATAAAAAATGATGAAAATACCCCCCACTGCAAAAAATCATTATTTATTCTTTTTAATAAGTTTTTTTGCATATATTTTCCTCGTCTTTTCAATCTTCTCCCCTAGCCCATGGGTCATAGTGATACCGTTCCCCTCCCCATGCCTTTATATCTCTCTCTATAACCCTATACCTAACAAAAAACAATTATTCTAACCCCATTCTGCCTCTTTCTCTCTCCCTAACCCTAGCAAAAACCCGTTTTTGAGCTGCTTTTCGTTTTGCATCTGCTTTTAAGCAGGTTTTTTTGATGGGAAAGTGGCTAAGGGCATAAAACGCTTAAGCGGCAGCTTAAGCGGGCTTTTTGCTGCTTTTTTAAAACACTGCAGGACCCAAGTAATCCCATATTACGCAAAATTATTACCCTCATATGTAGGAAATCCAAATAATTCCGCACACTAATCAATTTTAGAAGTTTTCCGGTCAACTGATTTCGTTTTCTTATCAAAACTGTATCCTGCTTAATGTATGAGTCATACCTATCTTTAACAAGAGTGGTCGATCATGTATCTCTGATGCCAGGTTCCATTTTCCTTCGTCTTGAGCTCAGAAGATATTGACAATCGCGGGAGAATCTATGAGACATTCCATGGTGGGAATATTAGTATCCAGGTAATATATCTTCACTATAAGGATCTTAGTTTAAGAACTGCCATAGTATATTCAAGCTTTACTTTTGTTTCACAGTTTTGCAGCATGAAATTAATATGTTCTTCAACATTAATATGTGTAATGGTGTCTAATTCTTCAGCCATAGTATCTAATTACTGCAGATATAACAAGAGGTTACCTACATAAATCCTTATCTGCCACTGTTGAGTTTATAGTTGAAAATGACAATGGTAAAGACTATTTTATTGTTTTCATTAACATCTATTACTTCTCTTATCTCCAGTACTAACTTTGACATAATACATGCTTGCAGCGAGTCTCTTGGTGTCATCAGCTTCACCCGAACTGGTTACCTTTTACATTACTCAGGATACCCAGAAACATCAATTGCTCCCTGAACTTCAAATAGGTGTCTTGATGCTCTCTTTCAGTGTTCCACTTGCTATGGTTATTTGGATATAAAATTGGAATGAGCTTGCTTCATAATCAGCTGATTCGTTTTGTTAATGAAAATTTATTTGTTAATTAAGCATGCGATATTCTCCTAATCTGGGTTATTTGTAAATAAGTGAATAACTTTAATGTTGTCACCATTAATTTTATGTGTTTTGACTAAAATACCATAGCGAGTAATCCTTTTGAATGTAGATTTTAACTAAACCTCTCTCTATCTCATCGTCTTTCCTCCTGTTTTTTACAACTTTCTGAGTCTCCCTATCCCCCGTCATATGAGTTCTCTTCTATCTCTCACTTTCTTATTTCATCAAGCCCTTGGTCTCTCACTCTCTCTTCTCTCCCTCTCCCTCTCTCCCTCTCTCTCATGTCATATGAGTTCTTTACTATCTCTCACTTTCTTATTTCATTGAGCCCTTAGTTTCTCACTCTCTCTTCTCTCCGTCACACACATTTTGTCTACACCTCAATTTCCTTCTTCTCATTCTTTTTCTTCCCTCTCCCTTTCTTTGCTTCTTACTAACGTCATATGCTAGAACATTCCATTATTTATTGTACATATCCTGGATATGTAATGTGCACGTTTGCTTATACATATGAAATATTATTGAATTCTCTTTTCCTGAGGTAATTATGAAGACATGCGTGGTATGAGAAGATCCAATATTTTGCATATGTTAAAATTTTAATTAGCTTGTGCCTATAACATTAGTTACTGCTTTTGGAACTAGTCTGTTGGAAAAATATTAGAGACTCATTCTATTGTGCAATTCTCATTGTTAGGAGTATACTTATGCAATTCATAAGAACTCTGAAAAGGAATAGCAATTCATAAGTTTGAATATATTATCTTGCACATAAGCTGCCTAAGAACATTTTTAGTGTTTACTGCTTGAAATCATCATATAACTTTTAGCAAAATAATCTTGGAATTGTTGTCTTCCTATATATCATCTATTTTCAGAATCTCTTACCAAAGTCCTGCTGTCACCTTTGGATGCCATCCTGGCTATTTTCTAAATACATTAATTTCCCCCTGTATATACTTTGGTTATACTTCTCCTAGCGGATGAAAACTTGAAATGGGTGTTTATTCATCTCTTATTCAAGATCAAGCCTTTCTTTTTTACTGCTTTCTGATACCTTTGTCTTCCTTAATTTTCCATTTTGAGAAGTCACATGTACTCACCGAGAAACAGTTGCATTTTGGTTGTACTATTACGTCATCTTACATTACTATTGTACGCCTCAGGTGTCTTTGGATTAATGACATAATATTTTGGGCAGGCCATTTCTGCGTCACGGGGAAAATCTCAACACAGTGTTCTTTGGCAGATCCCCTTAGTGGAGAGCTCACTGTTGAAACTTCTGCGGTTCCAATAAAATCTATTGACATACAGTTACTTCGTGTTGAATCGATTCTTGCAGGAGAGAGAATTATTTCTGATGCATCAGTTGTCCAGACAACACAAGTAAGATGCAAGCTTTATGTCTTTCTTTTGTAGCATACTTCATAATGAGTTCTAATTCTGCAACATCATAATGACTTCTAATTCTGCAACTAACTTCATTTGTGTGTCAGATAGCTGATGGAGATGTTTGTCGATCTATGACTCTTCCAATCTTTGTTTTACTTCCTCGTCTTCTGGTGTGCCCAACAGTGTTAGCTGGGTAAGCGTCTCCAACATTTCAAGTATACTTCAGATGTTTTTGTTTAGAAGATGACACTGTGTTCAATGCAGTTATTATAATTTTACCATACTGATTTTAGCCAAATCTGTAATATATGTAGTTGAATTAATGTTAGGTCTTAAGTTTCTGTTGAACTAGTCCTTTTTGTAATTTCGGTCACTGAATCAATTGCACATTCATTCATGTTGAACTTGACTAAGTAAATATTCTGAATTGTCTTGCATTGTACATTCTGTGCCTTTGTAAAGACAATCAAATATCTGATTCTGAAATGTATAAATGAAAATTCGGAAAAGTCGTTGTTAGTGGTTTATGTTTTCCATCAAGCCCAATAATGCAATAAGGGAAGTTCTAATGTGGGACCATGTGAAGGATGACCTTTAAGTTCACAAAACACTGGTGGAGATGGATAAAGTTAGAAGTTTTACCTTCAAAGTACAGTTAGGGGTCTGCTGCTCAGATAAGTTCACAACACTGGTGGGAAGATTATCGATCATGTCCTTGCCCTTCCATATTTCCACTTTCGAAGTCGAAACTTCCTTCTCGAGGAGAAAAAAGCAAAGTAGACTACTAAAGTAAGTGACACATTAGTCATGCCATGCTAACTTTCCAATCATTCACTTTCCTGAAATAAAAGAAAGTTGGCATTGGAAAAAATTTAAAGTAATTAAAAGAAATATTTTCTAGGACATGGTTTCTCCATTATCAAAATTACCTATATGATGTGTAACAGGAAAAATTCTATTTTGAAATTGACCAGGTTATGAAAAAGACTGACACTCATGTTAGAAACCATCATCTCCCAGTCATTCAAATGTTACTCTTAACTTTCTAGAAGATGACGGCGACGTATGTCATCTTTTGGTTTTGAACATATCATAACTTATGATAGCTTTAATACACTCAATATTTGTTGGTCTCTTTCAATTAAAGTATAGTGGTGAACTATAAATGTAAGTAAATAAATAAGTTAAACTATAATTATAAAGTAAATAAATATGTTAAACTATAGTTATAAGAAAGTGTACAAGAAATGTAGAACACAGGTCTAGGGAGTGTCTTGTAAGTATCCTAGATTAAAATATGTACCGTATGATATTACTAGAAATATTGTCGAGACTTTTGGGTGCATCAAATATGTTTATAGGCCCATGTAACATTAACTCTTTCTAAATAAATATTTTAATATTACGTCACATGTCCCTGTGTACTATGTCCTATTTAAGGAAGTGATGTATCCAGTGTCTATATCCATGTGTGACATACCTGTGTCTCGCGTCTATATTCAAGCTTCTTAGGTTTTCACTTTCGCAGTGGCAAGCATGTTCTCCTTTCTCCCCTCCCTCAATATAAAGAAGAAGCAAATACTTACACATAGAGATATATTTGTTTTTTTTAATTGAGACAGCCAATACCTACCCGCGCCCGCCCTCTCCCCCCCCAATCAGGTATAATTGGTAATGTTAATGCACTTGAGTTAGACGCTACTGAACCTAATTGACAGTGTCATGGGGCTAAAATAATATTAAGTCGTAAAAATGATAACATATCAGCTATTACCACTTGATCTGCAACAGGGGCGGAGCCATATAGGGCCCAAGAGCGCTGGCCTCCCCTTGGATCCTTAAAAAAAGGTAATAGGGAGTGCTAGGTAGGATTTTTAAACTATAGAGTTTAAAACGAAAAACCCTCCAACAGAAGAGAACCCTTTTTCTTTTCTCCAGTGATCTATTGGCGAGACTTTTATTTTTTTCATTCAATTGTCCTCCTGTTGTGACCGTGCACAATCGAGTCTTCTCCATCCATCTCTGGCCTCCTTTGGCTTCATCTCGCCTCCTCTGCCTTCATCCTTGTTTGTCCTCCTCCACTCTCATCCACACTTGTCTGTCCTCCTCTGCCCTCATCTGGCCTCCACCGAACCTCATCCGCCGTCATTGTCATTCAGCGTTCTCTAGCCTCATCCGCCTTATATTAAAAGAGATATAATTTATAACATTGACGAGGAAGATGTAATGTAACGGTTTCAAGAAATAAAAGCAAGAAGAGTTTTATTGTAAATACTATGTTTTCATTGGAAATATGATATAAAAGTCTTATAACGTAATGATCTTTAGATGCTAATCAATTACGAAAATAAAAATTTGGGACCCCCTTGATGAATTTCCTGGCTTCGCCATTGAGTATGGATGTATCATTTTCAAAAATATTGGGTGGTATTTTGAATTTTATTCTCCCTATTGTTGAATTTGGGATGAAATTTTTGGTACTGGTCTAAGTTTCTATTTGTGTTTAAATAAGGGGATATAACAGTTTAAATTGGAAAGTATCTGATTCAGTGCAATAATTCAGTTGGAGCCTAGAGTGTGGGTTAAAACAATTTATGAGGAAGATTTAACTAAGATAAAGTGGGCAACCTAATATTATATGGTTTAGTTTATTGGATTATGTAGTACCAAATATGATAAGGAGATTAGTCTAACTAACTACTCTAATTTATTATTATTATTATTTCTATTTGAAACAGATTTTCTTGTGTATCTAAAAAAGAATGGCTTTCAGCTTTGAACTAGTCTTTTCGCCTTTCAACCTTCACAATGAGGGAGCTATTGGCTATGTTTTGAGCGGTTGTCTACTATCGCTAAGTAAAGAGTGGTTCAAAGTTCAAAGGGTTCTTCTCTAGCTCTTGTGAATATTGTCATATGGCCTTTGCCCATTATATATAATCCAAAGTTTTTATTCAATATGTTTATTTGAGGATTGTATTTAGGGGTACTAAACCGTATCCGTATCCGAGAAAGTATCCGTGACCGTATCCGTTAGGATACGAATATGGTTACTCAAATCTATAACCGATAGAATATGGTTACGGATATGATTTTGTAGTGAAATATCCGGATCCATATTCAAAATATCCGAATACATATTTAGTCATACTGTTACGATAGTTTTAATCTTTAGATTATGGATTTAAGGTTAATTTTGATTATCAACATGTCTAATATTAGCTTTTCAAATATAATGAACCTATTAATGAACTCTTTTGTATCATATGAACTATATTTTTTTCAATAGTATCTAGTTTTCTCATATCCATTTTGCATCCGCATGCATATCCGATTTTAGTGGATATGGATATGAATTTTTCTTACCGAGATATATCCGTATCCGTATTTAAGATGGGTAAGCAGACATGTATATGATAAGTATCATATCCGAGCCATATCCGGACCGAATACACCCCTAATTGTATTTCATAATTTATCTTTCTCAGTGGACACGGGTTTTCCAATGATACAATGACTGGTTCCCTGCCCTTCCAATAACTGTCATAGGACTATAAACTCACTTCTTTTTTTCCTCTTCAAATTTAGTAATTTCATATTCCTTCATTAAATTTGAAAGTATGTCTGTATTTCACGTGTCCATCTTTGCTAAAATTAAGGACCAGAATTTGGTTGATTTTTATGCAGGTCCTTCTCGGTGGAGTTCCAGGTCTCTATAGTTATCAGCTTTCAGTCAGAATTGGCCAAATTATATCCCAAATCTGATCTTAGAACTCCAAGGCCATGGGTGAGTAATTCAATTGTAATTTAACCCAGAAAAGCATGATACCTACTAACATTACCTTTTATTTTCTATATATTCAGCTGGCAATGGTGACTCTACCTTTGAGACTTTATCGAGCAAGGTGATCTGATCAGCTTTACGTGACTCCAACCGGTGCTCATCTTGTCCGTTTGAACTCCAACGTATAATTAGTCATTTTACTGGGCTTTGCAACAATTTGATTGGTTCATATGATTCTTCAAAACTTGCATTTTGTGCAAGCTGACATTTTGCATGGAATTATTATACATTTGTAACGGGATTAATGTTGGAAAAATTGTAATGGGTAAATCTAGGTTGTATGTATAATTCCAGTTGTGGAAGAAATTGAGTTTGAAAATTTAAGGATTATAAATTTCCAAAGCTTTTGTGGATGAAAAATGTTTCTGTCTTTTAAGTCTCCAAATTGAAGTGATATCTGCCCATTTGAATAAATCAATGAAATTGGAACGTTATTTTGTTAAGTTCGGAAGTAATGTTCTACGTACTGATTTCTGGCCAACTTACAAATATCATCGTTTGGGGGAGTTCATCGAAACGAGGAAAGAGTTGGGACTTCTATATTAAGGCAAGGATCAATTACAATCTGATGTAATTATACAGATAACCTTAGAGTCTGCGTATCTACAAATTATAAGTATAAAGCGAATATGACACGCGCAAACTCGAGGGTCACCTGCAATTACACCATACATTAAGGTACCGGATTGTAGTTAATTCTTTAGACAATATATATGTTAAATAGATAATTATAATACATTTTCCACAATATAAATCCCTCCATAAAATTGATCACAAAATGTCGCCTCATTGCACGACACATCTCTCCAAAATAAGAGACAACAGAATCTTGTTTCTCGACAAAAAAGCTCAAGTTGGCAGATTTTGATTCTACCTTCCTGTCTGAAGCAAATCTCTATTTTTGTTTATTTGCAATGTCGGATTAAACTCTAACCCAATGGATATATCATAATTACAATATCATAAACACATGCATACAGGCTACAGCTACTGTTCTACATAATGACAAATAGGCCCCAACTACGTAGACATCATGAAAAGACTGGAAAGTTGAAGAAAGGTTCTGATCGGCGTCATATCTGTTTGTGGTTGGTTGGTATGACCCTTAAATGAGAGCTCAGAAAAGGCCAAATTGTTGGAAACATTTAGGAGGGGTTATTGGTTGGTGTAATTTTGAGGTAAGTAAGATAATTTTTAGGACTTCACTTTATGGTGTTATTCGTTGGGAAAGTGAGATTGAGATTTCACTTTAATGTGTTATTCATTGGGACAATGAGATTGGGACAATTACCCCAACTTTTCTCAAAATTATCTCATTTCTATACACACTTTTTATCCCAACCTCCAAAAATTACCCCATTCTTAACTTTGGGAGAATCATGAGAAAAGCGGGATAATTTCGAAGCACTAATTTATTAAATATCTAATATATGTTAATTGTATTATAATATATAATATATCCTAATTATATTATATTATAAAATTCTATTATAACGTAATATAATAAAATATTATATAATATTATCTAATATAACATTATTATATATCATTATTACATATTGGTTAATAATATTTCATATATTATAATATTAGTATTATATTATATATAATATTTTTATATTATTTAGTATATATTTTATTAGTTAGAATAAAATAATATTGTAGTATTTTATGATATAAAATATTGTATTATATATATAGTGTTTATATATTTAATATATAATATATTAATTATATTATAATTAATTTATTATATAATAATATTACATATTTTTATTATAATTTATTATATTAATTAATAGTCTTAAATATATTGTCAAATATTATGGTAGTTATAAATATTAAATAATATTTTATTACTACAATAAAAATTTATAATAAATTAACTATATATTAAAGTATGCATATATATAAATTAATATAATATATTATATTATTTAATACTATTTTTATTATAATATTGAACGTATTAATAATATTTATGATTATTATAAATATTATATTTTAATAAGGAGCCATGTCATTCAATTATTCTATTTAAATTATAAGTAATATATCATAAAATAAATAAAATATTATATTTTTATAAAATTTAATATTTAAACAAAATATTATAATATTTGATTAAATATATATTCAAAATATATTTGTTTGTATATTTTATAAAATATTATAAAATATATCATATTATTATAATATATATTAAATTAATTAATAACATTAAATATAGTTATAATTAATTAGTAATTATAATATAATATATTATAGTTTAGTATAAAGTAAAATAATGTATTACATTATAATAACATACCAAATAATATGCTAAACTAATTAGGTAAATTAATTTAGACTTAATTGATAGATAAATATTGTACTTTAATAATGTGCCATATCATCAATTATCCCACATGAATTATCAAATCAAACCTTCAAATTGTCCCATTATCCTAAATTGTCCTACTCAACGTGGAGAAAATCACAATCAGGTGATTTTCACCTTACTGCACAACCACAGTATTTTTTTGGGGGTTTTCTTTTGCCATATTAGTCTTCAGTATTTATAAATACTAGTTTTTACACACGTGCAATGCACGTGATTTAATACCATGATTAAGTATTTTTGACAGTTTGTGCTCATTTTTTTCTTTAAACTCTTACATCCCGATTATTTTTTTATGTTTGTTTAAATGGGATACACCCAATTTAAATTTTCATGTTGATATTTGAATTGACAAAAAACAAATATAATTTAAAAATAGTTTGAATTTTCATATTATTTTTGACCGATATGAAACTAAGCTTTATTTGAGAAAGTATAGCATTGCAAAGTAAAAAATATTAAAATAGTGTTATACAAGGAAGGTGAATATTTAAAATCAATATGGCAAAATGATTGATTTAAAGTATGTTAAAACGATACAAAAGAGAATATGAAGTTTATTCCTAATCATTGATAGACTTCATAAAAAAATATAAATTAAAGATTAATGCTAACTCTAGTATACTTTTATATGATAAAAACATCCACATAAGAATATAAAAGTACTGAAAAAAAATTCATGAAACTCCCTTCTAAAGATTCCTAATTTCACTCAAAATAATTAAACTATTCTATAAAATATTCATAAAATATTATTTTTATTTCTTCTATTTTATTTTTTATCGAGTTAAGATCAATCCTTCTTCAGGTTTATCATTTATCATTTCTCGGACAATTCTAGAGTATTGTCTTCATCATCTACATCAATTGTGACATCAGGCTAATTTTGTATTTTTATGCTATTATCTTTCCTAGGCTCGTTAATTTTTTATCATCTCATTTAACTTTACAAAGAAGTCAAATGTACTTATGATGTTCAACACAAACTGCTCAAAATATAGACTTTGATTTTTTTTCTATTTCAATGAGAATAAATATTAATTTCATATATATAAAATTCTTTGTGTTCCTAATTTATTACTTAAATAAATTAGAAGCTATCTCTTTATTTTCCTCTAAAATGAATTCTTCTGATGTGCATCCAATAAGAATTTCTGTTATTTCAATAATATTACCTTTGCTCTATCCCTGTCATTTTCCATAAAGATCTAAACTAAATACCTGCATTATTCATTACCAATTTCTCTTAGATTATAATATTAATATTTAATTTGAAGAACACAGTATGGAATTTATGAATACTTACTAATTTTTCTTATGTCTTCCATGGAGATTTTTTCTTTGATTAGGATAAAGTTATTAAATTATTTTTTAATGTAACTCATTCAGTGCTTCATTAATAGATATGTCTTATGTTAATGCCAATTCAAGTGATTCATTGACGTTTTCTGAATTTTAGATTTATTTCCATCACTTTCCCATTTGCAATGGAAATAACTCAATTCTTTTAAAGTTATCTCTAAATATTCTAATAGTTTCTCCATATGTAATTCCTTGTATTCTTTTACCCTATAAATATTATTAACGTCAAAGATTAAAGTTTCTAAATTAAAATCAATTAATGCTAAGGTATAATATTATAGTGTTTTATCATTTCTATGGATTTAAACATCTATCAATTAATGTTACGAATGTATTTTGGCTACCCCAACTTATTACTAAAATTATATGAAATTACTTTAATTTATATAGTGCCGATAATTTTTAATCTATAATATTTTTAAAAATTTTATCCATTAACCGGATGTTTTTAATCAATTCTTATTGTTTTTGTTTACCAGTATCAACTTAGACTATTCTTAGATGCTGAAAATGGATAGTAAATCCCTAAATTAGAAATTTTAATATATATATATATATATATGAAAAATACCAAACAATTACACTTTTCTTTGCCAAGTTTTAAAATTTTAGCCGATTTTTGTGGTTTTGAACTTTGAGGATGTGATTTATAATTTTTAAAATTTTGAAAGAGTTTTTAAAAAAATTTACTTTTAAGTTTGGTAGTTGTAAATTCTATGTTTCATGTGTTGGTGGTAATTTTTTAAATGTTAGTATATTTCTTGTAACTCTAAAATTTTGAGGGTGTCTTTTGCAATTATTAAAACTATAGATTAATTTTGAAAAATATTAAATTTTAGGGGTCTACCAATCGACGAATTTGATGTGTGCTAGTTAAAAATTTTGAAAATTTAGAGTTTGTTTTTACGATTTTTTAATTTTGAAGGAGTTTTTAAAAAAGTTTGAGGTTAATTTTGGTAAATTTTAAATTTTTAGGTGTCTAAGGGTAATATCTTGAATTCATCTTATTTTATTTACAAATTTTAGAATTTTAGGGTGGCTTTTTATAATTTGAACTTTTTTTTTTTTTTTGGTAAATGAAAATTTTTTATTCATCACCAAAATGAAGAATATATGTACATCAAGAATCTCAAATTGAGATATCAAAACAAAATACTTTCAACTAGTCTGTAGGGCTCTACTACACAACTTGTCCAAACTACCCAATAGGGGGAGCAAAACTCCCTGTTTTTATACACTGTTGCCTGTAAAAATTAGTGACTGCTGCATCCATTTCTTGCTTTCAGAATCTGTGTCACTGTTAATAATTGCAATCATCATAACCTCTTTAATCAGTTTAACTAACTGATCAACTGTCCTTGATTTTTGATTGAAAAGTCTTCCATTGCGCTCCATCCATATGCTATAAATTGATGCTGTTAATGCCAGTCTTTTGATATTATGTTTGAATCTTCCTCCCCGCAACCTGAAACAATACCAGTTTAGCACCTGATTCCAATCACAGCTTCTCCACTTGAAGCAAAGCCAGCCCATTATGTTGTTCCAGACCTCTTTAGAGAATTTGCAATTAAAAAATAAGTGGCTCCTACTTTCAGCTTCAGCTCCTGAGCAAAGGAAACACTGATTTGTTTGAATTAACCCTCTCCTAATCAGTTTGTCTTGAGTTAGAAGCCTGTCTTGGACAGCTAACCAAGATATAACAGAATGTTTTGGATAATTAACACCTCCCCAGATAGTTGAGCACCATGGCACCTTGTTTTCAGCAGAGGACAGAGCATGATACAGGTCTGATAATTTGATCTTTGAGTTACTGCAGCAAGATAGAATTAGATTTTGTAAATTCTCTACACCATTACAGTGACCAATTGCTTTATTTCTGACTTTTAGGAGCTGTTTCCATACCCATGAATCTCCATTTTTCATATTCACTTGCCATATATTCAAGTGTTTAAGGTATGTACCATGTATCCATTTGATCCATAGCAATTCCTTATTTGTGTGTATGTCCCAAATTATCTTCAAAGCAGCTGCCATGTTCCAGATTGTAGCTGAGAAGATGCCAAGGCCTCCATGTGTTTTTTTTGAACAAACTCTGTCCCAAGACACCAGTGCAGGTTTGGTAGAATGATCATTTTTCCCCATAGGAAACTTCTACAGAGCTCATCAACTTTTTTGAGGACTTTAGCTGGGAGAACAAAGCAAGAAGTCCAATATATTTGAATGCCCAAAATAACACTTTTTATTACTTGCAATCTGCCTGCATATGAAAGCTTTTTAGCCTTCAAATAATTCTGAAGTTGACTGGATACTTTGTTGAGAAGGGGATTGCAATCAAGAGCTGTTAGCCTGCTGCTCACAAGTGGCATTCCTAGATATTTGATAGGCATATTGCCTTCAGAAAAGCCCAGGTAATTTTGAATTGTTGCCTTCACAGAATCTTCAACTCCACCATAAAAAATTGCACTCTTGCTAGGATTAGCCTCCAGACCTGATACCTGACTGAAACTTGTGATACATTGGTGAATTTTTTGAATAGAAAGAAGATCTCCTTTGCAAAAGAGTAATAAGTCATCCGCAAAGATTAGATGAGTTATTTTTTGCTTTCCACACTTAGGATGATATTTGAAATCCCTGTCATGATTCAGAAAATCCAGACTTCTTGTAAGATATTCCATAGCCAAAATAAACAGATATGGGGAGAGGGGATCTCCTTGCCGTAACCCTCTTTCACCCTGGAAATATCCATGTAAAGACCCATTGAGAGAGATGGAATACTTGGGAGTTGAGATGCATGTCATTATTCTGTCAACTATCACAGTTGGAAACCCCAAACCTTGAAGAATTTCTTTAATAAAATCCCAACTAACTGTGTCAAAGGCTTTCTTTATGTCAATGTTAATCATGGCTCTAGGGGAGATGTGCTTCCTATTATAGTGTTTAACCAATTCATGAGCCAACAGAACATTATTTGTAATATGCCTACCCTTTACAAAGGCACTTTGAGCTTCATTTATGAGATATCCCATGACTGATTGTAACCTATTTGCAAGAATCTTTGAAATGACTTTATAGATACAATTGCAACATGAAATTGGCCTGAAATCAGATGGGGTATTTGGACATTGTACCTTGGGAATCAAGGTGATTGAGGTAGAATTGACTGTACCAAGTAACTTTCCAGTAGAGAAGAATTCCTCAATAGCTAAAGTTAATTCATCCCCAATAACTGACCAGGCTGACTTGAAAAAAGATGCTCCGTAACCATCTGGGCCTGGTGATTTATTATCAGCCATAGAGAACACTGCTCTCTTGATTTCTTCTTTTGTTATAGGTACTTCAAGATCCCTGATGTGTTTTTCATCCAAACATGGACCATTTTTTATGACCCTGATGTCTGGAGCTATTGTTTGAACTGCAGTACCCATGAGGCCTTTGAAGTAGTTGATGAGCTCATTAGCAATATCCTTACTTTCAGTGATTCTTTCTCCCCTGCTATTACTGAGAATTAGCACTCTATTCTGATGTCTGTTAGCTTTGATTACTGAGTGGAAGTAGCTTGTGCATCTGTCCCCCTTGATACTCCATTGAATTCTTGCTTTTTGTTGATAGAAAGATAGCTCACAATTCAAAAGTTTACTATAAGTAGACAAGCAACTTTTTTCTTGGCATATAAGAGCAGAATTAAAAGGGTCATCCTGTAATTTTTTTTGAGTATCTTCCAAAGCATGTTGAGCTCTTAAAACCTGTTCACTGATATTTGCATAATGCTTCCTGTTGAGTTCCTTTAGAGCACTCCTTAGAAGTTTAAGTTTAGATATGACTGAATACATTCTGAAACCAACTATCTGAGTTTGCCATATTGAATTCACTGTAGGCAAGTAATTGTCATGAGTTGTCCACATTTAAAAAAACTTAAATGGCTTTTTTCCTCTATCTTTCTCTTCATAAACTGAGACCAAAGCAGGTGAGTGATCTGAAAAATTTGGAGATAAGAATTCAACATGACTAGAAATATGCCTTTGAATCCAGGCTTCATTCACTAGGGCTCTGTCCAATCTGCACCAGACCCTAGTATCTTGATCTTGCTTATTACTCCAAGTAAAAAAATTACCTAGAGTTTTCATATGTAAAAGCTGGCAATCCTCAATGAAAGACCTGAAGTCTTTTGTGTCTGTATCAGTGAGAGTTACACCTCCAATTTTTTCTTCATCATTTACCATAGTATTGAAATCTCCACAGAGAAGCCATGAAGAATTCCCAGCAGTTTGCTTGATTTGAAGAAGTTCTGTCCATAATTCTCTCCTACTGCCCTGATGGTTGGAACCATATACAGAAGAAATAATGCAGTCTACCCTACCATCCACAGACTTAACAGTACAAGTAATATGCTGTGAAGAAATGTGATCAATTTGGATATTAAGAATGTCAGGATCCCATAGAAGTAAAATCCTGGCTTTGCCATTATTTGGTGCATTAGAAATCCATTTCCATTTACCAGCAATCTTCTTTGCTACTGCTGGTATGTTAGCCTCCTTAATTTTTGTTTCAAGTAAAGCAATGAAAGAAAGATGAAACTGAAAAATATGCTGTTTAGTCAGATGCTGCTTAGGGGATTTATTTAGTCCCCTTACATTCCAAAAGGAGAAATTCATTTCAATCTAGCTTTACTCCCTCTGTCCAATGTGGAGGGATCCAAATCACTTATTTTTGCTGCCAAAGAAGAGAAAGAGTTACTAGAGATGAGACTGCTATTATTCCTTCCCTTTTGTATTTGTGTCCATGAAACCTCAGGATGTACTTCTTCTCTTTTTTCAGTGTTTGCTCCTGAAACATGCACAACATGCACATGTTTTTTAGTCTGTGAACTATGCACAACATGAACAGGAATTCCTTCAATTGAGAATAAAGATAATCCTTCTCTCTCTATTTGACCTTCTTGCATTTGATTATCAATATATTCAGAACATTTCCCAGCTATGTGCACATTGGGCACATTTTGAGTATTCACAGGAATCTTTTCAGATTGCTTCAACTCAGATTGGTTTGACCCCTTAGAGATATGGTCCTTACCATGAACAGACTTCATGAAAACAGTATTCACAGGATTTGTAGAGCCTGCATTTGCCAAAGTATTTAGGTCCCCCTGAACATTTTCCTTTGTTCCAGGATTTTTGGGAACCCATTTCTGAGTTCTGACCTGTTTTCTACAAGACTTAGCATCATGTCCCAATTGTTTACAATAATCACACCATTTAGGCTTCCATTCATAATGCACTCTTTGATTAATCATCTTGTCATTCGGCCCTTGTATTGAAATATGATCTGGCAATGTTGAAGGCATTTTCACTTCCACAAGCACCCTAGCATATGATAGCCTCTGTCTATTGGCAGTGAGCTTATCTGTGGCTATTGGTTTACCGATTACACTTGCTATTTTGCTCAAACACTTAGCATTCCACAAGTTCAACCTTAATCCTGGCAGTTTACCGATTACACTTGCTATTTTGCTCAAACACTTAGCATTCCACAAGTTCAACCTTAATCCTGGCAGTTGAATCCATATGGGATAGGTATTTTCAAAACTCTTTTCTATTTCTTCTTCGATTGTCCAGTATTTAAGGAGAATTGGTCTTGATCCAAAGAACCAAGGGCCATTTTCCATAATATCATTCATTTCTTCCTTGGAATTAAATCTGAACAGGAAAAGTCCTGACTTAAGAAGAAGAATTTCTGGATTAGCCAGGGGAGACCAAGCTTTCTTGATGAAATTTTCCATATCCTTAAATTTGGCATTAATCCCTAATACCTGACCAATGAGAGATAATTTCCATATGGATTCTCCTTCTTTCCATTCCTCTTCTTCAAAAATTACAGAATCTTTAGAGTTAGGGGGAATAAAATCCAAAGCCATGCCATTACTTATCTTTCTATTATCAGCAAAGAAACTGATCCAGCTCTTTTTCTCATTTTTAACAGGATCCAGAAATTGCTCAGACTGTGAAGGATTTAAAGGAGGGAAATCATCATTTTCTTTAGTACTATCCTTATCAAGATTCTTCAATTCAGTCAAATCCACAGCAGGATTCAAAATATCAGAGTCTTCTTTTTCATTCAAAGTACGTGAATTCAAAGATTCTACCTCCAAGACTTCATCATCAGCCCAAGATCCACTCAAATTCTTTAAAGATTTAGAAGAAAGTATTGATTTACAGGGCAGGGAAGCAAACCTCTGAGAAGATCCTTGTGACATCTCCGCCATGGCCTTCATCGTTCTTTCTCCCATTCTTGAATCAAGATAGGTCAGGGAAGCAAGCCTCTGAGCAGATCCTTGTGATTTAGACAACTCCTCCATAGATTTTATCGTTCTTACTCCCCTTCCTGAATCAAGAACATCAGGAACAGAATTCAGAAGATCCGCCATTAGAATCATCGTTCTTACTCCCCTTCCTGAATCAAGAACATCAGGAACAGAATTCAGAAGATCCGCCATTAGAATCTTCTTTTTCTCACCCCTAGGTCCCGTAGATCCCATCAGCTCCGATTCAGATGAGACATATCCATCTTCAGCAAAATCGGAATCATCAGGATTCACAGGAGTAATCAAGCTTGAATTTGAAGATCTCAAACTAATTTCCATGATTTTTTTTCCTTTTTTCTTTTTGGTTTTCGCCATCTCAAATCCAGGCGGGGGCGCAAGTTAGCAGGCAAAAAATCGCCTGCTAACGTGCACCAAGGAGAAACCGCCAAAAAATCTGTTTTACAGTATTTTAAATGAGCACTCTCTCACTTACACTTTGCACCTACTTACACACCACTTTCACTCTTTCAATCTCTTCACATTTAAATTCTTTGCAAACTGATGTTAATTTTTTAATTTCATGTTTTTTATTTTAAGTTTTGACACATTTGGATGAGTTTTATAATTTTAAACTTTTTAGGGTCTTTTCTGCAATTTTAAAACTTTTTATGGTTTTTTTGCAATAATTCATGTATTATAATATGTTATCTACTTGTAATTTCTTTATCTTAACAAACTAATATCATTTTTATGTTTTATATATTTTATTAATATTAGTTTTTTTAAATTGTTAAGCTAAACATGGTTCACATAGGATTAGGATAAGATATGATTATGATTAGGATAGATTAAGATATAAATAAAATATTCAAAATAGTGAAGGGTAATATTGACCATTGAAAATTAGAATTTGATTATAGATAAGGCAGTTCAAACTATAAAGGGGTATATTTGTCTAAAAAAGATTTTCCGAACTCGTGCTTTTAAAGTGAGTATATGATATGATGTCCCTCAAAACGTTGAAATATCTATTGGATCCACTAAGTCTTATATCTTGCTAAGCAAGTCTTGATTGGAGTGAATAATTTGGAAAATTTATAAGTTTTAGGGGACCTAATCGCAATTCTGATGATTTGGACTGATTTCGAAACAACTTATTAGTATTGAGGCACATAATAGGAATTTCAATGATTTGAGGACTAGTTCCAGCTATTAAAATGTTGAGGGACTAATATCACAAAAGTCGTTTTTAGAGTAGCAGAGAATTCATCCTTCACTGTGTTGGAATCATTTAAGAGCTGAGGAAAGTCGCAGGATTAATTTTTACTGTTTACTGCACAACTGCAACCTTTCTTTTTACTGAAACTGAGAATATCATCCTCTTGAATGCGTATAATTCCTTTGTTCTTCTCATTTTTCAGTCCGTGTTTCGAATCACTCCCTCTCTCTTCTTTAGTCATTTACAGATGAGAGAGGACAATAGTTCTCACATCTTTATGTATGTCAGTAAAATATTAGCAATTTTGATAAATGCAAGGACTGTCACCAGTATTAGATAACCGTTTAGACTTCGATGCCCAATTAATCTCCTCGCCACTATGAACCTTGTCCTTGTACCTTTTAATGCCAAAAACTTATAAATCTTATAAATTTCAGCGTGATAGTTGACTTAGCAAATTTCTCCAAGCTCCTAAATATTACCCCATCTGGTAAATACCTTAAAATTGTTATTGCGGTTGAAATCCAAGACTGTACAAACCTTAATGCATAAAGAGCATGTTTGGAAAATGGTCAAATTGGCTTATAATTAAGTGATTTTGACATGTTTGACAAACGGCTTATTTTAGCTTATAAGCCACCAGAAAAGCTAGGGTAACCTAGCTTATTTTTTATGGTTTGTAAGCCATAAGGTTTGTCCGTGTAAAAGACCAATATATCACTTATCATTTTAGAAAATTCCATGCCCATTTTTCTCTCTCCAACCCTATAAGTTTATAATTAAGCTACCCATTTGCCAAACATTCCTATCAAAAATGGATCATAATCCACTATATTTACCAAATATTTTAGCTTATAATCCACTAGGCTTATAAGCTTAATACTTGAAGCTTAATACTAATTCGAATTTCCCATGCAACTATTAGGCGCATCACGAGAATAATATCTCAACGTTAGGATGGTGGCATTTAAAAGGCTAGCTTGACGTACCATTGGTTATTTTGCTCATGATCAGTTCTCTAGATCAAAGCGTGCACGCTTTTGCCCACAAAAGTCGCAATTCAAGCAACAAAACGAGAAGCCCGCCAACAAAGCAGTTAGATGCACTTTGCAGCTGTATTCACCTCTCTCTTCCTCTCATCCCTATAAAGCCGACTGCTTCTCCTTCTGCATCCTATCATATATAAGGACAGAAATCGATATACAGAGAGTATAATGGCAGCTGGCTACAATATTCCAAGGTCACTGCAACTACATTCAGTACAATGTGCTGCGTGTATACTGTTGCTAATTACTGCAATCGGCATAGGTGAAGGTTCTGAACTCGCCACAGACTACTACAAGTACTCGTGCCCCGGCTTAGAGGCCATTGTGAAGGATTCTCTTCTTCCTATCTTCTTCACCGATCCCCGATCCCCGGCCGGGTTCCTACGACTCCTCTTCCATGATTGCCAAGTTCAGGTACCAGTTAAGCTTTTCACCAACTCTCATTTTTGAAAGACAGGTTCTTAAGCTTGAACATTTTCTGTGGGGTAAATTACTCTCTCAACTATAGATGTTATTATACCTCATTTGGGTACGTTGGGTGATAAGAAGATGGAAAGAGTTCAGGTGGATATCCAAATGGATGTATGTGGTATTAATTGCTTCGGTGGAGAAATATTTCATTATGTATTAATTATTCAAATGTGCAAGCTAGACGTAAGCTCAGATGTTAGGATAAACAAACAGGGTAACGTTTGTTTATGCTTAGCATATGTTCACAAATGGCTTATAAACCACTTAGCTTATAATCCAAAAAAAAGCTTTATAGGGATGGAAGAGCACAGGAACTATCAGGGGGTTAGTCACATTCACTTGTGGTAGGCTGTGTGTTCTAGCTACCTCAAATTTGGCAAATACTTTGTCCTTTTAAATCCTTGGTATTGTCCTTGGTTGGAACTTAGCATATGTTCTACACTAATTGCTTAAATCCTTATAGAGCAATTCAATTTTTATATATTAATATTTATTTCCATTTTTTTTATTTTTTTGCATGCTGTGTACCTTTGTCGTGATAAAAAAAAGTACATGCTAATTACTCTGCGAATCCCAGCGCTCTCCCTTGAACGTTGAGCATCTCATTCGGACAGATATTTGAGTTATTTGTGTGACCTGACAGTAGAAAGTAATCAAATGAGGATCCAAGTTGATGCATGTTGAGGTTGAGCTTATGATACAAGTAAATGTTTGCCTAATTCTTTTCAGGGTTGTGATGCATCTATCCTCCTAGAAACTGACTACAACAAAGGGATCACTTCAGAGTTGTTATCCTCCAGAAACTTTGGAATCAGAAACATAGACTCAATTGCAAAGATAAAGTCTATAGTTGAGGAGTTCTGTCCAGGCCAAGTCTCTTGTGCTGATATAATAGCTCTGGCAGCAAGAGAGGCAGTAGCCTACAGCGGTGGTCCCAAAATCGTGATTCCTCTTGGCCGGAAGGACTCGACGATGGGCAGCAATCTGCGTGCCGACGATGAGCTTCCTTCCGCAAGCACAGGAGTTGATGATGCAGTGAGGATATTCATGGGCAGGGAGATGAGTATTGAGGAGACAGTGGCACTATTGGGTAAGCACTTGTTAATTAGTCTTAATTTGTTATAGATTTGAATCTCTCTATAGTGCCATCTTGATAGGGAAATCGTCACGTTTTCAATCATAATCATTTAATGATACTTGTATGTTTGTGATTTATTATATCCCGAAAAAAACAATCCTTGTGAATTGGACGTATTTTGCCCTTTTGCAATAATATTGGTTTAGTAATTTTTATTGCATAACCTACCCCATTTAGTAGGCATTGGCTAAATTTGATTTAAATTTATTAGGGATAAACATAAGTTTCTAAAATAAGTCGGACCTCTGTAATTTTTTTATATCAAATACGTAAATAATTTTGTGGTATTTGATAAGCTATATTACATCTCATATGCTTACTGGAAAATTTTCCCCTCATTAACATTTGTATCCAAGATAAGCCTTGGCCATAATTCAAATGCTTTTTAGTAATAGCCATAAATTCAATTGTGTCAGTAACTTCAGTGACATGTGAATGTACTATCTCAAAGATAAGATTGCAGTTATGTGATGAGCAAAATCATGTAATTAGAGCATCATCCAGGTAAATAAAAGTCTGCAAATTATTATTAGATTTTCACTTTACAGAATATATTAAATGCTTCTGCAAAATCGTAATCAATATAAATATTTATGTGGGGCAAAAGTTGTTCTGTGGTAAGGTACCAAGGGTCATTTTTCCATAATTAGCTCATATATACATCAAAATCACATTGGCATGTAGGGGGTACTTGTTTGTTGGATAAGAGTGAGAGTTGAAGTCCCAAAATAGAGCATTTTTAACCATTTGAGATTTTGTTTCGATTAGAGTAAGTATAAAACAAGAGAAGTGATTTTCACCAAATAGGAGAAAGAACATTTCATTTTAAAAAATCTCTTTCTCCAAAAACCCTAAAATAAAAAAGAAAGAAAAACAATTAATACAAATAAAATAAAAGTTGCTACAAATACCCATCCTTTTCGTCCCACAGAAAACAAACAAAATTTTACAGTTTCATCCTCTCTAGCTCTTAGCATGATTTGACCTCGTAGCTTATAATAGAAACTAAAAAATATCCAATAAAAGATTGCATATTGAGTCCAACTTCCTCAATTCATTGCATTGGTTGCGACAATCAAAGGGTAGGTAGCAGTAGCTATACATCACCAGGACCCTCATACAAAAACATGTGATGTCCTCTGATGCTGCACGCAAGTGAACAGAAAACATGTAATAATTTTTCTGTACATGACTCAGTTTGATTTATTTTCAGGAGCCCACACTCTTGGGGTTGGTCACTGCATCAGCATAGCTCACAGGCTCTACAACTCAAATGTGAATCACAGAGAGAGGATAGACTCAGTATTTGAAGCATATCTAAGGCTCAACTGTCCCACTGAAGTGCCCATAACAAATTACACTTTCATAGTTAGTGATCTCACTTCTTTGATCTTTGATAACCAGTACTACCGAGATGTTATGAGTGGCCGAGGGCTCTTCAGCATCGATTCTGACATGTCGATGGATCCACGAACGGTGCCAATTGTGAGGCGGTTTGCTGAGGATCAGGCTTATTTCTTTCAGGTATTTTCATCGGCATTTGTTAAGCTCTCATCGGCAGTGAATCCTGAAGGTGGGGAGATCAGGAGAGAGTGCCGCAGGATTAACTGACATCAGCAATCGGGCGATAGATTACTAATTTATTGACTATACTTAACTTTAGAACTGTGACTTGAATCATTATGTAGTGGTGAAGTTATGTATACTTGATGTATTACAAATATGTGGATATATAGCTGAAGCCATTTTCGTATTATAAAGGGCTCCAACTGTCGATAATTATTTATTTATTATGAATATTCCTCGATTTTATCTATTCTTTTCAATTCGGAGAAGGATACAAATTATAAATTATGGATTCTATCAGATTAAAATTTTACTCCTTCAAAATTGTAAAAAAGTTTGTTGGAAGTACCCATTAATTCACGCAATTAATGCAAGAAGTGTTGGATATAATTTTTTAAAATAAATTTATGTGGGCCTCATGACCATGACCTTAGCCTAACATCATTTGAAAAATGAAACCTCACATGGGCGGCTAAAATGCAGGTGATAATTTTTTTCAAAAGGCGTGGGGCCCACCGAAGAAAAATTAGGACGTGGGCTCCACATGCATAGTAAAATATATTATTTTATTAATGCATAGTATTTTTTCAAACACTATAAATAGACCTCAAATCCTTAAGGAAATTTCATTCCAAAAACAACAATAAATATATACAAATATAGATTGTAAAATAGCTGGTGCTTATAGGAATTTTGCCTGATAGATCGAGGAGATCTTTTGCATGATAGATCGAAGAGATCTTTTGCCTGATAGATCGAAGAGATCTTTGCCTTATAGATCGAGAAGATCTTGACAGTACTGGGTCGGTGCACACCAGAGTACTGGACTGCTGTTCCTGGAAATAATTTGGCCTTGGGATCCTTACACCGGAGTAGGCCAAATAATGCTTTAAGCACAGCGTTTTACAAACGCACAGCAGCTGAGTTAAAAAATTTTAAATTAATGCACTTCAATTTTTATTCAGTTTTTACTGTTATATATCTGTATTATTCCAGATTTAACCACAAGCGCCAACAATCTTAAAGCATTATCTGATCTACCATGGATCCTGCGAGGACTCTTGGAGTGGACTGTCTTAAGTTAGAAAATTTTGACGGTTCTAACTTCAACGCATGGCGTCGGAAAGTAATCTTCGGGATGCAACTCTTGAAAATCTACTATGTGGTTTTTGAGGAAAAGCCCGACTCTGAAGAAGACTCTGAAGCTGAAGCTTCTTGGGCTAGAGATGATCACTTCTGCAGGAGTTATCTCCTTAACTGTCTGGCCGATCATCTAGCAGATGCTTACACCAACAAGCCCTCTGCAAAGGAAATCTGGAATGCTCTGGAGGACCAGTATAAGGATGAGGAGAAACTGTCCAAATCTCACCTCATTGATAAATTCCTGGACTTGAAGTTCGAAGATGACACTGAGGTTTTGCCTCAAGCCAAAGAGCTTGAAAAGCTTGTTATGAAGCTGAAGGATGAAAAGATCAGTCTTTGTCAAACCTTTATTTCTGGTGCAATTGTCAACAAGCTTTCTCCATCTTGGATGTCATTCTCCACTGACATTCGAAGAAGGAAAAGGCAAGTGATTCTATCTGATTTGAAGAGGTTCATTCGGATCGAGGACGAGACTCGAACTCACACGAAAACTGAGCTCCTTGCTAAGCAGAAGGCGTCTGCTAACATGGTGGCTGCTAACTCTGAAAAGAGTAATAATTCATCTTTTAAGAAGAAGAAGTCTTTTAACAGAAAGAAGAATCAGAATCCGAAGAACCTGAACGTCCAGAAGAAGGAGTTCAAGAATAGCAGCAAATGCTTCAACTGTGGAAAGCAAGGACATTTTGCCAAATACTGCAAAGCACCAAAGAAGGAAACAACGTACAATGTCAATCAAGTTGATGATTGTATGGCTATGCTCTTCCAGGTAACAACTCCAAGCAACATCTCTAGTTGGTGGTTAGATACGGGTGCTACTTGTCATGTATGCTCCAATAGACATATGTTCTCTTCTTATGTTGCTACCAAAGAGAACGTATCAATGGCTGATCGTTCTGTGGTTCCTGTTCCCAAAGAGAACGTATCAATGGCTGATCGTTCTGTGGTTCCTGTTCTTGGAACTGGGACTGTGGTGTTGACTCTTTCTTCAGGAAAGACTCTCACATTGAAGGATGTGAAACATGTTCCCTCAATTGCCAAAAACTTAGTCTCTGAAAGCATGCTGTGTGATGCAGGCATGAGGCTGGATTTCTAAGAAGGAAAGGCTGTATTATCCTTCAAGAAAATGTATTTTGACAATGCATATCGTACTGATGGCATGTATAAAATCAGTACGAGTGCACCCAACCCCGTTGTAAATAAAGTATCCTCTTCTACTTACTTCTCTGTGTTATGGCACAATAGGCTGGGACATGTAAATTATAGAAAATTATCCAGCATGGAGAAGTTAGGATTACTTCCAAAATGTAGGGGTAACAAACCTGAGAAGTGTGAAGTTTGCGCGCAAGCAAAGTTGACGAGGAAACTATTTTTAAGTGTCACGAGGAGTACCAAACTCTTGGATCTGATTCATTCAGATACTTGTGACTTCAAGAGCTTCGTCACTCGTGGAGGCAATAAGTACTTCATCACCTTCATCGACGATCATTCTCGCTTCTGCCACGTTTACCTGCTGAAATCTAAAGATGAAGCCTTCAGCAAATTTGTCGAGTTTCGGACTCGAGTGGAGAAGCAGCTTGGACTTCAGATGAAAAGACTCAGGAGCGACAGAGAAGGAGGGTACCGATCTAAGGAATCGGAAGCATACTTCAAGGAGCATGGAATCATTGCAGAAACTACTGCTCCGTATCGATCTAAGGAATCGGAAGCATACTTCAAGGAGCATGGAATCATTGCAGAAACTACTGCTCCGTATTCTTCGCAATCTAATGGGATTGCAGAAAGAAAGAATCGCACATTGACCGAGATGGTGAATTCGATGCTAATCAGGGATTGCAGAAAGAAAGAATCGCACATTGACCGAGATGGTGAATTCGATGCTAATCACATCTGGTCTACCTACCTGCTATTGGGGAGATGCTTTGCTGATGGCAAATTGGATTCTGAACAGAGTACCCTATTCCAAAACTGATAGTACTCCTCATCAGTTAAGGTTGGGATACCCAGATTCTTTGGATAGCCTCAAAGTGTGGGGGTGTCTTGCATACGTTCGAATTCCAGATATCAGAAGACCTAAGCTCGGGCCAAAGGCAAACAGATGTGTGTTTCTTGGCTTTGCTGGAGATAGCAATGCGTACAGGTTCCTGGACCTTGGAACCAACACCATCATTGAAGCTCAAGATGCAGAATTCTTTGAGGATAAATTTATCAAACATAAAGGCTTATTGCTCAAAGATGTAGCAGAGAATGTTAGTACATCAGATGCACAAGAGGAGCCAGTCAATGATGAAGGAGTTATCGAACCATCTTCCAAACGCATCAGAAGACAAAAAGACTTTGGAGATGACTTCATCACCTATAATATGGAAGGAGATCCATAGACTTTTCAAGAAGCAATGCAGTCAACAGACGTTCTTCTGTGGAAAGAAGCTATAGATGATGAGATGGATTCATTGATCCAAAATCATACTTGGGAGCTGGTGGATGTACCTGAAGGTGCAAGGCCTATCAGTTGCAAGTGGATCTTCAAGAAGAAGCTCCGTCCTGATGGTACTATTGAAAAGTACAAAGCAAGACTGGTGGCGAAAGGATTCTTTCAGAAAGAAGGTATAGACTTCTTTGATATTTATGCACCAGTTTATAGGATCACTACCATCAGAGTGCTTATCGAATGGGCGGCGATTAAAAGGTTCGTCATACATCAGATGGATGTGAAGACTGCCTTTCTCAATGGAGATCTCATCAGATGGATGTGAAGACTGCCTTTCTCAATGGAGATCTCACAGAAGAGATCTACATGGAGAAACCAGAAGGACTTGATGCTCCAGCTGGTAAGGTTTGTAAACTTGTTAAGTCTTTATATGGACTTAAGCAGGCACCAAAACTCTGGCATGATAAGTTCGATGGGGTTGTTCGCAGCAATGGGTATCAAGTTAGTGAATCTGACAAGTGTCTATACATCAAGGTCGCTGAAAGAAAGGTGGTGGTTATTTGCCTTTATGTGGATGGTATGCTCATCATCGGGAGTGATTTGAAGATAGTAACATCTACCAAGAAATTTCTCTCGGCACAGTTCAGCATGAAGGACCTTGGAGCTGCGGAAGCGATTCTCGGAATTAAAATCATATACTCTGAAGAGGGTATTGGATTGTCTCAATCTCATTATGTCGAGAGCATGCTAAAGAAGTATGGCGACTACGACCTGCCAGAACTGTCAGTGCCATATGATTATAACAAGAAGCTTCGATCGAACACTGGAAAACCAGTAGAGCAGCTGAGGTACTCAAAGATCATTAGGAGTCTTATGTATGTGATGAGCTGCACAAGGCCAGACATAGATAGGAATGCTTAGTAGATTCACAAGTAATCCTGGAAAGCTTCATTGGGATGCTGTCCAGAGATTGATGAGATACTTGAAAGGAACTACAAGTTTGGGCCTATTCTACACTGGATATCCAGGTGTAATCGAAGGCTATTCAGATGCGAGCTGGTGCTCAGAACCAGATGAGTGCAGATCTACTGGAGGATTTGTCTTCACTATGGGTAGAGCTGCTATCTCGTGGAAGTCTAAAAAGCAGACAATGATTGCACAGTCATCGATGGAATCTGAGTTCTTCGCACTCTGTGTTGCAGGAGATGAAGCTGAGTGGCTCAATTATATTCTCCGAGACCTTCCATTGACAGGATTACAAGGCACAATTACTATCTATTATGATAATCAAGCGACGAGTGTTGTGGCAGCGAACTCGTTGTTCAATGGAAAGAAGCGGACCATTCGTCTGAAGCATGACTATTTGAGAGAGCTCATTTGTCAAGGAGCCATCTCTGTGATTGACGTCCGATCTTCAGAGAATGTGGCTGATCCTTTGACTAAGGGTCTAAAAAAGGACATAGTCGAAAGGACGTCTGCTGGAATGAGTCTCAAAGTTTTGTAAGTCTTACAAATACTTACCATGTTTATTAAGTTATTAGTTCAAAGCTTATGCTACTAATAATAAAATAATTGGTTCAAAAGTCAAGTAAGATTTACAAAGTTTGGTGAGTCTTACAAATACTTACCATTTATATCCACTTATTAGTTCAAAGCTTATGCTGCTAATGACAAGATAAATGGTTCAAAATTCAAGTAAGATTTACAAGTGAAAGGGTTCAAGTTTTCGTGGATTAGTCGGTGTCTAAGGCAAGGTTTGAGGGTTGCGTAACGCGCTCCGCAAGGAACGATGTACTTAATTGATCTTTGATCAACCTCTAATACTATCCTTACCTGGCTGAACTACCCAAGTAAAACTTTGATCTTTTTACCTAAAATCCTATCATGTAAAGGGGATGACTGTTAAGCCTTAATGAGTCCAAAGCATTTCGGATGCGGGGTGTTAGACAGGAAATACACCTAAAGGACTCACCTAGAATCCTATCATGAGAAAGGATGGCTATTAAGCCATAATGAGTTCAAAGCATTTCGGATGCGGGATGTTTGATAGGAAACATGCTTAAAGAACTCACCTATGCATGGGTGGAGATTTGACCGTCTCCTATGGTGTCTTGTGGAAAGATACCTAGAGCCCTAGCAGAAACCAGAACATGCACAGAGCCATAAATGTGGAAAGACAAAGGCAAAGGCAAAAGCAAAGGCAAGTGTGGTTCAAAGTGAAAACTACCACAGATAAGTTTGATCTTGTGTGATCGCTGGATTTTTAGACATGTGCTGGTTCAAGTCGCTACGACACCATGCATCTATCTTTTATTTAGTTGGTCTAAAGGGGATTCAAGTCCTTGCGACATCTACCTTATGCACAACGATTGAAACAACGGCATCATTTAATGACTCTGGTTTAAAAAACTTGTGGGGGATTGTTGGATATAATTTTTTAAAATAAATTTATGTGGGCCCCATGACCATGACCTTAGCCTAACATCATTTGAAAAATGAAACCTCACATGGGCGGCTAAAATGCAGGTGACGATTTTTTTTCAAAAGGCGTGGGGCCCACCGAAGAAAAATTAGGACGTGGGCCCCACATGCATAGTAAAATATATTATTTTATTAATACATAGTGTTTTTCCAAATACTATAAATAGACCTCAAATCCTTAAGGAAATTTTATTCCAAAAACAACAATCAATATATACAGATATAGATTGTAAAATAGCTGGTGTTTATAGGAATTTTGCCTGATAGACCGAGGAGATCTTTTGCATGATAGATCGAGGAGATCTTTTGCCTGATAGATCGAGGAGATATTTGCTTTATAGATCGAGGAGATCTTGACAGTACTGGGTCGGTGCACAACAGAGTACTGGATAACTGTTCCTGGAAACAATTTGGCCTTGGGATCCTTGCACCGGAGTAGGCCAAATAATGCTTTAAGCACAGCGTTTTACAAACGCACAGCAGCTGAGTTGAAAAATTTTAAATTAATGCACTTTAATTTTTGTTTAGTTTTTGCTGTTATATATCTGTATTATTGCAGATTTAACCACAAGCGCCAACAATAAGTTCCTTTTTTTTAATAAAAATATAAAAACTTGCTAAGCAAATCGAGGTAATTGTGTGACGGGAAGTCCCTTACTTTCAAAAAAAAAGTTTTTGCTTTTATTAAAGAAGGATGCAATAGGTCTAATGATCAAATATGTGTTATCCAACTGCAAGAAAAAAATATACACCGACGTAAATAAATGTCAAGTTTTTGCCAACACACATTTTTAGGGTGATTGTACATGATGTTAAGCACTATTCACGGTGTCGCTAAATCAGACGATTAATTAATCGTCTCAAAGAACTGTCTGTTGTGGATTGGTGAAGGCAGTGGCGTAGCCAGGAATTTTTTTTGCCCTGGGCGAGTTGGCGACGGCGAAGATTTGGTCGGAGCGGTCGTCGGAGAGCTTGGGATCGGCGTCGAGGCTTGAGCGGTTGAGGGCTTGCTCTGGGAGGCGAGGAGGACGTCGGCGACGGCGAGGATTTGGTCGGGGCGGTCGTCGGAGTCTCGGAGAGCTTGGGATCGGCGTCGAGGCTCGAGCGGAATTGATGAGGAATGATCATTCTCATTCAAGTGAGAATCAAATTAGTTACGTAATTTCAAATTACACCCCCATTGAAAACAAAAATAAATCTAAAAATCTTGTCTCATTGAGCGACATAACCAGATTAATAACATGAATATGTATGAACAATTGATTAAGATGTTTTTTCCTTTGGCTTGCATTTATAGGGAAATAGAGTCTAGGATAGAAACACGAAATATTGCCTATTTTTATAAAGTTTATTTTTAAAAATAAAATTGTTTAGTTATTATCATTAATGTTTATTTTTTTCTTTTTAAAAATCTATGTTGTTGTAATGGCATTATTAGAAAATAAGATTTTATTCTCACTTGTGAACTAATGATACCAAACATGGGAATCAGAATGGAATTTTCATTCTAGCTTCATCTTACAAACACACCCAAACAAAGAGAATGAGAATGAGCATTCCATTCCCATATACATTCCATTCCATTCATTCTTTCATTCCATTCTCATTTGAGTCCATTCTTGCGTACCAAACGAGACGTTAGGTTTTACATAACAAATTTATAAACAGAACACATGGGAATATAAATTAATAATTGAATAAAAATATATGCCACTCATAATTAAAAAAATAAAGAAAATAAAAAGAGGGGAAATTATATCTTTAGAATTTAGAGAATACACTGCGTCTCTATAATTATGAAGAAAAGCTAAAAAAATTGCAATTACATTGGACTTGTTAAATTGAATTTAAGAATTCTATTTAATAATAGAAAGAATGACCCCTTAAAAGACAAAATTTTGAAGCCAAGAGGGGGAGTGGATGTTCTGCGATTTTTTTAGGTGAGTGCTTGGCTTCCGATCGATTGACTGGACCCATTGGACCCAAATGCTCTCTTATGAAATAGATTTTGACCTTGGACCTTGGCAGTTGGGCATGTGCTTTGTGGGCTGTCGGGTCTTGTTGGCTAAAAGGCTTTAGGAACCGAGGAGCCATATTAACCTATGGCTTATAAGAGAGCATTAAAATTATTTTTCATTTTCTTGCCCTGGGCAGCTGCCCAGGGCAAGTCCTTAATAGCTACGCCCCTGGGTGAAGGTGATCATGAGTCTCCTTGCCCAACATATTAGAGATAACCTAATTTAGAGCGCATTGTTTAGGTGACCGTATGGCTTCTGTGAACATCCAACGCAGTTGTGGCATCTCAATGTAGTTTACCAAGTTATGTATAGTTACAAGAGTACGCTGTCGTACACCACCCTTCATTGTTGCAAAGCGTTGAAATAAAAGAAAGAGAGAACATATTCTATGTTCTCATTGATTCTGAAGAAGAGACTACTGCCCTATGTTTAAACACTTAATAGAATCACTATAAAAGTAAAATTCTAATAAGAAAAGGCAACCTATAGAAGAAATTCCTAAATAGAGAGATATTATATTGAATTTATACATTGAATTAATCCATACATATGCATAGAGTGGAACACATAATATGAGATTTTCCAATTCTTCTGCTCAAACTGAAGCGTAGAGATTAATGAAGCACGACTTGTCCCAAAAAGAGTTGAATAGTTTTTCCATCATACATATTTGAGACACTGATGGAGGGTGGAGGGGACTATAACATTACAATGGATCCAAGGTCGACCCAATGGTAAGTTATATGAAGTCTCTGTGTCAATCACATAGCACGTGAATTCGGACTTCAAATTTCCAAGCTGGCACTTCACTCGGATCTTACCCAATGGCTTCGACCCACTGGTATTGAATCCATAGATAACAGTGCCAGTAGAAGCCAACTTGCTAGCGGAGATTCCGAGATTGTACATTAATCGGTGTGACATGTTGCTGACAGCGGAACCCGGATCGACATGGATCCGGTTAACAATGCTTGAACCCATGTATCCGGTGAAATACAAAGGTCTGTCATGCTTTGAATTCCTCGTTTGCAAGTCGTCCTTGGTGATGGTGATGCAAGGGATTTGTTT
>NC_033794.1:119855107-119870211 GCF_001876935.1 Asparagus officinalis | reverse complement strand
CGGCTCTGGTTCTTCAGGGACTGGCTTAATTTGAGTAAGAAACACATCAGAATTGACCAAAGATTCTTGCAAAGCCTCCCTGGTGTCTTTGGAAAGATGCAACAACTCGTATAGAGTTATCCTCGCTAGGATGTTAGCTAGTTGGGCCATAACATCGAAACGATATGGCGCATTGGAAGTTTCCGGTTTATCTCTCACAATCGATTGATTGAAACGAGGCTGCTTTGGAACTTGAACCTCTTTGCGTTGGGGCTATTTCTCCTTTTGTTTGTTAGTTGGTTGTTGCTGGGGTTTCTCAGCAGATGTAGGAGGGATTGTAACCACCCCCATGTTGGCCTTCTTGTTTTGATGATGATTTACAAACAATTTACTACTAATGTTGTTTGTCTAGTGTTTGTGTATTCCTATGTATTGTAGACAAACAACGTTGTTGGAGGATGGATGGAATAGCACTTCAACGACGATATCAAATGGAGGTTGGCGGAATTGTGGAGTGAAGCAACGTACAATTCAAAGTTAAAGATCAAGTTCAAGCTTCATCCGCAACGTGTACCAAGTTGAGCTACAATGAAGATCAAGATCAAGCTTGGGTAATTTAGTATAGGTTTATATTATGTGTGTTTAATACGTTAAGCTCAATATCTATACACACACATTTATTGATTTTTTCGTATATATATATAGTTATATATATATATATATATATATATATATATATATATAATATATTTATAATATATAATATATATATATATATATATATAATATATTATATATAATATTTATATATATATATATATATATATTATATATATTATATATATAGTATATATACATAAGTTTTGGTTTCTATGCATATATATATAAGTTATACATGTGTTTTGAGTTTTTATGGTTATATATATGAAATTATATATTTCAATTTTCTATTGTGTTTTTAAAAACAATGATAAATATGCAATTTGTGAAAATATTGTATTATTGGTTTGTAGATTCAATATCAGTTTATACATGTTTACTAAGTCTATAAAAATATTTCACAAAGTTTCAAAATTGGTTTATGTCAAAACATCAAAATCAAGTATCTCATTTTTCATGTTTTGGACTATTTTTGCAAAATGATGATTTTTCACAAATGGGAATGTAATTGGAAAATTCTTTTTGTAACATGTTTGTTTCATGTTTATATACATCTCCAAAATTTTATTATTTTTGACTTCATTTGTTATTTTTACATATTTTCTAAAGTGTCAAAATCAGCTTCCAAAAACTATTTTCTGTCATATTGTTTTCGGTCGACCGCACCGGGTCGACCGATCATTTGATCTTTCATACTGCGGCGCACAGAGAGTGTCCGGATCGACCCGGTCCGGCGTACGAAAGCCTCCATCGGTCGAAACGCCACCGGCGACCAGCCGATAGTCCAGAATTGCTTCTTCATGTTTTTGCTCTTGTCCGGTTTCGACCAGGTACGAAATTTCGGTCGCCGACAATATGCCGTTGCTTTCTCATGGCTAATTTCTGAGTGTCTTGCGGGCTTTCTGTTTTTTGTGGGATTTTAGCTGAGTTTGGAGGATATAAATACTCTCTTTGATCTCATTTTCAACTAAATGGAAAAGAAGTTTTTAAACAAGTTTAAATAAGGCGTTTATAGCGTGTTTTAAGGTTTAGTTTATTTGTTTGTTAAGTTTTACAAAGTGAGCGAGGATCATCTTCTTATTTGGGCTCAATCTCCACTCTCCATCTTGCTTTCGATGAGAAGTTTTCTAAAATCTACTCTAGCTTTCTTTAGTTATTTGTCAATTATCTTTTCTATTAAAGCTAGTTTTATATTGAGCTTTTGTTTGATTTGATTTTATCTCATTGCTTACAACACCCACTTGAGCTTATTGTATTTTGCACTACATAGTATATTAGGGTTGCGAGAGATTGAACATTTGATTGCGCTTAATTGTGTTCTCATCTAGTTGTAGAGAACAAATTTATATTTGTTACATTAGATGTTGTTAGGTTTTCGGTGAGCTAGAATTGAGTGTGTTGTGAAGTTTCGGTCTGAACTAGAAACGAGTGGTGAGGAGTGAACGTTGTTCGGTTCGAGCGTTAAAAACCCAACCACTGTTGAGGTCTGTAAAGTATTCGGGTTATTGAGCGTAGAAAACCCGTTCTGTGCATATTGCGATTTCTGCCCCGGGAGTGCGGAACGGAGACGTAGGACGGTAAGGTCCGAACTCCGCTGATTCCATATTGGTTGTTGAGGTTTGTCTTGGCGTATTTGTTTTTGTATTTATCTTATATCGCCAATTGTGCATTACTCATTTATTTCATGCCACTATCTTGTTTAGATTATTTACCCTTGTGTTGGTTTATATAATCCTTGCATATATCTTCATATAGGATTATATCTCATTGTATTACATTGCTTATCTAGCTCATATATCTTGTGGTATTTCATCTTGCTAGGATAACTTTGTTAATTAGTTTTTAATTGACAATATCAGAATTAGATTAGCCATAAGCCCTAATCACCCCTCCTCTAGGGTCTACAATTTGGTATCAGAAGCTTGTGCTCTTTGATTTAGGTATAATCGCCTTGAGTTAAAATCAAGTTAGCTTATTGTTGTTAATCTAATTTTGAGCTTTAGTTGATCGCCCTATTATATGTGATATGCGATGGAGTTATGCATAAATTACTCAGAAATATCCTATGCCCAAATTGGTGTGGTTAGCATTCAAACTTTTTGTTCAATCTAAATTTTGATTTATTGGGAAATTATAGATGATGCTTATTATTGTGCCCAACTTTGAGAAATCCAAATGAATAAGAGATGATCATCGCCATGTTTACAATGACAATATTTTGTTAGAATATTTGCTAAATGCTTTTATTCATCTATGTCTAACAAGTTGTTCATTTTGATAGTGCACAAACTTTGGAATTATAGATTAAGCACATCAGCGAGACTTGGAGTTGCGATCCGACAAGCTTTGGGAGCGATCCCGCTCAAGTTCTAAAAGCGAGAGCCAACATGCACACGGCTAACTCGTGTGCTTAGCCCTAGAGGTTTGCGAGTCAACCGGATATAGTATTTTATCTAGATGATGAAACTTGCTTGTGCTAGCGATAAAATTATTGCATGCCTTTAACCAAATTACAAAATTGATTTAATGCGGTCTTTAAAAATAAGCATGATGTTTTTAAAATCCGATCATTGAGAAGCTAGTGTCCAATTTGCATGTCATTTTAAAATGAAAATACTATGCTTTAAGAAAGCAATGACTTATTAAATTTGGAAAAATGAAAAAATTGATTTCATCTATTGCTAGCCATATCTCATGCCTAAGCATTGATCCATGTTAGGAAGTAGAGATGACGCTATATAATATTACAGCTTCTTTTATAATGATTATTTATGCGTTCTACTTTCTAAAAATTCATATGCTCCTAAAAATGAAGATTTGAAATCTTATGAAAAATAGTATACGTATATTTCAACTTTAAAAATATGCATTATAACCATAAAAGCTTATGACATGTGTAGCCAAGACCTAAATCAAAAAATTTCATTTTTTCCCCCCACTCATTATGCCACACATGGTATAGCAAAACTTATAAGTTTCTCATTTTTGCGCGCTCCGAAGGTCATTTAGCTAAGTTTTGTATATGATGCTACAAAAAACATAAGGAATATTAATCATTCTGTGCATTCATGCTAGCTTCTTCATCATGATGTACACACACATGCACCCATTTTCATCATAAGATGCCTCATGTGTATAGATGTGATCATTGTGTACTCTTGGTCATTGTGGCCAAATATTGTTTGATTTGTAAAATTAAATCTCATTTGCCAAAATGCTTCTAGTAGATCACATGTTTTTAAATGTGATGTTTTGTGGTAGGGTTGACATCTCCCCCTGCTAAATTTTGTTTTGATTTGCAAAATACTCCAAATTTGCCATTTGCTTCCAAAAAGACACCTTTGTTTTAATTGACGTTTCTCATTTGCAAAATAATTTAAAGAAAATCTTTATTTGCAAATGATTCCCTGTAGCACCGAGCTAATGGCTCCACAAAAACAAATAGATTCTCTTTCATGCACATATTTACAATCGGAGAGGCGGTCATTTTGAGCGATTATTGCTTTGACCGTAGTGTTAGTGCACCAATATGCCTAAGAGGCCCATAACCCTAGGCTTTTGAGCTTTAAATGATAGGGGTCATGTCCCTAAATCTTTTTCGGTACCAATTGATCTTTTGGCTACCAAAACAAAATTGACTTTTAACACCAAGAATTTTCGTACTTTTACTTTTACTTTTTCTTGGTTTGAAATTACCAATAAATAAAAATTATTTTATCAAATCCATGATTATAGCTTCTATTTTGATGAGACGGTTCTGTTATATAGCCCTCCGGTTTATTGGGTGTTTATTCCCAAATCAAGTTACCGGATTGCTAAAATGATTATTGGGTTGGAAAAGCTCAAGAGCTTTGATATAATTGTTTGCCTCTCTAAAAATTGTGTTTTGATTTGTGCTTTTGAATTTCATTATAATTCACTTATATGATGATATTTATGTGTTTTGTGCTAATGGATCATCTATTTCTCTACTAATCCTTATGAGTGGTTTGATCAAGTTCTTACAAAAGAATTTTTTTTGTTGATCAAACATTCATTTTGGTTAAATGGTTTGATTTATGATTTCATTCTTGAGGTTGATTCTGTTTTCATTCGAAAAACTCTTTTTGGCCATGATTTCATGTTTTCTCTCTTTTGATTTCATAAATCTATTTTTATACAATGGCTTTATTAGGCTTGTTTTTTTGCAGACACCTATTTATCGTACATATCATTATGTGTTCTCATTATCTCTGAATCCACCCCACAGTTTTGCCATGATCTTTTTGCTTATAATTTCATATGGCTGTTTGATAGGGGAGCTATTCCCTATATTTGCTTTATACTCCCTATGCTTATGATAGGGGGATCTGTTTGCTCTCTTATTCTTTTTGTTTCCCTTTTTGATGTTTCGGCAAAAGGGGGAGAAATATCTGTGAGTATATGTATATTCTTTCTTGTTTATATGCATGTGTATTTGTAAATTATTATTCATTTCCTTTTATGCATGATATTCTCTTTTGTAATTGTTTTGTCATCAGTCAAAAAGGGAAGATTGTTGCGCCCTTCTTAATTTTTAATGATGATTTACAAACAATTTACTACTTAAGTGTTGTTTTGTCTAGTGTTTGTGTATTCCCTATGTATTATAGACAAACAACGTTGTTGGGAGATGGCATGGAATTAGCACTTTCAACGATGATATCAAATGGAGCGTGGCGCGAATTGTGGAGTGGACAGCAACGTACAATTCAAACGCTTAAAAGATAAAAGTTCAAGCCTTCATCCACCAACGGTGTTACCAAGCTTGAGCTACAATGAAGTCAAGATCAAGGCTTGGGTAATTAGTTATAGGCTTTAATATTATAGTGTGTTTAATACGTTTAAGCTCAATATCTATACACACACATTTATTGATTTCTTTCGTATATATATATAGCTATATATATATATATATATATATAGTATTATACATAAGTTTGGTTTCTATTGTATATATATAGTTATACATGTGTTTTGAGTTTTATGGTTATATATATGAATTATATATTTCATATTTTCTAATTGTGTTTTTGAAATAATGATAGAATATAGCAATTTTGTGAAATATTATTATTGTTTGTAGACTTCATATCAGTTTATACAATGTTTTACTAAGTCTATAAAACATTTTACAAAGTTTCAAAAGTTGGTTATGTCAAAACATCAAATTCAAGTATTCTCATATTTTCAGTTTGGACTATTTTGCAAAAATGATGATTTTCACCAAATGGGAAATGCAATTTGGAATAATTCTTTTTGTAACATGTTTGTTTCATGATTTATAACATCTCCCAAAGTTTTATTATTTTTTGGACTTCATTTGTTATTTTTAACATATTTTCTAAGTTCAAAATTAGTTCCAAAAACTATTTTTCTGTCATTATCTGTTTTCGTCGACCACAGCCGGCGACCGATCATTGATTTTCATCACTGGGCCGACAGAGAGTTGGCTGTCGTCGACCGCTCCGGTCGACCGAAAGCTCCATCGGTCGACCGCACCGGTCGACCGACGATAGTCCAGAATTGCTTCTTCATGTTTTTGCTCTCTGTCGGTCGACCGACGAAATTTCCGGTCGACCGACAATATGACCGTTGCTTTTCCAATGGCTATTTCCTGAGCTGTTTGCTGGGGCTGTTTCTGTCTTTTGACTTGGGATTTTTAGCTGAGGTTTTGGAGGATATAAATACTCTCTTTGATCTCAGTTTTCAACTAATGAAAAAGAAGTTTTTAAACAAGTTTTAAATAAGGGTTTAAGCGTGTTTAAGGGTTTGTTTTTGTTTGTGAAGAAGTTTTCACAAGTGGAGGAGATCATCTTCTTATTTGGGCTCCAATCTCCATCTCTCCATCTTGTCTTCCATTGAGAAGTTTTCTAAACTCTACTCTAGCTTTCATTTGTTATTTGTCAATTATCATTTCTATTAAAGCTAGTTTTATATTGAGTTTTGTTGATTTGATTTTATCTCATTGTTACACACACCCACTTGAGCTTATTGTATTTGCATACATAGTATATTAGGGTTGTGAGAGATTGTAACATTGAGTTGTGCTTAATTGTGTTCTCATCTATTGTAGAGAATAAATTTATATTTGTTACATTGTGAGTGTTGTTAGGTTTTCGGTGAGCTAGAAACCGAGTGCGTTGTGAAGTTTTCTGTGAACTAGAAAACCGAGTGTGAGGAGTGAACGTTGTTCGGTGAGCGTTAAAAACCAACACTGTGAGGTGTAAACGTTATTCGGGTGAGCGTAGAAAACCCGGTTGTGATAGTGGATTTCTCCCCGGGAGTGGGGAACGGACACATTTTCATTAGAAATAGTTTTCATTGTTTTCATTTAATTTTTCATTGTTTTCTTTAAGGATCACATTTTCATTAGAAATAGTTTCAAACTGCTTATTGTGAGGATTCACTTGTAATACACTTGTACACCGAGAGAAGTGTGTGGTGAGAGACGGGGTCGAATCCAAGAGGAGTGGCGTCGGTTGACGTGCCTAGGGAGAGGTTGTAACCGAGCACTTGAGGAGGAGGACACGGGCTAGGACCAACACTTAGTGTGTGAGGTGTGATTACATAGTGATTGTATTGTGAGGTGTAAACGTTGTTCGGGTGAACGTAGAAAACCCGGTTGTGATAGTGGAGATCTCCTCGAGGTGAGGAGCGGAGACGTAGGTCAAGTGGTTAGACCAAACTCCGTGATCATATCGTTTTATTTGTGATTGCATTGGCGTTCTCTTTCTTGTTTTCATATCTTATATCGCCTTTGTGTATTGCTCATCATATTACCCTATCACTTGTGTAGATTGTTTATTTTACCCTTGTGTTAGTTTATATATCCTTGCTCATATACTCATATATATTTCATCATATAGGATATATCACTTTGTGTATATTGCATATTCTTGCCCATAATAGATTGTATACCTATCTTGCAAGAATATAGTTGTTAATTATTTTTAATTGGCATTTAATCGGATTAGATTAGCATAAGACCCTAATCACCCCCCCTCTAGGGTCTAACAATTGGTATCAGAGCTTGGTGCTCTTTGATTTAAGGTCTAATCGCCTTGAGTTAAAGATCCAAGTTATCTTTTTGTGCTAATCTTGTTTTGATTGCATTTGCATCTTGCTTGCATATTTTTACAAATTATGAATATGAATGATGCATCTTGTTTAGGCTATGATTCTAGTGTTGCTCCTAGATTAGACAATTTCCCCTATGCCCAATGGTGTGTTAGATTTAAACTATTTGTTAGATCTAAACATTTTGATTTATGGGAAATTATTGATAATGCTTATATTGTACCCACTATGGAAAAATCCAAGTGGAGTAAAAATGACAAAAGATTGTTTACCATGAACAAGATTGTGTTAGAATATATGCATAATGCACTTGATTCCTCTATTTCTAACAAGCTTGTTTCCTTTGATAGTGCTTACAAATTGTGGACATTCATAGAAGCACATCATGGTAACTTGGAGGAGATCCAAAGGATTCCGGCGGATTCTTCCTCAAGTAATATTGGAGCTTCATCATGCACACGGCCACTAGGCGATAGCCCTAGTGAGGTTTGCGAGTTCAAATCTATTAATGATTTACCTAATGATGAACTTGCTTGTGCTAGTGAAAAATTATTACATGCCTTTAACAAATTGCAAAATGATTTCATTAATTTACAAAGCAAGCATGAAATTTTGAAATCCGATCATGAGTTGTTAGCATCTAAGTTTGAAACTATTTCTAATGAAAATGTGATCCTTAAAGAAAACAATGAAAAATTAAAATTGGATCATGTTTCTTTAACTTCAAACGTTGCTAGTTTAACTCATGAAAGAGATAATGCCATGTTAGAAGTAAAGAACATACAAAATAATACTGCTTCTTTTATAAATAACTATTTATGTTCTACTTCTAAAAATGCATATGTGCCTAAAAATGAAGATTTGAATCTTATGAAAAATAGTATTTCATCTTTAGATTCAACTTTGAAAATATGCATTAATAACCATAAGAAGCTTATGGACATGTGTGCCAAGACTAAATCAAAATCATCCACTCATTATGCACACATGTATAGCAAAACTTATAAGTGTTCTATTTGCGGCCGTCAAGGTCATTTAGCTAAGTTTTGTTATGATGCACAAAAACATAAGAATATTAATCATTCTTGTGCATCTCATGTAGCTTCTTCATCATATGTACACACACATGCACCCATTATTCATCATAAGCATGCTCATGTGTATAGATGTGATCATTGTGGTCGTCTTGGTCATTTGGCCAAATATTGTTTTGATTTGAAAATTAAATCTCATTTGCCAAATGCTTCTAGTAGATCACATGTTTTTAAATGTGATGTTTGTGGTAGGGTTGGACATCTTGCTAAATTTTGTTTTGATTTGCAAAATACTCCAAATTTGCAATTTGCTCCAAAAAGACCACCTTTGTTTAATAATGTTTCTCATTTGCAAAATAATTTTAAAAGAAAATCTTTATTTGCAAATGATTCCCGTGCACGATTATTGCTTTGACCGTGTTAGTGCACCACATATGCCTAAGAGGGCTCATAACCCTAGGGCTTTGAGCTTAAATGATAGGGGTCATGTCCCTAAATCTTTTGGTACCAAGAGTTCTTGGGTACCAAAACAAAATGACTTTTAAACCAAGAATTTTCGTACTTTTACTTTTACTTTTTCTTGGTTTTGAAAATTACGTTTTAAAATCTTTTTGTTATGAAAATAATTTTTATTTTATCAAATCTTTTGTTTTCATGATTATTAGTCTTGATTTTGATGAGAGGTTTGTGTTTATATAGCCCTCCGGGTTTATTGGGTGTTTATTCCCAAATCAAGTTTACCGGATGCTAAAATGATTATATGGGTTGGAACAAGCTCAAGAGCTTGATATAATTGTTGCCTCTCTTAAAAAATTGTGTTTTGATTTGTTGCTTTTGAATTCATTATAATTCACTTATATGATGATATTTATGTGTTTGTGCTAATGGATCATCTATTCGTGCTTTATAATGTATTCTATGAGTGGTTTGATCAAGTTATGTAAAGAAAATTTTTCTTTATTGATCAAACATTGTTTTTGAATATAAACTTTGATTTATGAATTCTTTTAGTTGATTTGTTTTCATTTGAAAACTTTTTGCATGATTCTCATGTTCCTCTTCTTTTGATTTCATAAATCTATTCTTTTATATGGTTTTTATATTTTTTGTGTTAATGAGACACTATTTTCATATTGACATATTTATATGATTATCTCTTGGATGTGAGTGATTTTTGGCATATCATTTATGCTTGCTCACATGTTTGCCATGATCTTTTATTGCTTATATTTCATATGGCTTTTTGATAGGGGGAGCTATTCCCTATATTTGCTTTATACTCACCTATGCTTATTGATAGGGGGATCTTTTGCTCTCTTATTCTTTTTGTTCCCTTTTTGATGTTGGCAAAGGGGGAGAAATATTGTGAGTATATGTATATTCTTTCTTGTTTATATGCATGTGTATTGTAATTTATATATTCATTTCCTTTTATGCATATATCCTTTTTGTAAATTGTTTGTCATCATCAAAAAGGGGAAGATTGTTGGCCTTCTTATTTTAATGATGATTTACAAACAATTTACTACTAATGTTGTTTGTCTAGTGTTTGTGTATTCCTATGTATTATAGACAAACAACGTTGTTGGAGGATGGATGGAATAGCACTTCAACGATGATATCAAATGGAGGTTGGCGGAATTGTGGAGTGAAGCAACGTACAATTCAAAGTTAAAGATCAAGTTCAAGCTTCATCCACAACGTGTACCAAGTTGAGCTACAATGAAGATCAAGATCAAGCTTGGGTAATTTAGTATAGGTTTATATTATGTGTGTTTAATACGTTAAGCTCAATATCTATACACACACATTTATTGATTTCTTCGTATATATTATATATAGTGATATATATATACATATACATATGTTTTTGGTTTTATAGTTTTCAAGTTTATATATGAAACAAATGCATAGAATTGGAAAATACTATTTTGTTTCATGCTTATATGTATATATATGATTTCATCTTTAACAAGCTTATATTTAATGAAATCATATTTAGTATTTTGAATATATTGCATAGAATATGCAATTTTGTGAAAATATTATATTCTTAGTTTGTAGACTTGAATATCAGTTTATACATGTTTTACTAAGTCTATAAAAACATTTCACAAAGTTTCAAAAGTTGGTTTATGTCAAAACATCAAAATTCAAGTATCTCATATTTTCATGTTTTGGACTAGTTTGTAAAATGATGATATTTTTCATTTGGGAAGTCCTTTTTGATAACCAGTCATTGTAGCATGTTTATTATCATGTCTACAATCATTCCCCAAAGTTTTACATTTTTTGGACTTCATTTGTTATTTTTAACATATTTTCTAAGTTCAAAATTAGTTCCAAAAACTATTTTTCTGTCATTATCTGTTTTCGTCGACCACAGCCGGCGACCGATCATTGATTTTCATCACTGGGCCGACAGAGAGTTGGCTGTCGTCGACCGTCGATCGCGAAAGCTCATCGGTCGACCGCCACCGGTTTCGACGCACGAATAGTCCAGAATTGCTTCTTCGTGTTTTTGCCTCTCTGATCGGTCGACCGACGAAATTCCGGTTCGACCGACAATATGACCGCTTGCTTTTCCAACGCTATTTCCTGAACTGTTTGCTGGCGGCTGTTTTCTGTCTTTTATTTGGCGATTTTTAGCTGAAGGTTTTGAGTGAGGATATAAAAACCCTCTTTGATCTCAGTTTTCAGTGAGCTAAGAAGTTTTTAACAAGGGTTTTAAAAAGGGTTTAAGCTTGTTTTAAGCTTGTTTAAGGGTTTGATTTAAAGCTGTTTTGTTTTTCACAAGTGGAGGAGATTATCTTCTTGTTTGGGCTTCAATCTCCATCTCTCCATCTTGTTATTCAGAGAAGAATCTCTAAACTCATTTCTAGCTATTTATTATTTTGTTTATAATTTCTATATGCTAGATTTTAATTGAGTTTAGTTTTGATTTTGATTTCACTCATTGTTTACACACACCCACTTGAGCTTATTGTATTTGCATACATAGTATATTAGGGTTGTGAGAGATTGTAACATTGAGTTGTGCTTAATTGTGTTCTCATCTATTGTAGAGAACAAATTTATATTTGTTACATTGTGAGTGTTGTTAGGTTTTCGGTGAGCTAGAAACCGAGTGTGTTGTGAAGTTTTCGATGAACTAGAAAACCGAGTGTGAGGAGTGAACGTTGTTCGGTGAGCGTTAAAAACCAACACTGTGAGGTGTAAACGTTATTCGGGTGAGCGTAGAAAACCCGGTTGTGATAGTGGATTTCTCCCCGGGAGTGGGGAACGGAGACGTAGGACGGAAGGTCCGAACTCCGTGATCATATTGCTTGTTTGAGTTTGTCTTTGGCGTATTTGTTTTTGCATTTATCTTATATCGCCAATTGTGCATTACTCATTTATTTCATCCACTATCTTGTTTAGATTATTTACCCTTGTGTTGTTTATATATCCTTGCATATATCTCTATCATATAGGATATATCTCATTGTTTACATTGCTTATCCTAGCTCATATATCTTGTGGTATTTCATACTTGCTAGGATAACTTGTTAATTATTTTTAATTGGCATATAATCGGATTAGATTAGCATAAGACCCTAATCACCCCCCTCTAGGGTCTAACACCCCAGCTCATCCAACGTTTTAGCATTTGGATAAGAGGCTTTAGGATATTTGTAGAGGTATTTGTTCCCGCTTCTGGTGGCGAAGACCTCATGCTCATCCTCAGAAAGCGGCAAAGTTGGGATTCTTTCATCATTTTCCTTCGGAACCACTGTGGCGGCGCAACAAGATTTTCCTTTGCCATTGGGCTTGGATTTCTTCTTAGAAGAGGACCCATTCCACTGTTCGTCTTTAAGCAGGTCAGGATGGACCCAAAGAATTTTACCATTAGGGGCCGTGTGTGGTGCGAGCTATTTCTGGTGTTTTCCATGAGGATCGTCGTTAACGGTCTTAATCTCCACCTTTGATACAGGCTCTGCTTGGAACCACGACACGGGGACAGAGCCGAAGCTGATAGATATTGCATTAGCACCTACCTTCTTTTCCTTGGGCTGTTTTGCATTGATGATGCCGACGTCGATCAATGCTTGAATTTTGTCCTTGAGGGTGTAGTACATCTTGGTGGGGTGATGAACCCGCCTATGGAAGGCACAGTATTTCGGGTCAGTAGTCCTCTTGGCTTCCTCTTGACCGGTAATTGGAGGTAACTTAGTCTTGTTATTTTCAAAGTGGTATTTGAAGATGGCAGACACCTCATCTTCCTTGAAAGAATCCTCTTTTGGGAATTTTGACTTAGAAGTTTTCTGCTGCCTTTGAGGTCGCTGTTGCCATTGGGACGACGACTGCTGTGGCGCGTGCTGCTGTGGTTGCAGTTGAAATGTTTGATTCACATTTACTACGGCTGCTGACGCCTTTCCTCTGCCCCGAGGATTAAAATTTTGCTTTTGAGAATTGGCTATCGGTTGACCCCTCTCAAGCTTCTTTCTCTTGAGAAAGTGTTCAGCCTGCTCACCACGCAACTTCAATTCTTTCCAAGTTTTGGAGGGCGCTACTCTCATGGCTTCCAGCACATCCAAGGAGAGATTGTTGTGACAAGTTTGGAGAATGAACCCCTCCGTAATCGAATCTTGACAATTCATCGTCTTGTTCCTGAAGCGCTTGACAAAGTTATCGACCGACTCCCCGTCTTTCTGCTTCTCATCAAAAAGTATTCTGATTGACATCTTAGTGTTATCATCGAAGAAGTTAGTGAGAAACATGCTTTCCATATCATTCTAAGTGTTGATGCTTTCTGGCTTGAGACGGCAATACCAATCGAAGGCCGCCCCGCGAAGGGTGCCAACGAATGATCGGACCATCAGAGGTTCATTGTCAGAGATCACGCCGAGGTGGGACTTAAAATAAATCAGGTGATGAGTGGACGATCCCTTCGCGTCGAATGGCGTGAAGTTAATTAAGTTGAATTTTACCGGATACAGAATTGATTCCCACTCTCTCGGATATGGACACGAGATACTGGTCTTCTTTACCTCTTGAGCAGACATCAAAGCGTTGATTTTGCTTTCGAGGTCCTTCATCTTCTTATCTTCGCTCGCATTTTTCTTTGGGGCTTGTTGAGAAGTCTAAGAAGGCTCAACTGGACCACCCCTAGTGTTATCGTTGTTGGGAGGAGCGTCGGCAAAAATGGTCTCGTCTATGTCTGAGTCGCTATCACCATCTTTGTTCAAATAGGTGTGGTATTTCGACGGCTGGACTCAGCTCGCTGACTCGGTTCAGGCTGTGATTGAGATTGTTGGACCTGCAACTCCCTTACCTGTTGCATGACCAACTCCATCTGTGTCTTCATTTCAGCTCGCATTTCTTCTTGCTGCTTAGCTAGATCATCCTGATGTATCTGAGTGAACTGGTTGGGAGTTATTGTGAATGCCTCCCGAACTCGTCCTGTGCTGGACACAGTAGCGTCCGAAGCGACTGCAGAGCAAGCATCTGACGTTTCTTCATCTGAGGATAACCCTCTGTTCATTCGTCTATAATCCCTTGGTCTGATAGTTCCGGATTGTAGTTGAGTTATACGCTGGGATACTTTTAAAAGGGATCGAGACTAAAATGTCGTGTTGACTTTTCTTTGTCGGTCATATTAATGGTAACTTCTGGGAGTTCATCATTTTGAACGACTAATCTCTTCTTGCGGAAATGTCTTGGTTTGGATTTTGATGCTTCAGTGGAAAGCCTTTCAAATACCGAGACCCTCTGTGGAATGGTCTTGGGGTAGCTACACTCTGATAATACTGCCCTGATTAGCTTGGCATACGGACAGTGAGAATCCGTTTCCTAGGTACTTCTCTTCCGAGACTTATTCGTACCCCCAGCCTGATAGGTACAACTCATCGGCATGATTACCGGAGCAACATATCGTGTGCTTCCATGACTTTCCAGGTATAACATTGTCGTCTTTCGACGAACACGTTTCCTTTTGGGGACATAACACCTCATTGGTGTTCTCAAGAGTCACTCGTTTGGAACTACGCCTTCGTGAGCACGGGGCCTCAACGGGCTCTTGGACTTCAACCTGCAATCTGAGGCGATTCGTTACCAGTACTTTCTCAATATGATAGGTCCTTGACTTGTTGGGAGGACGCGCACGACCCCCAGTTTTCCGAATTGCTCGGGGTTCATTCACCGGATGCAAAATCTCTTTAACCAGAACTTTGTCTCGATCCTCGTATAAAGGACCAAGGCGATCTGCCGTCGTCATCTTAAATCGGGAGAGATCCATACTGCCGTGGGGCTTCACTAGGGGTACTGGATCAATTGGAGTAGGAACGGAACTCG
>NC_033794.1:119831355-119855097 GCF_001876935.1 Asparagus officinalis | reverse complement strand
ACGGGTCACCTCGGGGTGACCCGCTGGTGGCCGGGTCACCTTGGGGTGACCCATGTTTTTTAGTCTTTTTTGTCATTATTTTGGACTTTGGCCTCCATACTTGGCGTTGTTTTGGTGGTTTCTTGGTCAGCTCTTCCTTGTCTAACTTGTGCGCCTCCCGCACAAGGATCCACGCCTGCACAAGCAGTGTGCGGTGCTTCAGAATACTCTCTTTGAGAGTCAAACGTGTTCTTTTGACGCAGACCCATTCATTGGTTGATAGTTTGGAGGAGTGACCATTTACTCGCTGCTGGAGTGCTTGGTGCTTTCTACATTTCAGATCCGCCTTATAGCGGATCCCGTCGACCGGGTCCAAAGCCTTAGCGAGCTAATGCACGAGGCATTGCTGTTGCCTTCGACGAGTCCTCTTTGATAGAGTTGGCATGACTCCAGCGGCTATCTCCTTGATTGAGGAGTTTAGGTCTGAAGATCCGTCTTTCTTGGATGCTGGAGGAGCGTTGCGAGATGCAACTACAGCAGCAACGGGGCGGAGATCATCATCTTGGGTCTTCAGATCTGAAGACCAGCGAACCTTCCATGAGGAGGAGATCTTCCTGCTCTTGCGAGGGGAAGAGGATCTGGAGGAGGAAGACAGATACTCCTCATACTTTAGCTGGTCGAACTCGTACTCGACCACTTCTTCAACCGGGATCTTGATCAACGGTTACGACACGACAGCCTCGGCAGCGAGGCTGTTGGATCCCACTGTGGTCGCCAGCGTGTTTGGGGTGAAAGTTGATTTATTCATTGCTAAACTTATTATAACTTTGATCGTTATAACAAGTTTAAAAAGTAAAAAATTAGTCTTTTTATAAGACTCACTTATACAATGAAAATAAAAATTACAACTAACTCTTCAAAAAACACACAACAGATGTTTATCACCTGCTATTTGCGTTAGATCTTTGACTATACCGGGGTTTATCCGTGGACCACCGCAGATCAGATCCAATTGACAGAGTGATTATTTAAAGCTCTTACTTCACAAATAAAGTAATTGCAGAATTAAATAATCTCGACCAAGCGAGATTACTACTCTTCTCGAGATCAAAACCAAGTTTGATCCGGAGGAAAGGTGAATGGTCCTCAGATCTCTCGAACTCTCCCTTCTTTATGCTGAAGAACTTCGTCAAGATCTGCTAGCCTCTCTGAAATTTGTGGATCACTCTTTAAACTGACAGCACCTTGCCTAAATTTCTGATCCCTTGCGTATAGAGTCCTAGGCTTGTATTTATAAGCTTTGATTGTGGCGTTTTTGGATAAGAACAAGTAATTTGGCCTTATCTTCAGTTAATAACGGCCTAAACACATTTAGGGATGATATCCAAGAAGTTAGGAGGCTCTGGAACGAACAAATCCTAAGAAAACATCGAGATACACATTTTTAGGATTTGGGGTGCGAGTCAGTTCAATGTGACCCGCGGGTGTGCGGGTCACATTAAGGTGACCTGCATAAGTGCGGGTCACATTAACGTAACCCGCGCGAGTGCGCGTCACATTAACGTGACTAATATCTTGTTTTGGTCTTGTTCCGTCGTTTCACGGATTTGTACATTTCACCGACTCGCTTTATATATTTTGTTATTTCGTCTTAGCATCGGATAATCTCATGATGATGTTTATCGCCTTCGTTTCATCTCGAACTACGTGTGGGAACCTATAGGTAATTTTTAATACCTACAGAGGCCTCTAGCAGTGGGAGTACTCTACATGTCGAGGCATGAGGGTATACGCAGAAGAAGGGTAGGGAACATGAGGCCAATCAAAATCCAGAGGGAAGTCTAAAGGGCCAAGCCCAAATGGTTACGGTGAAGGGAAGTGCTTCAAATACGAAAAGAAGGGTCACTTTGCACGGGACTGCAGAGTTTCTATTCCAACATTAGTAGGGGATGATCGGGCTGACGATGAAACCAATCTCATGCACGAGACAGATTCGGATGCACTTCTCCTATCCTTAGAAGACAAAAGCGATGCGTGGATCATCGACTCTGGCGCATCTTTCCATGCAACCTCACAACAAAATCTGCTTTCATCGTTCGTGAAGAAGGACTTGGGGACAGTCTATCGTGGTGACGATCAACCTTGCAAGGTTTCCGGGAAGGAAAATTGTACCCTCAAGTTGGAGGGTGGGACCACCTTGACGCTGAACGATGTTCGACATGTATCGGATCTCAGGCGAAATCTTATATCAGTCGTGTAACTAACTGACTCTGGTTACGGAGTATCCTTCAAACATAGAAGCTGGAAGGTGTCCAAGGGTGCCCTGGTGGTGGCACACGGCAAACGCGAGGGGCCTCTCTACATCGCCAATGAGAAGATCGACCGCTTTCTTTCCGCAGGACAAGCATCATCATCATCATCCATTGACTGTATGACTTGGCATCGACGACTTGGCCACATGAGCGAGAAGGGGATGCATATTATGGCCGCGGGAGAGAGACTTCCGGGTATGAGCAAGATCGATCTAACTTTTTGTGAGGACTGCATTCTAGGCAAACAAAAGAAGGTGAGCTTCAACAAGATCGGACTAGCTCTAAAATTGCAAAAATTAGAGTTGGTGCACACCGACGCGTGGGGACCTACGCAAGTCTCATATGTTGGCAACTCTCTTTACTTTGTCACTTTTATTGATGATGCTACTAGAAAATTGTGGGTGTTCTTCTTGAATCACAAGTCAGATGTTTTTATCATATTCAAGAAATGACTTGCCTATGTGAAGAATGAAACAAGTAATAAGCTGAAATGCCTAAAGTCTGATAATGGAGGCGAGTATTGCTGCCAGGAGTTCGAGAACTTCTACTTGTCCCATGGGATTAGGAGACTGAAGATAGTCCCATGCAGACCTCAACATAATGGAGTGGCAGAGCGTATGAATCGCACTATCTTGGAGTGCGCCAGAAGTATGAGGATCCACTCCGGATTGCCCAATAGTTTTAGGAAGAAGCTGCCAATATTGTTGCATACTTAATCAACTGCGGGCCATCCGCGGCTCTTAGTTATGGGATACTTGAAGAGGCTTGGACCGAAAAGAAGCTGAAGCTAGAGCACTTACGAGTATTTGGTTGTGACGCCTATGCCATGACCAATCCTGCAAACCGGTTAAAGCTTGATCCAAAGTCAAAGAAGCTCTCTTTCATCAGCTATGGAGGAGATGAGTATGGGTACAATTTCTAGGATCACGATGCACGCAAAATGGTGTGCAGTCGTGACGTCGTGTTCCATGAGAATGCGGTGTACAAGATCAAAGAGGTGAGTGGGAGTAAACTATCTCCCCCTCTTTTCCCAGATATTGATGACAGTGAGAACGGCAGTGAGATACCAATTAACATAGAAGGCGGAGACCAAGAGAATGTGCCGGATGCACAACAGCATGATCCAGCAGATTTGCCGATCACAATTCACAAAGCTCTAAGAAATCCGAGGGTGCCAGAGAGATACTTTTCCACCATGAATTATCTTCTCTTGACTGACAATGGTGAGCCAGAGAGCTATGAGGAGGTATAGCAGATCGGCAAAGCTCGGGGCGAGTGAGAGTCTACCATGGAGGAAGAAATAAAATCCTTGATGAAGAATAAGATCCTTGGGAGCTCGTAAAGCTTCCAAGTTATCGAAACTAGAGAGACCTCCTTCCTCATCCATGATCTTGTGGCCACTGATAGGGTTTTGCTACACTACATGCTTCCTCTCGGTGGCTTCGACACCAACCTCGACTATATTAACTCTCTCTCTCTCATCTGCCATGACTCTGTTCATCAGCCGCGAGACTGTTCATTCTTGTAGTACTGTTTTTACCTGAGAGCACCGTTTATCCGAGAGTATTGTTTCACCTAAGAGCACTATTCATCCGATCCAAGTCTTGATCTTTTAAACTAATCATATGGCTTAATCCAATGGATCTTCATAGATCTTAAGCAAGCTAATCATTTGAGTTAATCTTCTAGATCTTCATAGATCCGGAGGCGAACATTGTACAGTTCATTCAAGGTTACTTATTCGCCGCAGATGCTGTTGGAGGCTACTTTTTATCAGCGGTGCTATTGGACACAAGTTACTATTTGTTCGGATCATCAATCACCTTCATGCCCTAAATCCTTTCCTTCGATGATTGATCTCGCATAGATCTCGATGATCCGATCTCGTCCTCATCATCGACCCTTGCTTCCTTGTTGATCTTTGCTCAAGCCCAAAGTCAACTCTACTTTTAGGATCATTTGTTTGTCAGATCCTTAAAGAAGGATCATTTTTGTCGGATCCTTTAAAAAAAGATCATTTGTTATTGGATCTTTTAAAGAATGATCATTTGTTGTTGGATCCAAGAGGAAGAATAATTTATTGTTGGATTCTCCAAGGATTATTTGATCGGTGGAGTGTGTGCTTTATTTATAAACAAGCTGGACATGTATATCATACATGCTCCAGTTTAAGGGAGAGTGTTAAGAAATATTATAGAGATCTATTAGATTAGGAATAATATATTAGGAATATGTAATTGAGAGATATTCTAGATGTGATTGGATATGATTTTATACAATGCTTATTTTGCAATATCCTCCTAACATCTATTTAAGAGAGGTTAGGGTTAGATGAATAATAACTTGACCTTCTTGACTTTTTTTTTCTATTTCTCTATAATCCTGCCGCACTCTCTCCTGATCTTCCCAACTGCAGGATTCCTTGCAGATGAGAGCTTAACAAATGCCAATGAAAGAACCTGAAAGAAATAAGCCTGATCCTCGACAAACAAGCTTACAATTGGCGCCGTGCCAAGAGTCAATGCTGAAATCCCTCAACCGCTCGTAACATCTTGATAGCACTGATTGTCAAAGATCAAAGTAGCAAGGTCATTAACTACGAATGTGTCATGCCTTACGGGAACATTAGGACGTTTGCGCCGTGGAAATGCTTTAGATACTGAGTCTGTTGTCTCCATCATTTACATTTGAGGTGTAGGCCTGTGGGCAAGGTTGACGCCGTGACCAACTCCGATAGCATGGGCTCCTGAAATTAAATCAAACTCATTCAGCTACAGAGAAATTATTAGCATGCTTCTGTTCAATTGAGTACAGAAGCAAAAGAACACCACATGTTTTCGTATGAGGCTGCTGGCTATTTATAGCAACTGCTACCTACCTTCTGATTGGCACAGAAAACGCAATAAATTCAGAAAGTTGGATTCGATACGAAAAATTCATTTATGCTAAGAGCAAGTTTGGTTAGATGGGTGTAGGATGCAGCTAACTGTAAAATTCATTTCTTATTGGCAAGTAGGACCCGTTTGAAAATTTTGTCTATTTTTTTGGAGCAAGGAAAGAAAAAGAGTGATTGATAACTTGATATTTAATACCAACTTTTGTTATCTCTCCATTAATTATTTTGTCATTTTATATTTGCGGATTTTCGAAGAGATTTTTTGTAAATGATGTGTTTCCTCTCCTATGTGGGAAAAGTGACTTCTCTTTTTTCCCCTCTTTTTTTAAATAGTTGAAATTGCTCTACTTTGGTGTTAAATAGACAAAATAATCTGTCGTCACTTAAGTAGGAGATAATCAAAAGTAGGAGAAAATGAAAAGAGAAAGGGGGAAGGTGAGGAAACATGGTCAACTAACTTAATGGAGAGAAACAAGTTAAATTATCTGTCGTCACTTTGTGTTGATTCATAAAAAAAAGAGATAAATTTCAAATGCATGCACAAGGGAAAAAACTTTTAACAATATGAAATCGGGATGCATATAAAATCATGAATAGACCCATCTTTCTGTAAAAGATGAAAGATATAATACCGAAAAACCAACTTTTCATCCTATATTTTACACTGAGCTTATACGCATACAGCATCATTCCTGCACGTTTAACTGGAAACAAGACTTGAAGTCCTGCAGTGTGCGCACGTGTGTGCTCCAAACAAGTGAATGTTGTAATGGTTATTAGTAAAGCCTTTTCTACCTGGATAATACTATTATATGATCTTAGTCACATGACTGTTTTTTCAGGTATTATATCTGCTGCATGCTATTTGTATAAATAACTTGAAGAAATTTGTGGTTAGTCACTAAAAAAATGCTATATTTTTTTGGTAGTGATTTTTATTTCTTTCGTCAACACTTTGTCATTAAGTATTATTTATGCTAATCTGACAAGTTACATGTGAATTCTTCCTCAGTTTATGCTTTATGATTTGTCCTTCCTTTATTGAATTTAACCTAATATTAAAATAAATGTTTCAACTTTGTGCAAAAAGATTTTCCAGTAATGACATGAGCTGTTGTATAGTGTAGCTTATGGAGTAAAACAATGATATATATCTTGGATATAAATGAAAACGAAAAGGTTTGAACTATTTTGGTCTAATCCTGTCAAATTCATATCAAATTTAGGCAATTAGCGATTAATGTGGTGGTTTGTGAAGTAAAAAAATTACTAAACCACATCAAGAATCCAACATTTGAATCAAAATAAGTAACTACTTACTCAATGTTGCCATTTGCCTCAAATTTACTTCCCCCTTTGATCTTATCTTTCTCTTTCAATTTCTCCCAATTCCAACCTAGACTTTAATCTAACCCCAACAACATTCATCCAAGTGTATATCAATTTATATTAGGGTTTAGTTTGGTTAGTTGCTACCAAGCCAACTTTCATAATTAAGTGCCATCACTGTATCGACAGTCTTTTTTTTTTTTTGAAAAGAGCTATTAATGTACAATTATAATTGATTGGCAGAGCCAAAAAGGGTGAACTATACAAGTTCACAATAACATTTTATTAAATAAAAGAAGAGGCTCCGGTGTATAGAGAGAACCTCACTGTTTATGAAGTAATCATAGAAACAATGGAACCTGATATTTTTTTCTGCTATTTATTTAATATTATTATGCTATAAAATTTCTTATTTCTAGGTATTTTACCTAGAAAGAAAAAAGAAATCATGGTTGGGAAGGCCATAGTAGCAAAAGCCATTAGAATTTTTTATACATAGAAATAATCCTTTCTGTTAATAATCAACTACGGAATAAAAGGGTGATTGAAAGAAGAAAAATCAATTAGTTATTCATTCATAAAAGGTTAATTTAATTCAATGACCACAAATAGACGAGGATATGTAGTTCAGAGACATTGAACAAAATTTGTTTATTTACATCAACCTTTACTGGAGCTCGTTCAAGACTTACTCGAACCATTACTCAACAGAAAATGAGAGCATCAGTTTCCTCTCATCGAGATAGGAGCAGGCAAAAGAGGGACTTTCGTCGTTTGTGGATCGCTCAGATGAATGCAGTTGCTCACAAGAATGTGATGCTCTATAGTTATAGTAGATTAATAAAAAATATGTACACGAACCAATGGCTTCTTAATCGTAAAATAATTGCAGGAATAGCTATATCGAATAAGAATTGCCTTTATATGGTTTTCAAAAAAAAATAATTTTCAAATAATTGTAGAAATAGCTATATGGTTTTTAATTAAGGTTATTGTTGTAAATATAAATGAAATGAATGTGGACACTACTAGAAGAAGTCTCTTCACCTACTTGTGACTTTCAGTATTCTCTTCCACATCTATATAATGTAAGATATGGAAGAAAAAATGTATGTAGAAATAAAGATGAATAAAATGAGATAATCACTTTCTCCCTATCTTTTCTCTTCTCTATTTATTTACTCTTACATTTCATGTTTGATTCTTACTTAGGATATGCGATGTATGTAGATATAACAAGAAGATTACAACATGTTATCAACACGAAAGCTCTAGCTAGCCGGTTCGTAATTGTCCGTTAGTGGTAAGAGATATTTCGGTGTACACCTCTTACGAGGTAACAATTTCCACATGATACTTTCTTATTTTGCTTTTATTTTGATCAGAATGATTACCTTAGTATTCCTTTTAAAAAAATAGATATTCGGTGAGTTAAACTTGGGTGCTACGTAAATTTCCTAATCGGTTTAGTTTCATGTACACTGAAACTGGTTCATAATCAAATTGATTGGACTAAGTTCAGAGTAGTTTACTAGCTAGCATGTTTCAGATCCTGTAAACAAGAAATAAGGAACACGTTGTTAATTTACTGTATTAAAAAGAATGTAGTGTTTTGGGAAAGTTCATGCTAAACTTGAATTTGAGTTTTATCACGAACTCTAAGAATTGTCTGGGTCTGGATTTTGATTGTTAAATTCATACTTGTAATATGTCTTGGTGTATACTTCAAAATGTATCTATATTCTAATTTTTTTTACCAGTTCAAATTTATATCATTGATATATAAATTATACCGTGAGTATTAAAGTATCTAGATCGACATACTATGTGAGCTCCTGCATAATGTTTCATCTTCTCAATTTTTATTAATTTTTATCTAGTTTGCGATCATACTACCACATATTGTTAGAGAAAATTTGATTTCTTAATATGCATATTAATTTTAGTTCATGCTCTTTTGTTATTATATAAACTTGTTTACATTTTCGCTGCAACTTTAGTCTGATCCTACAATATGATTATTTGTTACTTATCGAAAGACATTAGTCGGTAAAATAGTTTATTGCGCATGAAATCATCCTATAAATAAACTGCTCATCAGGAGTTATTGCTAACGAATACATGTCAGGAGCGACTCACAGACTGTGAAGTCTATTATTCTGTTAAGTATTATTCCCTTATGTCCCTAGCTATGTTATATTCACTTCCAACACCACAAAAGGTGGCCTAGGGATAGATTGCATCCTTGAAGTTTATGTAGCCTACTATATTTGATGAAATGCTTAAACCACAACCCAGAAGTTTATGCATCTTATTATATTTCATTGTGACTTGTGCCTCTTTATTTCAATGAGTTCTTGAATTTCCTTCATTTCACATTTTCTTAAATTTCTAAACCGTTGATGCATGACTGGAGCCTAGGCCTTAGCTGCTTGCTTAGCTTACTTTTTGGAAACTTGAGAGTATCTATTTAACGTTTGAATACTTCCAAACAATTACTACCTGAAAGATATGCTACTCTTATCCATGTTTATATTGAATATATTAGTATAATTTTCATGTCCTTGAAAAAAAATGTGAGAATATTTTGTAATTATTTTCGGCCAACTTGCGAATTGCGATGCAAGTGCAATACTTAAACTTTGGAATAAAGAAATATAGCTTGTGTGAAACTAAGCGGGTAAGGCGCTTAGAGAGATTGAGAAGAGTTACAGATATAAAATTTTGTTATATTGCGGGAGAAAGAAATTTATATTAGAACGGGATGTTTGTGGATATAATATTGAAAGGGATCTTTCACATTTTAATTTAAGGCAAAACAAGGTGAAACACATCATGCCAGTTTGCCTGAAGCAAACATGACCCTGAAAGATGACAATTATGATGATAACCTGTTGAATATGAGAGATATGTTGATTATGTGTGATCTTATGTGAATATTTCTAATTTCTCATGCACTAATCTTTCATCCCCATGATTAGTGCACTGTGATATATGATAGTAATTGTTACTTGTCTTTGGCCTCGAACGTTCATTTTTACTGGACACCCTTGTAATTTTTGCACGATTATATCTCTTGATTCTTTAAGTATCTTTGCCCAGAAGGCAAACACTTTAAACATTCTATCTATCAATTAAGACGTGAAAAATTAATGCCTCACTGAAAAAGTATTTATTTTTCTGGGCAATCCCTGAAGGATCGCTTTGATCTATGGAAGCCAATAATCTTCCTTCAAACGTAACTGGCAAATTGAATCATAACTTTTTAGATTTTAAATACATGACTAAATATGATTCAGCTCTGTACCACATTATCTAGCAGCTGAAACTCTGTAAGCATCTGTACCACATTATCTAGCAGCTGAAACTCTGTAAGCAGAACATTACAGACAATGACAAAATTGATCGAAAAGTTCTTTTCCATCTAGCAGCTGAAACTCTGTAAGCAGAACATTACAGACAATGACAAAATTGATCGAAAAGTTCTTTTCCACATTTCACGCAAATAATATTGTACTCCAGCAGCAGTACATAACCAAGAATTGCACTTAGCATTCTGAATTGATATATACAGAGAAGCACAACCAATTGATGATTAGAAATCACGATGTCAGACTAGTTGGCTTACGAGTTGTGTTTGTAGCACATGCTACAATTCAGAAAATTTCTTATACGTGTGGACAAGGGGGAGCTATGAACATAGTAGGAGATCTTATCCTGTAGCCATTTTTGGATTTTAAACCCTCGACTGAATACAATTCAACAAGTAACCTTGTATAACTAAAAATTATATTAAGCATTATGAACTAATCCTTACATTAGTAGTTGTTAAAAACACAACCAGCTGTTGTGAGAAATCATAATGCAAGTTTAATTGGTTCATAAGTAGTGCCTGAAGCACATGTCATAATTCAAACTAATATTCATAATCTTGGATGAGGGGGAGGTAGTGGACATTGAAGTGGATCTTATCGAGATGGTGAAAGTAAACTATTTGGTTTTTCTATATTTGGATTATATGTATTTGTCAGACAATTTTGATTTAACTTGAGTTTGCTTTAAACTCTTGTGAACCTATGAGATTTTTATTTATACACTTTAGAATTTGTCTGACCTAAAATACACCATGTTGCGATTATTTTTGAGATTTAGGAACCCAAATTCTTTTAAATTCTGGCATGATCTATTGGGTTATTTTGGACAAAATATGATTTGTTGGATTTCCTTAAATTAAATAGGGCATTCAAACCAAATCCGACCAACTGTATATCATAAAATTTCCCCTTTATCTAATACGTGGTGAAGAAGCGAAACATTTCCCATCTGCGTATTCTTTATTTGTAGTCTATGTTTCTAGATCACCACCATAGCGTACATCTATGGGACCTCGGTGAAGATACATACATTATTTATGAAACTCCATCAATAATTTAATACCTATGGCCCATGTTAGGGGATTAATTTATAATTTAGTACGCTGACTGTATTTTTATTGAAGATCAATTCTCGACATTAGGGGGAGATTAGTATCCAAAATACAAAATAATGTTAAGAAATTCCATTGATGAAAAAGATCTTCAATATTTATATCCACGTACTAGTCAAAATGAACCAGAAGTTCACATGATAATTTGCTAAGAAAAGAGTGACTAAGCCCCATATTCATGTTGAGTAAATCATTGATGATTTGGTACGCCAGAAGCGTACTACACCAGAAGCATAGGAAACTTGTTAAAAAAAAAGTCCGCGACACACCAAATCTAATATAGAAAGATAGTCACTCCCATAACCTTCGGAAGAGGCTTGTCCTGAAGACGAAATCTCCAGGAAATTGCACGTGCACTTGATAATCATAATATTGGAGATACAGAACGGCCAAATCCAATTGTTAAGGGAAATGACGAGGATTTGGTTGACATAAAATAAGAATTGAAGTGGCCACGAATTTGTGAAAAAGGAGAAATATATAATAGAAATATAAAAGTTGTCGACAACATAGTTACCTCTACAGTTGCTCTTACTATCTCCAAAAATAATCTGGATCCAGAACCTAAGTCGGTAGCAGAATGCTTGAAGCACTTGGACTAGGTGAGATGGAAAGTGGCAATTGAGGCTTAGCTTATAAACTCGCTAAAGTATTTTGAACCTGTAGTCCATATATCACTGTAGGATATAAATGGGTCTTCGTAAGAAAAATAAATAAGAATTGTAAGATGGTGAGATATAAAGTGAGATTCATAGCTCAATGGGTTTATGTAGAGACCCGACATCGATTTAGATGTAAATTATTCTCCTATTAGTGATTGTATTACATTCCGTAAGTTAATACCTATGGCAGAAACTATGAATTTATATATGCAGTATATGTACGTCATGACCATATTTTTATATGTGTCATTAGATGCTAATATTTTTATATGAAAGTCCCTGATGGACATAAAATTTCTGAATTGTGAGAAAATGAGAATCGTAATATGTATAACATTAAATTGCAAAGGTCGTTATACGACTTGAAACAGTCGGGTAGAATGTGGTATAACCGACTGAGTGAGTTCTTCCTGAAGAGGAGATATGCAAATAATGATGTCTGCCCTTGTGTGTTTATAAAAAAATTCGAAAATGACTTCTGTATTATCTCAGTCTATATTGATGATATAAATGTTATTGAAATGTACAAGGAGCTTACAGAAGCTAGCTCATGCCTAAAGACGGAGTTTGAAACGAAAAAACTTGGGAAAAACCAAGTATTGTCTCGACCTGCAGACCGAGCATGTTCCTAAAGAAATATTGGTATACCAGTCAACCTACTTGAAGAAAGTCATGGAGAGATTTTAAATGAATAAATCTCATGAACTTAGCACACCTATGGTTGTTAAATCCCTTAAAGTGGATAAAGACCCATACAAACCTAAAGAAGATAACGAGGATATTTTAGGACCCGAAGTCCCGTATTTGAGCGCGCTATTGAAGCACTTATTTATCTTACAAATTGCACCATGCCTGATATTGCGTTTTGTGTTACACTTGCTAGCAAGAATTAGTGCATCTCCTGAAAGGAGATATTGAAATAATGTTAAATATATCCTCTGGTATCTTCAAGAGATCTTTGTTTATTCTATAAAAGAAATCGAAATATGACATTGGTGGACTATTCTGATGTTGGTTATATGACTAATCCCCATATTGACAAATCTCTGACTGGTTATGTTTTTCTCTGCTGTGGTACTGTTATTTCTTGGAGGTCTATTAAGCAGACAATGTTTACTAGTTGAAACCACTCAGAGATTGTTCCTCTATATGTTCCCCATGCGAACGTGTAAGGTTCAAATCGCTGATGAAACACATTTGATGATCGTATGGCATATTAAACGAGGATATTACCCCCCGCTGTCTTTTCTAAGGACAATGTAACTTGTGTTGCATAAATGAGATGTGGAAAATTTTTATCCACTTGCGCTCGAAAATAACAATGAAATTAACATAGATAAGTTCTCTTTAAGTAGTGACAATCTAGACGATTTGATCACCAAATCCCTTAACACATTAACTGTTAATTTTATGGTATCGTGCTTGGCCACCACGGTATGTATAGACTTGAATGTTTGTTGTCTTAAGGGGGAGCGGGTTATTTTTCAGAATAATCCTAAAGATCAAACCCCGAAGGCGGTGACTATACTTTTTTTTCTTTAGCTAAGTGTTTGTCCCACTGGGTTTTCTTAGCCAAAGGGTTTTAACGAGACAGCTAATGGAACACAAGTTTGGATCCCGAAGATCTATAGTTGTACTCTTTTTTCCTTTGCTATGTTTTTGTCTTACATGATTTTTCTTAGCGAAAGGTTTTTAACGAGATAACTGATGTAACAGAAATAATGTATGTATGTCATGTACTCTTTTCCTCGACTAGTTTTTCCCACCGGGTTTTTTTTAGCGAGGTTTTTAACGAGGCATTGACATCATGTAGTAATGTCCAAGGGGGAGTGTTGTAAATATAAATGAAATGAATGTGAATATTACTAGAAGAAGTTTCTTCACCTACTTGTGACTATTAGTATTTTCTTCTACATCTATATAATGTAAGCCATGGAAGACAAAATGTATGTAGAAATGAAGATGAATAAAATGAGATGATCACTTTCTCCCTATCGCTTTTCTTCTCTATTTATTTACTCTTACATTTCATGTTCGATTCTTACTTATGATATGTGATGTATGTAGATATAACAACAAGTTTACAACAGTTACCAAATAAAAGTAATTTTAAAGTCATATATAAGATATAGGAATGATTGAAACATGATTGAATTTCCTGGAGAATGGACTCTGGGAATATAGAATAAAAATAAATTAAGTAAAAATTAAGTTAAGTAAAGTAGGAGCAATGTTTCAAATCACAAAAAATGATTTATTCTTTCCTATTTGTTGTTTCGTATAAAACAACAATCAAATCTGGATTTTGGGCAAGCAAAACATCAATCTGAGCTTGAATTCCGATTAGAGTTTTGAAGCAATGGAAGAGTATATTTATCTTTTTCCGGTTCCAGGACCAGTAGTTCTATGGATCGACTTGTCTCCCTCAAGCTATTTTTCATTATTAAGAAAAGGTGACAAAGATAGAGTATGTGCTTAATCGGCAATCCGTCATTGACTCCCTCCAAGTATGAATTTCATCCCCAGTGCATAGAGAAACCTCAGATCTCTTGTTGATATAAAAAAGTTGCCACTTACCTTAAGGTTAAGGTGGAAAAATACAAGCAGAACCTGGATGATTTGGATGTTAATATAGATTAATTGGATGGAGGTTACTGAATGAGAAGGAAAGAAGTCGACGTTGCTGCTTCTCTGAGTCCTAGGTCTTGTCAGTTGGATGGTCTGTGCTCACGAGGAAGCACATTAGAGCGCAAGGGATGGCTCCCAAACAAAAGCTGTTGAAGCTTAAGTCAATGATTTTTAAGAGAATAAGCTATGCTATAAAACTAAATGCTTGATGTATTTTTTCATTCAAAGATGTAACATGGGCAAAAGTTCCTTCTAATATATTTAATAATAAAATCAACTTCAAACCAAATTTGTATGCTTTTTCATTCAAAGATATAACATCATAAAATCTAAATGAAAAAAGTCATACAAACATATAAAACAATATAAGAAGGAGAAGTGAAAAAGGTACTTATTAGTAATGCATATTTCAAACTTTTGAGGGGTTTATGATTATTTTATCCAATCTAATACTTATTAGTAGTGTAGATTCCAAAAGTTAGTGGTCTTATCAAGATATGGTTAGTGGGTGGATTTGGATGGTAGCACCGTAAAATGGATGATCGCCTTTGAGCTTCCGCATGTGGTCTCTAATCAGGCATTGTGCATTACAACTAGAAAAGAATGTTGTGCGCAGCGGAAATTTCGGCAGCACAACAAGAGAGTCAGATCGCAATAAGAATTCCCGTCTCACCAAGGAGACAAGAATCTGAAGCAGATATCTCAACCAAGTGAGATATCGGCTCTTCCTCTCATCAGTTCTAGGACTGACCTGTCGAGGGATCCTAAAAGCTATTACAAATCACACAAAAGCAGTACAACCAATTTTTATATGGTTCGGCAAATTGCCTACGTCCACGGGGCAAGGAGGGGGGAGATCTACTAATAGAGGGAGAGAATACAATTAGGGTTTACAATCACTCACAAACTAAACCCTCAAACAAACTCTCAAATCCCTCACACAAATCTCTCTCAAAGGGGATGCACAAACTCTAAACAAAAGGTGCTGTTTTTCTTTTGCACCCACCACAAAATTTCCCTGCAGCCGCCAAACAACTCCGCAGCCGCAAAACCAATTGCACCCGAACCCCTTGCTGCAGCCGCACACCTTTAGCCGCACCAATAAAAAAAAACTCCTTCGCACCAAACCCTAGGAACGAAATTGAAGCTATATATATAGCTTTAATTGCATCGGGTGGGCCAGCTCTTCCTTCTTTGCCTATTCACGCGGTTTTCTTTTTTTTCACGCGGTTTGTACCCCGCGTTCACACACATGGGCCCCCACCACGTGCTCAAAATTCTCCACCTCAGTGAAGTTTTTCCAAAACTGAGCCGATACCAAAGCAACCAAATGTCCCATTTGTTGTGTCCATTACGAACTCAATCCACAACAAGTCGAGAACCGGCTCCAAACAATCTCACCCCATCAACTAATCCAAACCGGCTGTATCAAACATGACTGCCTATGTATCCTCTTGCCCAAGGAATCAAGCCGAACGTAGTTCACCCAAATGGCCGCCAACGGCCTCAACAATCACGAATGTGCAATAAGTTTCGACAATGATCAAACTTGTTGTTCGGAACCACTTTAGTGAGCATATCCGCCGGATTATCCTTCGTGTGGACTTTCACAATCTGCACATCGCCATCTTCAAGAACATCCCGAACGAAGTGATAACGAACGTCAATGTGCTTTGTCCGCACATGAAAAACTTGATTCTTTGCCAAATAGATAGCACTCATGCTATCACAATGAATAGTGACGGACCTCTGCGATATACCAAGTTCCTCCAAAAGTCCTTGAAGCCAAATAGCCTCCTTCACAGCCTCTGTAACTGCCATATACTCTGCCTCCGTCGTAGACAAAGCCACCGTTGACTATAAGGTGCTTCTCCAACACACCGGCGTACGGGTCAAAGTAAACACATATCCCGTAGTAGACCGACACTTATTCAAATCCCCGGCATAATCTGAATCAACATAACCAATGCATAGCTGCCCACCTGTAGTGTCCCGCTCATAAACTAAACCAACATTGAGCGTACCTCGAATGTACATCAAAATCCATCTCACGGCGTCCCAATGACCCACTCCTGGATCGTGCATGTATCTCGATACCATGCTCACTGCCTATAAACCAATTTATGTTTCCCTGCAGCTCGGAATCCCAATGGTTGAGTCATATATATTTCTTCATCAAGATCACCATGAAGAAATGCCGTCTTCACATCCAACTGATCTAACTCCAAACCATACTGTGCCACCAAAGCTAGCAAAATCCGAATCGAAGAATGCTTCACCACTGGAGAGAAAACCTCATTATAATCTATTCCTTCCTCCTGTGCATAGCCCTTCGCAACCAACCTAGCATTGAATCTCAACGGAGTGCCTTCAATGCCCTCCTTCTTCGTGTATACCCACTTGCAACCAATTGCCTTCAGCCTCTTTGTAAGCTCAACAAGCTCCCATGTATCGTTCTTATGAAGAGATTTCATCTCCTCCTGCATAGCCACCTGCCACTGAATGTAGTAGGCACTAACTCATCGATACTCTCCACCGGAAGTGCATACGCAACTGGGTCGGCATACCGTGCTGGCATCTGTATGTTTCTCCTCTGTCTCCTAGCCGTAATAGAATCCTGAACCTGAGCCGTCGGTTCCTGATTCTGCACATTTGTACTCATATCCTCTGTATCACCGTCATGCTCGCCTGGCGTCACCTCAGTCGGTACATGCATGGATACTGTACCATCTGGACAATGTGGAGTTGCATCGATCTCCACCACCTGTGATATCTCCTCCGTCGGGTCGCTCTCCACCTGATGAGAGCTGGGAAGCTTTAAGATAGAAGCTTCATCAAACGTGACGTCCCTACTCAGTACAATCTTCTTATCAACTGGATCCCAAAGCTTGTATCCCTTGACACCACGCTTGAATCCTACAAATATGGCCTTCCTAGCTCGAGGTTCCAATTTATCAGTTCTAACATGATAATATGCAGGGCAACCAAATACCTTAAGCTGGTCATAGTCATGTGCTGTCTCTCCCGACCACTATGACCTTCCTAGCTCGAGGTTCCAATTTATCAGTTTTAACATGATAATATGCAGGGTACCCAAATACCTTGAGCTGGTCATAATCGTGTGCTGGCTTTCCCGACCACATCTCCATAGGGGTTTTCCCCTCAATCGCAGATGAAGGCAGCTTATTAATGAGGTGGCTCGCATATGTAAGTGCCTCAGCCCAAAAGATCTTCTCCAAACCACTCTGCGACAATAAGCATTAGATCTTCTCCAGTAAAGACCGATTTAATCTCTCTGTCACCCCATTCTGCTGCGGTGTATGACTAACCGTGAAGTGTCTCTCTATGCCCTCGTCTCGACATAGCTGCAAAAAGGGATCTGAAGTATACTCACCAACGTTGTCGGATCGCAACGTCTTGATCTTTCTCCCAGTCTGCAGTTCCAATCTCTTCTTCCACTCCACAAACAAATCTAGGACTTCACTCTTCTTCGTCATGGTGTACACCCAATAACGTCTAGAATAGTCATCTACAAAAGTAACGAACCAATATCGACCACCAAGGGATGCAGTCTTGGTGGGACCCCAAACGTCTGTGTGCACGTAATCCAGGATGCCCCTCGTCTGATGAATGGAAGTCCCAAACTTCACCTTCGTCTTCTTGCCAAGAACACAGTGCTCACAGAACTCAATCTTTCCACTCTTGGCTCCCTTCAATAGCCCCTGCTTGCACAATGCCTGCAGTGACTTTTCACCTGTGTGCCCCAACCTATAGTGCCAAAGTCTGTTCATGTCCGCTTCTGAAGTAGCCAAAGCAACCTGGCCAATCTTAGTGCTTCCCTTCAGATAATACAAATTCCGATTGTGGACTCCCTTCATCACCACCAATGATCCCTTAGTAACCTTCGCTACAGCATTTTCGAAAGTCACCTTGAATCCCTTCGCCTCCAAAGCTCCAACTGAGATAAGATTTTTCTTCAGTTGAGGAACAAATCTCACCTCCTTCAACTCACGGACTACTCCATCGTGCATCCTAATCCGTACGGTACCTATCCCACAAACGCCACAGGATTGATCATTTCCCATGATAACAATGCCCCCGTTGACTTTCTCAAAAGATGCAAACTAGTCTCGCCTAGGGGTCACATAAAAGTAGCATCAGAATCAAGCATCCAATCTGATGCATCCATATGATTCACCTCTAGAGTAATCAGTAGAGAAAAGCACGAATCATCGGAATCATCGCCTTTCGTAATATTCACCTCATTGGCCTTCAGGCCCTTTTTCTTGCCATTCTCTTTCTCCTTGAGTTTCGGGCAGTCTCTCTTCCAATGTCCTTGCTCCTTGCAGAATGCACATTGGTTCTTTGTTAATTAGTGGCGGCCTCTAGACTTTGACCTTCCTCTATTACCACCTTTCGGATATGGGCTTCTACCTCTCGTCGACAAGGCCTCTCCTGAAGTACTAGCGCGTGAAGTCTCCTTGTCCTTCCTTCTCAAATCGTAATTTGTCAAAGCGTTAGTCACTTTACTATAGCTGATAGAAGATCTCCCATTCAACAAAATGAGCACGAAGGTATCATACTTCTCATCGGGTAAGGAGCCTAACAAAATAATCGCCTTGTACTCATCCGATATCTTCTCATCAACATTCGCCAAGTCCGACAACAACTTAGTGTAGTTGTTCACATGAGCCGCTAGCGAGGTATCTCTGGACATCTGAAATCTGAAGAGTCTTCGCAGTAAGTGCAACCTGTTCTCAACACTCTTCGTGAGATACTTATTGTTGATAATTTCCCACATCTTCATTGCAGACGTCACCCCAATCACATCATATTTCAGTTCCTGTTCCAAACAAGACCTGATCACCCCACACGCATTCCTATTCATCTTATCCCATATCGCCTCATCATATTTAGGTGGCCTCTCGTGGACCATGATGGTCTCTTCCAAATTCTGAGCATTGAGCGCATCCTGTACGTCGCTCATCCACAAACCAAAGTTAATTTTGCCGTCATACTTCACCACACTAATTTTGGTGTTCTGAAAACCAACTTGTATTATACTCGCCATTGACTTGCTGCTTTCACCTTCTTCTCCCATTGCAAACTAACTCCAAATTGTAGAAAAAGAACAAATTTGATAAAAATTAGGAACCACCCAACTGAATCCTAGATTGGATTCCAAATAGATTTCCTAACCACACGAGGAAAGCGAAATCTCCAACGGCAACTCCTAATGCTATCTCCACCGAAACCTAGAACTCCAAGAACGAAGCTTCACACAAGAATCTTCCTCCACCAAAAAAAAGCCTATATCTGAAATCTGCGCTCTGATACCACTTGTTGCGCGCAGCGGAAATTTCGGCAGCACATCGGCAGCACAACAAGAGAGTCAGATCGCAATAAGAATTCCTGTCTCACCAAGAAGACAAGAATCTGAAACGGATATCTCAATCAAGTGATATATCGGCTCTTCCTCTCATCAGTTCTAGGACTGACCTGTCGAGGGATCCTAAAAGCTATTACAAATCACACAAAAGCAGTACAACCAAGTTTTACGTGGTTCGGCAAATTGCCTACGTCCACGGGGCAAGGAGGGGGGAGATCTACTAATAGAGGGAGAGAATACAACTAGGGTTTACAATCACTCACAAACTAAACCCTCAAACAAACTCTCAAATCCCTCACACAAATCTCTCTCAAAGAGGATGCACAAACTCTAAACAAAAGGTGTTGTTTTTCTTTTGCACCCGCCACAAAATTTCCCTGCAGCCGCCAAACAACTCCGCAGCCGCAAAACCAATTGCACCCGAACCCCTTGCTGCAAACGCACACCTGTAGCCGCACCAATAAAAAAAAACTCATTCGCACCAAACCCTAGGAACGAAATTGAAGCTATATATACAGCTTTAATTGCATCGGGTGGGCCAGCTCTTCCTTCTTTGCCTATTCACGCGGTTTTCTTTTTTTTTCACGTGGTTTGCACCCCGCGTTCACACACATGGCCCCCACCACGTGCTCAAAATTCTCCACCTCAGTGAAGTTTTCCCAAAACTGAGCCGACACCAAAGCAACCAAATGTCCCATTTGTTGTGTCAATTACGAACTCAATCCACAACTAAATTTGAGTATTTCTACCTCAAAGTAAGGTGACTTTATAACTACGACATAGTAGTAAGTACAATGAAACACATTAGGAAGAAACTAGTAATTGGCATTTCATTGACCTTTGCATATTTCCATGACAAGAGAGAGAGGCAAAGAACAAATTTCTATTGAAAAGAAAGAAATGGAATGCATGTAACCAAGTTGGACGCAACCATCCTGACTAGAACTTGAGAAAGTATGTTTTTGGGATATCACATCATGTAAAATATGCGCCACTCCATACAAACATCAATCCAAGAGTACAACTGTTTGTGGAAGATATATATATCCACTTCTTATTACATTTCAATAGGACTACAAGAGTGAAGGATGATAATTTAAGACATTAAAGTTACTTGTATTAAGCTAAGTGATTGGCAATTTAGCAACAAGAACAAGACTGGATCTCTTGGGAGCAGTAAGTCCAGGTGACTCACTCATATCTAGAACTTCTCCTTGCATTTCATCAGCCAATTCCCAATGAGCAGTAAGTCCAGGTGACTCACTCATATCTAGAACTTCTCCTTGCATTTCATCAGCCAATTCCCAATCAAAGTGACCCAAGAGATGAGCAAGAGTGATTTCAATTGTAGCCATAGCAAATTCAATTCCAGGACAACCTCTTCTTCCAGAGAGATGAGCAAGAGTGATTTCAATTGTAGCCATAGCAAATTCAATTCCAGGACAACCTCTTCTTCCAGTACCAAAGGGTATAAGCTTGAAGTCTTGTCCTTTAAAATCAATGTCGCAATTGACAAATCTTTCAGGATAAAATTCTTCAGGCTTATCCCATGATCTTGGATCCCTTCCAATTGCCCAAGCATTGACAATGACTCTAGTTCCAGCCGGAATATGATAACCTTGTAGTTCAACTTCTTCCATTGTTTCTCGAGGAAGTAACAAAGGACCAGGAGGGTGCAGCCGTAGAGTTTCTTTAATTACTGCTTTCAAGTACTTCATTCTATCAATGCTTTCCTCTGTGATCTCTCCTCTACATAAAGTAATTCCTCGAACCTCTTCTTGTACTCTCTTCATTACATCTGGATTCTTGATGAGCTCTGCCACCACCCATTCAATTGCTGTGTATGTTGTGTCTGTCCCAGCTAAAAACATGTCCTATAATATCAAATTGCATAGGTTTAGTAATAAAACTTTATGTTGTGTCTGTCCCAGCTAAAAACATGTCCTATAATATCAAATTGCATAGGTTTAGTAATAAAACTTTTCTTTTTCAGTTGAACCATCATGTACCATATGTACAATTTTATTATCGCGTATGTGTTGCTACTCACCTTTTGTACCTGGTTTCATGAGTTTAATTACCTAACAGTTAAATCAGATAATGATTATCATTAATTGGTCATGAGAAGTTTGAACTAGGTATACTCTGTGCTCTACATCGATGTTCACCTACCAATTAATGATAATCAGATAATGATCCACACATCAAAAGTGTATACTTCCTGATTCATGTTTATGTTGATCCACACATTCTTTGGAACTAAATTCATGCACACATCTCAGACATCATAATGTGAGCCGGTCATCCAAAGGAAGACAACTAATTATGACCAGTAATAGTGCAATATTCCTTTTAACTCACTGTGGGACTGCTCATGTGCACTCCTAGACATCCATGTATGTAGACGTGTGCATTCATACACATGCATATATGTGTGCATTGTGTATGTACAACACAAAGAGTAACGTACCAAGCAATTGTGTACTTTGCGATTTATATTGATGTCCATATGATCCAGCCAATGTATCCATATAAAATGTAACGCGCTGTATCAATAGTTGATTATTATAGCTGTTATAATCCAGAACATGTGGTATGACCAAGCCACGTATTATATAATTAAAGTATGACACTAGTCAATGTCTAGCCTTGATTATCAATGTCTGTAATCAAGGATTAACACATGCGCTACATCTATTTAATCCATGATATGAACTATGAAGCTAAGAATTATATTATAATATACCTATATATATGTATATAAATATATAAGTATATAATATAATATATAGTATAATACCAATTACTGATGATCACTGTGATGTATATATTAGGACATATATACTATAGTACTGGTATTGAGTTTAGTTGAATTTATATACAATCACTTGAATACATAAGTATTTCTCCACAAAGCACACTCTGTTGGTAGGATAATCATTGGGTACTGATCTGCGCAGCCAAGTTATCAGAGATCTCAATACCTTCAGCGCACTGCTGAATCCTTATGTTAATGATGTGACCAATATTCGAGTCTTGCAGATCTATGTTTCCATCCGTATGAAGTGAATGCGATAACACGACACTACAATGAACGACTTCACTGCGTTAGTTCATCATCAGGTAATAACCAGTAACGGCGAGGACTTGAAGAATCAATGAAGGTAACCATCATTATCAACGGTTGTATGATGCCATTATCATAGAGAGAACTTGTGAAAAATGGCCTGTGCGCTCCACCAATACCACAGTAGCAACATGTATAACAATGAATCTACTTATGCAGAGGAATCCCTATGATCAGAACAAAAAACATAAGTAAGACTTCACGTAGCACTTTCGTGGCTCTTCATACCAAAAATGTACAATCATAAACATATATATATAAACAACTAAAAGTTTCTTTTATTTATCATTTTATCAATAAAGAATGGTATTAAACAACACTACTTAAAACCCTGAAAATAAAGTATGTCTACCATATAAATAACGTTTATGTTAGTTATTTAATGAATATCACATCTACTAACATATATTGGGTTTACATCAAAAACCCACTCTCCACACACAAACCTCCTTATATCCTACTACTTTCATGCCAAATTGGGGTTACTACTCATACCACTCTCTCTTCCAAGTTTTTTTGAGTAAACAACATTTACTTGCTAATACAACTGCTTTAGCATTGACACCAAATACGAACTAAGAATCCCTAGCCTCATTCACCTCATTTTTTAGCCAAAAAGTAACCGCGAAATAACATTTTATCCCCCACCATTTTCTTGTTTTTTTTAATTTTTTCCTCACAAACCGCCCAACCCTAAAATTAACCCTATCTTCTCATCCCGCTTCTCGCTGTCTTCCTCTCCTTTTACCCTAACTCCCCTCCCCCCTCCCCCCCTCCGTCCTCCCTCTATTCCCTCACATCCCACTCTCCATTCCTTCCAAGTGGTAACAGGAATAGGGGTATGGTTGGTGAAGGTAGCGGCGGTTCGTGTTAAGGTTTTGGGGGCGAAGGTGGCAGCCAGGTCAAGGTTAGGGTTTTGAGAGAGTCGGCGCAT
>NC_033794.1:119807183-119830355 GCF_001876935.1 Asparagus officinalis | reverse complement strand
CACGAATCCGTGTCTGATTCGTGTCAGACACGGATTCGTGGTCTCCGGGGGAGTATCCGTGCTTCATAGATGGTAAGTAAGCAATTTAACATTTTACCAATCATCAGTAAAGTTCAAACAAATTATACACTCAACGTTTGGATCCTTACAAGCCAAAGATCAAACACACCAATACCAGAACAGACTCAGATTTGATTCCTACCAATACATGTAGGGATCAAAATACACCAACTATAGTAAATATATCACAAGTGACATACACAAACAATACTATAATAAAAAACCTACACTAGCATATGATAAACCTGTACAATCCTCTAACCATTCCAGACTCTATAGCTAACTCAACAATATAGAACTCAACAATATAGAATTCCTGATCAAGACTTAGTCACAAATTCTGGAGAAATCTAGACTGTGGGATAATATATTTCATATATTTGTTTTATTATAGAAACAAAACAGGGAGGGAAAAAACTTTCAAATTTTTGTTCTTTATTCTCTTTGTTTTGATGGTCCTTCAATTTTGTTCTGAGGCCCGTGTCTAGATCGCAAGTGTTCAAAATAGCACCGTGCATTTGTTTTGCTTGAGGAAGAGAATCATCAAATTGGAGTAATGCAAACAAGGAGTCATTTCATGGGGAAAGAGATTCTGCTAAAGGCTTGTATGATAGGGGTAGAATGTTTTTGCACACAAACACAAGCTACTGATGCCTAGCTTCGGTGGTTTACTGTAAAAAAATCAACTTTAAATGTATTTTATGTATAAATTGAAAATAAAAGGTGGTTTTCATATAATTACCCTATTTTAAAGTGGTTTTTAGGATAAAACCCTTAAAAATAGCAATTGGGAGTCTAATCCTCACCGATGGAGTTCTTTTTGGAGGTGGGGGTGGGCTGGGGGTGGAGGTGGTGGTGTCTATCCACCTCCGCAAAACATCTTTAACTATTTTAAGCGTAAAAAAATATTCACTCTATGGTCGACTCACACAAATACAATTATAAGGGGTCTATCACAATTGCACAATACTGGAGGGAGTCTATTTGCTATTAGCTTGTTTTCATATTTTTAAAGTCATGTCCAACTCATTGGAAATGTATTAATTAAGGAGGAAAATAATTCCATGTTGCCCTCACTGAAATAGTGTTTTTGGTGGTGTTTAGGGTGGAGAACCTATAAGAATTTTGTTCGGGTAGAATGTTGTTCGTGCAATATCTTTTGCTTGATCAATAACAAACTCTCATTTGATGTTAATTAGTTTGTGAGATAATATATTTCAGGAATAAACATGTACGAACAAGCTAATAGCAAATAAACTGTGGGAGTCTAGACCTTACGTAGGTGCCTAGATCTTACATAGGTGCCTAGGTCTTCATAATCCCCGTATGGTCGAGTGACGGCTGTAGGAGTCAACCATAGGGTTGCTTTTTGACATACCAACCCTGAGGTTGGGTTGCCTATGACTTATTTGGACGCCTGGGTTTTTGATTAACCATGATGGTCGAGTAGCACTGGAGGATTCGACCATATGTTGTGCCTTGGGTTTACCCTGAAGAGGTACCAATGGCTTGTTGGAGGTGCCTAGGTCTTACGTGGTGCCTAGGTCTTTAGCCCTAGTGAAGGTTTGATCCCTGCGAGATAAGAGTTAATTCATATTTGATAAGATTTCATTAATTCTGAAATTTACATGATTATGAAAAGTATCCATTGCATACATCCGATGCTCAAGAGGGTTGAATCACTTGTGCTCTTGTTGTGTCTTTGTTTCAAAGGCAGTTTTGTAGTGGATGAGGCCGCCAATATAGAACCTTTTTAGCTAAATTCTGCCTTTACCATAGCAGACAACTCGATAATAGATGAAGATGAGTCGAAACTCTATTTGTCATCTCATCAGCCAAAGTTCCTTTTGAGTCCGACTCTTCAGTAAGGCCTTGAAGGCGGATGATTGGCATGCCGATTTTAGCAAAAGGAACCGCCCAGACGCCACGACTCACGTCGAATGGTGTTTTCCAGGTCGGGTTCACGAGGGTTGGGGGCACGACCAGAAGCTACATGGTACCTTTTGTGGTGAAAATTCTCTTGGAGAGAGAATCCACCAACCTGTATTTTGTACTGCCGGGAAATGACAGACCGCAACGGTTTTCTTGAAGGAGCTTTAGGAGCACCGGGGACTGGATCATGCTGTGAATGAAGAACTTTCTCTTATGGGGATCATGCGGGTCGCATGCTTCAACCAACAAAGCTTAGGCAATTTTAGTGGTGCAGGCGTTAGTTGAAGGGCCAAGGTCATTCTTCCTAAGAAGACAATCAGCCGACATGCCCTAAGCTTTTCCCACAATCTCATCACTGGTGTATGAGAGTTTCCTTCAAAGAATCCTCATGGTCCAAGATGTTTATCACAAACTTAATCACTGCTCATATGAGCTATTGCTAGTTGGAGCTCAAGTGATATTTGGTCTGATCGGAACATGTGTTCCTGCCAGAGTTATTCTGTGATGGCGATTAGAAGTCGGTGTTGCTTTTCAAGAAAGACAACCACCCTTATGGTGTGTCTTTTTCTGGAGGATTTTCTAAGGGGGTTGAAGGTCACTCTACCATCTAGCCGATAGTATGCTTGGCAAACAGTCCCCAGATAAGGCGCTGAGGCTTTCGAGGACTACGCCTATGTTGGTTCCTCTTAGCCAAAGCTAACCCTCCTTAGCTTGAATGATACAACTCCTGACTTCATTTAACTTGGATGATGCAACTCCGATGTTATTCTTCAGGGTGAGTAGAATCAGGCCCTTGTTCAGAACTTGGCATGTCTTCTCGAAAAAGAAGAGTAGCCTCACGGTGGGCTACAAACTGTTGATAACTAGGACCAAACAGTCAATCAGATCCGGACTAGGATCGGTTCTGATCCAGAACAGGAGCGGTCCCCCTGGGTCCTCGTCGGAACGGGTAGGGGAGAGTGATGGAAGGGTCGTTCCCTTCTTCGACTTTATGTTAGGCTCTCAAACGGGGGTTTGATGTCCAAGCTGCACAGACAAGAAGAAACCATGAGAGGGCGGGGACCGGTTCCCCGTGATTCCTCCGACGGTCAAGTTAGTGAAACTCGAGTGGAGAAGTGGAAGGTCAGGAACCGATGTGGTTCTTAAAGTGGCAATATGCATGCTCAGATGATCTACGTGAGCTCCTCTGTCTAGGCGAATAACTGTGGGTTAGCTTGAGCTTTTTTCTTAAGAGTATACTTGTATATATCTCTGTCATGGGGATCAATAGATCACCTCTAGCCCTGCATAGGGAGGCGGTGATGAAGTGCGGGCTAAGAGCCGAGTCATCTCTCGCTTTACAGGTTTCGATTGGCGATTGAAGGGGAAGTCACTTCGACACGGGAAAGGGTGTCTCCGCATTTTCCGGGAAGTGATTGAGAGCATGACAGAAGGCACGCTAGCATGCTGAGTCATCCCTTGTTTTACAGGTGTCGGCTGGTGACTGGAGGGGAAGTCACTTCGGTACAGGAGATGGTGTCTCCGTATTTTCCGAAAAGTGATTGAGAGCGTGGCAGAAGGCTTGTGGGTAGCTGACAAGTCATGGAGACCATCAGGCCAAAATCTGGATAACGCTTGTCTGAGGTGGACTGAAATGTTGACATATGCTCTGGGAGAGGCTTGAGGCAGGGGTCGAGTCCTCAAGTTAGCCGACAGCAGGGAATGTCCTTCAAGTCGTCTCCATGAGCTGCCAAGTGAATGGTCGAGTGCCCTAGGGGGTCGTCCTCAACAATAGGGTCGACTGATCCTGTCTTTCGCGTCGGCATGAAAGAATGTCGACTTGATGAATCGGTGGGGTCGAGGCCTCTGTTGGGCTTGGGCCACTTAAGTGGGTTGATGTCATTTTGCCAGGACTCTTATTGTATCGTTTTGCAAATACTCTTATCTTAGGCGAATAAACACCATAATAGTTCCTATGTTGGTTGCTTTCAGTTTTTTTCATATTTTATTTTTGTTGTATATTCCGAATTTATCCAAAAAACTATAGTAATCCTATTCATCCTGTTTCCGATGGTACCCCCTCGAGGCTTAAAATAATGAAACGAAAAACTATGGGGAAAAGCTTAATATGTTAAAATAATAGGTAGGGGCTTTTAGAGAATATTGTAAGGTTTAGAGAATGTATGGCATTGATCTCATAGGAATGCAAGTGTGTTCAGATAATCCAAAAACAATATGACGTGTCCAAAAGTTAGGGGATTAAATGCCCAATTTTAAAATTGAAAGGGTTCATCTGAGGATGGGCCAAAAAACAAGGGGATTGTGGCCAAAAAACAAGGGGATTGTGTGTAATTTACCGAAATTAACAGATCCAAAAAGATAAGTATCCTAAACTTTAGCGTTAGTTTTAGAAGGAAACCAAATAAGCGGCAAGAATTGGACTCGTGCTCTCCTGAAATGTGGACCCAAAGCCACTTCGTCATAGAATGGGCTCAAGGTACTCTAACCTCTTACGTTGGGTACAAATGAAACTGGCTCCACCATCAAATGTCCTGATATTTGCCTCACAAAGTGCCTGCCAAAAATTATAGTTGTCAACGTCTCCTGCAGGCTTTACGCTAGCGACACAAATTTTTTTTAATAAAAATTAGTATTAATTAATGAAGGTGGGAAACGCTTGTAATTTGCTATATATTTGTAGTTTTCATTTTTTTTTTCCCTCCCCCATTTCCATATGTTTCTTCGTGGTTATTAAGTATCATTTTGGTTAGCCATGCAACTGACAGCTTCACTACCACCCGCAGACATTTAATCTAAGTCTGTTTTCAACAAGTTATCCTTACAAAAGGATCTTTTAGCACACGTTTCTTGCATTTGGCTATTTCACTTGTGTTAGTCTTGGAGACTTTTTTAGAAGTTACTTGGCAATGAACCTGACAGTAACTCGTAAGATCTACGTAATTTATCTAAATACACAGGATAAACAGGTAGCTTAATCATGTATAACGAAATAGTAACGCATCCTATCATCCTCTTCTAATAAACAGTTGCAGAGAGAGAGATTAGATCCGATAAGCTCTCACTTCAAATGGGAGTTTAGTATCATGCATCTAAAGCTCATTCGGACTGAGTTTTTGATAGATCATTATAATGACATATAGACATTTAAAAATATAAAGCTCCTTATATATATTCCTAATTTAAATTAGACAGCTTTAGGATCACAAACTATAAATAAGCTCAATTGCTGATCACATGTAAAGAAAAGTTGGTGACCTTTTACATGTGGGAGCAAACTCAAGTACAAGTTGGTGATGAACTTTAACAAAGATTTGCAAAAACTACTACAAAATGCCAGTTCACACTGATAACCTGCTTCTCAATCTGATTCCCTTCAGGGCCAAGCATCACAGTTAGAATAAGAGCTCCTAGTTTCTGAGTGATGGGACCAACTTTTTTCGTCCACTATCTCTAGAAGTTACTTTTTGGTGAGAAATAATTGAAAATTGAAGTGTATTTATAATATACCATACAATTTTAATTCATACTATTGGAATGTTGTTCAATAAGAAAGCATCAACAATTTTTCTGGTTTGGGTATTATATTTTTCCAATAATTCCTTGTAGTTGCACCAACACCAGACTAAGTAGATACTTTTTAGAGTTTAGATTTAATTGAAACCCCGTGCAGCTACAATTACTCCCACCCAAAACACCTTCATATTTTAGTCCTATAATTTACTAATATTAAATGGTTAATATTTTATAGTTTGGTTCATTCAAACCTCAGTAACAGAATATAATAAATTAAGGGAGCTCAGTTTAACTCAAATTCAGAAATTTGAGTGCATCTAAGACAGAAGAGAAAGAAAACCAGCACTACCCTCATTAGAACTTTGTTTTTATTTTTGGGAAAATACCAATGAGCAATCACATGCTTTGTCTCCTCTTCCCCCTCTCATCTTTCTCAATTTCAGCAATCTCATCCATTTGCTGAAATCCTCCAGTTTTAAATATTTTATCCATCTCTAACACGTATTCTTGGAGAAACTTTAGTTTACCTCCTAATTTGATTTTGTTTTCTTGTTTAGTCCTTTTGATTTGGGGAGAAAAGGTCTCCCTGCCCTGCCTCTAATCGAACGGGAACATAAGATGAATGTTCTGATTTATGCAAATGCATTTCTTTCCCCAGAAAGAAATTATTTAATGAGGAAAATAGCTGCTTTTTCCATATACATAATATACATACAGAAAACTAAAAAAAAGTTTGAGCAAAAGAAATTTCAGGCACTACGGCTATTTTATAAGAGGATGCTAGCCATAGTCGCGTGGGGGGCTCATGGGCAACTATGGCTAGGACACATGTTCCTTTAGGGACAGGTGTGCCAACCACAGTGCGAGTGAACTACACGCGCGACTGTGGCTAGCATTGGCCATTTTATAATGAAATTAGAACAATTTATCATCGAACATGCCTAATAAGGGACACAAAATCAAAATTGAAGGGATTTTTATCGATCATTTATCCAACCACTAATTAGCATAGGATTAAATAATTTTTTATCAGAATTAAACAAAGTTAGACCCAGTGCTGTAAATAGCGGCAAATAGCGGGGCTATAGCGGCGCGAATAGCGGTCGCGGCCCTTCAGCGCTACGCGTAGGGGTTTCGCGGCTAGCTTTAGCGGGAAAATTTGCTATTCATTCGAATAGCGCGTAAAAGCGGATTTTAGCGGGTTAAAAGCGGGTTTTCACGGTTAAAAGCGGATTTTCGCGGTTTAAAGCGGATTTTCGCGGTTAAAAGCGGCTAAACCCGCTATCACACATATTATGATGCTATATTTCTTAAATTTCTTCATAGTTTCATTCATACAACAAGCCTACTAATTATTATTTACTGATAATACAAGAAATTTATAACTAATTGAATTTTTAGATTTTTTATGAATTTTCTTATTATTTAGGATATTTAAATTTAACCGCTATTTGACTGTGCGTTATTTGCCGCGATTTCACCGTAATAGCCCGATATAGCCTTAGCGGTACCTCGCCGCGCCGCGCCGCGATCCGCTATCAGCAACCTTGGTTAGACCACTTGATAGAAGAGAAATGATCGTTATATACCTTATTTTTATTTTCAACTATTTTGTAGAATGTAAATCATAAATATTAGGCTCCATAGATTCCTTTAAATAATTAGAAGTAAGATGCAGGAAGAAAAAAAATTCATTATGGCACGTAGACTAGTACACTTTGGTGCTAGGGAAATTCTCGCATTTGAGCGGTTTAAAGATAAAACTTCCCTTGAAAAATGGGTTTACATCTAAAACAAAAACTATTCCAGGGAGCTAAGCAGAATTTACCCACCTTGCAACCCCACCCATATTTAATGCTCCCCGACTCTTAAAAAAATACTTCCATGTCCTCTTACCAAACCCTCTCTCCTCTGACTGAAGACCAACCAGTCTGATTGCCCTTCGTCTTCCCCAGCTCTCTCTCGCCCTTTTAAAACACCAAAACAGAGTAAAAAAACTCAAAAAAAAAAAAAAAATTCAGAGCAAAGAGAGCTACTTCAATGGCTAAATTCCCTCATTCTCTCCTCATTATCCTCCTCTTCCACCTCCACCCCTCAACCTCACTAAACCCAACAGAAACCCAGGCTCTGTTCGACATCCGGAGCTCTCTCCGAGGCCTCCCGGGCTCAACATTCTTCTCCTCTTGGGACTCCTCTCCCTCAGCCGACCCCTGCACTTCTTTCTCGGGCATCATCTGCTCTCCAGACCCCTCAGACTCCACTCTCAGGGTCACAGCCCTCACTCTCGGCACCGGGCTTGAGAATTCCCCGGGCCTCGAAGGCCCGTTCCCCACCTCCATCTCGAATCTCACCTCCCTAACCGAACTGGTCATCAACCCGGGCCGCATTTCCGGCCCGATACCGGAGTCCGTCGGGCTCCAGTGCCGCCGCCTCCGGCTTATCTCGATATCCAACAATCTCATCTCCGGCCCAATCCCGGCCTCGTTAGCGGGCCTTACCGAGCTCCACACTCTTGATTTGAGCCATAACCAGCTGACTGGCCCAGTTCCGGTTGCCCTGCTCACGGCGCTGCCCAGCCTGAAAGTTGCAGTCCTGGGATATAATAACCTATCTGGCGCACTGCCCGCCTCGATGTCGAGGTCGTCGATGCTCCACCTCGATTTGGCCAGGAACTCGCTGTCGGGCTTCCTCCCTTCGCTGCTGCCGACGTCCCTCCGGTACCTCTCCGTGGGCTCCAATTCGTTGTACGGGCCGGTAGGGGCCGCATTTTCGGCCGGTCTACCGAACCTGACCTACATTGATCTGTCGATGAACAAGTTCAGCGGGCAGGTCCCGACCGCAATCTTCGCGCTGCCCGAACTGCTAACCATCCTCTTGCACCGGAACAACTTCTCCGGTCCGCTAATCCTGCCCGAAAGGGTACCGTCGTCATGCTCACCGTCGACGACTGAGCCAAATTCGATAGAGCCGGCGCCGTGCCCGGCCTGGCCTCTGGCCTCAGAGCCTGTTCCTAATAGCAACAGGTTCGTCGCTCGTGTCCGAGCGGAGTTGTGGCGAGAGGGTGTTCGACGGCAGCATGAGCAGTTTACAGCGCAGCATAATTTTTCTGAAGCGCGGGTTCCCGAGAGAGGCGCGGGCCCGCCTGCCCGAGTCGGTTGGCGCTGTGTTTGGCGTACACTGCATGGATCTGCCGGAGGTGCGAGATTCTGTGTGCGCGGGAGTCGGAGCTCGGAGGCTCGGCCAAGGGAGCAGTGCCCGAACGACGGGGATTAGCGTTGAGGCTAATTATTTTTGATTTGCGTAAGTAATTTATTTGTTTTTTTTTTTGGTGTGATTCATTCTCGGGGTTATTTAGTCCTTAGCCCCTCAGTTCTTTCAAGCTGCTCCGCAAGCGCCTCGAATCCGAAGGGATCTTCCAAAAAAAAGCAGTAGTTGGGGGGTACCATTTTGTAAGACCCCCTTGGAATCCGTGGGGCCTGTGAAACTTTTTCCAAGATTTTAGGGGCTGATATCTAAATAACCCTTGGTTTTGAGTTTGAATTTGGGTTTTTTTTTTTTTTTTTTGGTTTGTTTGTTGTTTGTTTGTGTGCTAACGGTTGGATTGGATAAGATTGGGGGAGAGAGTGTGTAAAGAGATCGATGATTGATAGGGAGAGAGAGTAACGTAGGCAGCAGAGAGGCCCGAATGATGGCTTTTTGTTGCAATCTTTAAGCGAAGTCTGCCATCATGGATATATCATCAATAATGTTATGTAATGTTTCTCAGCAAGAAATATAGTAATGATAATGCTTTGTAATTTCTTCGCCCCCTGGCATGTTTTCGATCAGATCGATGCGTGTGTCCAGTTTTTTTATTATGATGGAGATTGTGAATTGAGCTTTTTATATAAGATAATAATTACTTTGTTCAATTAGCTTCCGTTCGCACTCTGTGGTTTGGACTATTATAAGCTCAGCTGATAGATCATATTTTCAGTTGCTGAACAAATTTGCACTGTAGACCCAAATGAGCTTTTAATTATCAAAATCGACCGTTTTTTTTAAATTACCAAAATCGATCCGTTTTATGTCACGTATGTTTAATCTCGTTTCCTAATTAGTCGGGGTTGCCAACCCCGACTGTTTAGGGTATTACAAATCGGGTTTTAAGGTTTCTAATTGGGGTTTAACAACTCCTAAACAGTCGGGGTTGGCAACGCCGACTAATTAGGAAACGAGATTAAGCCTACGTGGCATAAAACGGATCGATTTTGATAATAATAAAAAAAAACAGTCGATTTTGGTAATTAAAAGTTCATTTGGGTCTACAGTGAAAATTTGTTCTTCAGTTGCTAGTTTATGCAAACATTTTTCTTTGGCTAAAATATTAATGCAAAAGGAAAGCGTACTACCGATGTAACACAACTAATAACGTACGGTGTCAACAGTGAAAATTTGACACATTGATCTTGCATCACATTTACTAGAAGGGGACGTTTTGAAAGGAACTGCTAATTTCACGTGCAGGGCACAGTGACAAATTATGGGATTGTGCTCCTGAGGTCTCACTCTCAGGACTCACATGCTTTGGGATGACTGCAGGTGTGTTCAAGCTTTTTTCTTTTTTTATTTTTGTTGGCTTTTCAGGCTTCATTAATCATTTGTTGTCAAGGCTGGGAGCTGATTAAGGTTTGTGGTGGTGGTTTGGTTAAGCTTTGAATGCGCATCATAACTCAAGCGTAATTGCATGTCAGGGTTGAAGTATTGTTGTGCTTTATTGAGCACAACGGCACAAAACGGCTAAGTGTAGTACCCTGAACCAAGTATCTCGGTCCCCACAGTTTAAGAACTTTGCTACAAGGACCCAAAATATGGGACCAATATTGTGGACATGTGAGGTGTCCCCCTCCTATTGCATAATAAGCTGATCGTCATTAATGATGATCAGCTCATTATGCAATATATAGGAGGGGGACATCTTACATGTCTCCCTTGTTGATCCCATATTTTAGGTACTTTGGGAATTTTTCTTTTACAAAACCCCGAAGATGATTGACTCGTCTTGAGATAACCCGAAAAGGTTTGCAAAGATCACCTAACCCCTAAAACTTTTTAAGGCTCATTCGAAATTACATTCCAAAAAAAATGTAAATATCTTGAGAATTAAGTGGCATTTACTTTTTTGTGGTCATCTTAAAAATGGATCGAACCTCTTGAGGGGTTTTGTGAAATTTGTCAAGCCTGTCCAGAGAGAACGAGGGTTTTATCTATGTTTACATTTTTACGACCTTTGTTCACTTTTACAATTTTTTTACATTTATTTGTTACCCTTTACGTTTTCTCCAATTACGTTATAACATGCTATTTTTGTTCATAAGTAGTTACTCTTTACTCATAAAAAACAATCTTTAATATGAAACCGTTACATTCGTTTGTTCATAACATTGTTATTTTGTTCATAAAATTATTAATTTTATTTATAAAATATAATATTTGTTCATTTCTTTTGTAACCTTTTTGATGAGCGAGGTTTGAGACATGATGTGTCTAGCTTTAATTGTAACCTATATATCTATACTATTTATAAAAGATTATTTGGGTGTTAAAACTTTTGATTGCCACTTTTACCACCCTTCCAAAATTTAGTAATTCACAATATTGCCTTGAAATTTATTCAATTCATTCTATTTATTACACTATAATTATTCCTGCAATAAACATGAGAACTAATATTAAAAACTAAATATATATTATAAATTTTATTCAATTCATTCAATTTTTACACTAATTAGCTTGCACTAAACATAATAATTGATATATTATAAATTTTAACCATATTAGTCTTATGTTAAATAAAATAAATATTTCACTTTAGATATTAGATATTATACAATAAATATACAATTTTAATATATAAGATAATAATATCATATATTACACAATAAATATAAAATTTGAAGATATAAGATAATAATATCATAATTTAAGATAATTTAACATTTATTTAAACATCTAACATCAATCTAATACAATATTATATTGATATGTGCATCTGATGTATAAAAAATACGTGGAGAGGAATACTAATATGTTAACCATTTGGTATAGTCTAGAAATAGCAAATAAATTATCATAATATATATTACTAACTATTGCACTATACTTATCATAGCATTTGGATACGAGTTAATTCTAAGCATGTCGAGTTCCAAGCGGTGTGAGAAGCTATTACATTTGCTCTTAATAGATGTGGGAAGGTAATTTTTAAAGAAGATGCGGATGCGATAATTAGGGATATCCACAATGGTGTGAAGCAACACTCGATTTTTGACACTTTGTGGATGATATTTAGAGATGTTGCACATTATAGGCATCTAAAAATGCCTATAGGTATCCACACACAGCTCGAGACAGAGAGAAGGTGATAAACGCTATTATCTAAGTCTAAGAGGATTATCCGATACCGATGAACACATGAAGCGAAACGGCGAACCGAATAGCCTGTGCACCCACCGGCCACCTCCAAGTGGTCCGCACGCTCACCAGTCACCAAATTGGCGAACCAAGTGTCCCGCATGCTCACTAGCCACCACCAAGTGGCCCGCACGCTCATCAGCCATCAAAATGAGGTATAAGTCAACGAAACGACGAAATACGCGTAACGACGGAACAAGTCAAAACCCGAAAAACCAATAAAAGCCGCTGGCGGCCGAGTCACATCAAAACGACTCGGCCGAACCAGGGGTTCGGCCCGTAACCAGGTCACCAAACGGTGACTCGACGGCCGAGCCACCATTTGGTGGATCGACCAAGGCCGAGCCACCATTTGGTGGCCCGGCCAGGTCGAGCCACCGGGTGACTGTTCGGCCAGATTTGATCTATAACGTGATTTTTTCGGTTTTGACGGATTCTCTCAGGATTTGTTGGTTCCTGAATGTCCCAACTGATCTGATATTATGGTTAATCAGTTCTTAACTGAAGATAAGGAGGAATCCCTCGTTCTTATCCAAATACCCGCTTCCGAAGCTTATAAATACGAGCTCGGGTGTTCATTTCAAATGAGAGGAGATCAAGAGGACGAAATGCTGCCGAATTGGAGAGTGGAGCCACGAATTTACAGCAAGGGTTAGCAGATCTTGGCGATCTCATGTGCATAAAGAGTGGAGTTCGAGAGATTCGAGACTCGTCCCTTGTTCCTCCGGATTTAAGCTTGGTCTTAACTCTCGAGAAGAGCCGTGATCTCGCTTGGTCGAGATTACCGCTGCAGCGATTACTTCCTTCGTGAAGTAAGAGCTTTGATCACCAATCTATCAACCGGATCTGATCTGCGACGGTCCACGGATATTAACGTCCCCGGCACAGGCAAAGTTCCCACGCAAGTAGCGGGTGATAAACGTCTGTTGCGCTGTTTGACAAGAGTTGTAATCTTTATTTTCATTGTATAAAGGAGATCTTATAAAAAGATCAACTTTTCTTTTTATTTGAGTTTATTGTACACGATTAAAGTTGTAATAGATTCAATCACAATGAAAACAACGATTTTTGACCCAAACACACATGACTACAGGAATGAGATTTTTCAGGTAGAGAATATAAAGGCTAATGTGTTGGTCCGGAGAGCTAAGCAAATTAATGATTTTGTGGTATGGCTCGAAGACCCACCATCATTTTTACACAATATTTTGCAATTTGATGAGGAGCAGCGTTAATCCACAATCTTTGTTGCACTTCTGGGTTTTTAGTTTAGTTTAGATGTGTCTTAATTTTTTTCATGATAAAACTATTGCAATATAATAATTAAATCCTAGCTAATAAAGTAATTTATGACGTCTCCCCTTCTAAACCTACTAATGATGCATTTAATATAATTTTTAGTGAGGAAATCATAAATAAAGCATAAAAGTATATTCTCTTACTGACTAGTCAAATTCTCCTCATTAATTATGCACTAATTGTTTCAAGACTAATCTACTTCCATAAACATGCCACTTGGATATCAAGAGTTGCCTAAAATAATGCTATATATGGATGCTCAAATGCACAAAAAGAAATACTAAAAGAGTCAAAATAAAATAAAATAAAGGAAGTGAGAATTTTGACAGTTGAGTCAATCCCTCGATTATATTAATATCTCGCAGTCAACAAGATTTCATGTGCGATAATTGAGAGAGAAAATTGTATTGCTTTTCTTTGGAGGAAATGAATAGATGTGCGACCAATTTCACATCCAATTTACAAGAAAACATCAATCTATTAGTTATACAAGTATGCAAATCCGTGGAGAGAAAAACTAAATATAAATGTCAATAAATTCATGGCGAGTGCGTGGTTAGGGGTTCTGTTTGAGTCCTCTTTGTTGTTCCAAAAAAAATCATCGCGAATGTAATGTTAAATGACCTTCAAATATTTTAATTACATATCATTACTGAATACAAATCACGTGCAAAGCACGTGTTACATACTAGTACGATATATATGTGTGTAACAACCATGATACGCCCCATATGTCATGTTTGAACTCTAGGAGATGGGTTAAGGAACAGGAAGTCTAAACCGTGCATCACAATTACTTCCCACTTGACAGAGACTTGTCACTTATTAAGTTGAATTCATCATTACAAAGAAAGGAGTGGGGGGGAATTAAGTACGGCTTAGCTCATCAATAAGATTTGCAATTACTCGTGCTAGCCTACGATGTCACGTTCATCATTAAGTGTTGGGAGACATTCTTTTAATTTCTAAACATGTTTCACTTATGATGTTCCGTTGTAATTCAAGTTTGATAAAAGACGAAGCATCTCTCTCTTGTGAATTATTATTAACTATTTTTATATTATTTCATGAATTTGAAATTTATGGATACTGTTGGAATAAAATAACTATTTTACCAATCTATTATGTTCCCCCCAATATATTTTTTGATGGGTTTAATCTCGATACCATCTTTAAAAACTCAACCTACTTGATTAGAAAAGAATCCTAACTAAAGGCTGAGCTTCACAAAGATTGGAAATATCAGAGAAAGAGATAGTTTAGCAGTTGCAGATGGTGTGTTAAGAGTTAACCTAGTCATGGTTAAGTTTCTAACTGAAATACTAACGGAGAGACCATTTGACAAGATTCTATAAAATATGAAGCACGTACATATATGCAATTTTTAAGATTTAAGAAGTTAATATGCAATTACTGAAAATTTAAGTGGACTTATATCTAAAACAACCCCCATAGAATAACATGCATGCAAACAAAGTGGGCAACAAGCACAAAAGCCCAAATGATGCCTTTCGCTGTTGTTTCCTCTTTTGATGTTTTTGACTTGCGTCTTGGGTTTCCATCGTTGATGACGAGCACTACTGTAGCGTAGTAGACTATAGGACTGCTGTAGTGATCACCAACAGATACAAGCTAGCAATTGCTTTGTCTTTGCCTCCGTCTGGCGTCGCTGATGTCTTTATGCGCGCTGTAGAAAAAGCTATGCAAGCAAATCTTTTGAGATTGTTCTCCTACGACTCACTTTCACGCTTCCCATGTTTCGAGGTAGATGCAGTTGGCTTCTCTTTTCTCTTTTGAGATTGTTCTCTTTTCTCTCGTGCGTGCTGTAGAGAAATAAGTTCCTAAATAGTCAAAACTAGGGCTGAGCATGGTTCGGTCCAAATCGAAAAAACCGACCGAATTAATCCGAAAAAATCGGTTTTATGAGTAGGGTGGTTCGGGTTGGTTTGAAAACTTTTCAATCCGAACCGATCCGAACTAGGGGTGTGCAACGGTCGGTTCGGTTCGGTTTTTACTAAAATTTGAACAACCGAACCGAATCGCCTATAATTCAAAACCGAACCGAACTGTTGCAAGTCGGTTCGGTGCGGTTCGGTTCAGTTTGTTCGGTTCTAACTTCATCAAACTTCTTATCAAACAACAAACTGTGTTAAAGAAAAAAAATATCAACAAAGTAGGAGATTATGAAGCATTAAACACTGATATAATGATATTGTTTTCAACCCATAATGATCCAGAAAATAAGTTTAGAGTTTGAGTATTTGACTCTTTGGGGACGGGTAGGGTAGGGTTTGAGATCAGAATGGGTAGTATTGCACTATATTCGGTCGGTTTGGGTCGGTTCGGGTTAAAAAGTTTTCAAACCGACCCAAACCGCCCTACTCATAAAACCGATTTTTTAGGATCGGTTCGGGTCGGTTCAGTCGGTTTTTTTCGGTTTGGACCGAACCATGCTCAGCCCTAATTCGAACCGATCGAATATAGTGCACTATTACCCATTCTGATCTCAAACCCTACCCGACCCGTCTCCAAAGAGTCAAAGACTCAAACACTAAACTTATTTTCTGAATCATTATGGGTTAAAAATAATATTATTATATTAATGTTTAATGCTTCATAATCTCCTACTTTGTTGATATCTTTTTTTCTTTAACACAGTTTGTTGTTTGATAAGAAGTTTGATGAAGTTAAAACCGAACAAACCGAACCGAACCGCACAGAACCGACTTGCAACAATTCGGTTCGGTTTTAAATTATAGCCAGTTCGGTTCGGTTGTTCAAATTTTGGTAAAAACCGAACCGAACCGGCCGTTGCACACCCCTAGTCAAAAGAGCTGTTTTCCCCCTCTTTAATTAATTAAGATGAGTACATCTACTTCTCCATGTATATGAGTACAATGGAATGTATCTATTTAACCTGGGACTAGATATATAGGCCATATGAGCTTATCCCAACTCTTCTCACTCTTTGCATCTAGATTTTCCAAGCACGACTATCTAAGAACTTATTTTTCATCTTTAATTAATGATGTAGAATGCACTGTGGGTGAGTTCATGGAGCGGTTGGACTGCCAGAAGCTCAAATGGGGGAGCCCCAAGATTTTTTTGTTTACTTGTACGCGAAGAACAAGCAGTATGTCCGATCCCTTAGCCAGAATCAGACGTAATATATGAAAATAGGTGAATCAAGTTTGATCGGTACTCGTTTTGCAATACTCAAATCGTGAAATTCCCTCTAGATTAAGAGATATAGGGTTTTTTTTTTCCTCTTAATTTTTTATTATTTTTAGTAATAAAGTTTTTTTTATTGGGGGTGGGGGGGGGGGGGGGGGTTCTATTTCAATTAGTAAATGACTTCGATTTGATCTCAGATCTATTATAAGTTTCCTCAAACATGGATAGCCTTTTAAGGATAGCTTTGATACTTTCTGTTTATGTTAATTTCTAACCCCTTATAAATTTTGGAGTCTAAGGTTGGTAATCCCAAACTCATAAGAAGCTTACTATGCTCTTGACAATTAAATCATTTGGACATGACATCGGCAAACCCGAATTCAAAAATAACTACCGATGATCATCAATCAAAATCTATCATTGTTTCCTTAATTGCAAGGGCTAAGGATCGTACATTAATTTTTATTATTACAGGTTAAAACATGTCCACACGAGTGATTGCAATAGTGAAAGTCTATCACTCTAGATGATTGTAATTAGTGGTCCATATTGTAAGCCTCAAACTTCTGGGCCTTCAAAGAGAATAGTGGACATTAGCAACCTCGGCCCTTTAGCACTCGCTACAAAATCGACCACGTTGGCTGTTCTTACAGGAGTAGTGATTAATTCCCATAATTGCTACTTCTATTATGACAAAATTGATAAGTGTACTATAATATTCATACTACTTTGACACTACTACAAATAAAAGAGTGGAGGCCTTTAGTGAAAATTAAAAAAAAAAAAGAAAAGAAGTGGTGACTTATGATAATCCCACTCATTTTATTTGTGGTAATGCGAAAGTAGTATGGAAAAGTGTAGTACATTTATCTTTGCTCTTTTATCATTGACAGGAAGGACTAATTGTTGGGACAAACCCAGGGCCCAATAGAGCAGGATCGCAGCAATAGTAGAGCAAAAGTAGAGATAAAATGTTGGACACACAGATTTACGTGGTTCGACACTTGATTGCCTACGTCCACGGGCAAGGATAGAAGAATTCACTATGAGGAGAAAACTCTGGAGTTACAAACTCTCTCTTTTCAAGGAGAAACTCTCTCTATTTTTTCTCTCTCACTCTTCTATATAAGAAGTTGTTTCTAGGATGAGATTTCCTTAAGGACTTGGAGCCTTATTTATAGTTTTTAGAAAAATACTATGCACAATAAAATATTAATATTTTACTGTAGCTGTGGGCCCCACCATTTTGTTTTATTTTCCATTTTCAAAGTTAGTGGCTGGATAATTTAGCATGTGGGCGGCTAAGGCTGCTGACAATCTCCCACTTGAAGATTTGATTGAGTATCAATCATATCTTCATATCATTCTTTCTATCTTGCCATCTTCATGTTGCTTACGTCTCTGACAGACCACAGGAGGATCAACACCAAATAAATTTATCAGTACTGACTGCTTTTGTCAAAAAATCAGCTAGGTTATCTTTGGTGTGAATTTTCTACATATCCACTGTTCCTTCTTCCACTTTCTCACGAACGAAGTGGTACTGAACTCGAATGTGTTTAGTCTTTGAATGAAAGGCTGGACCAAATGCAAAGCACTCTGACTGTCACAAAATAGAGCAATCTTTTTTTGTTCATGACCGAGTTCCTCCAGCACCATCTTCAACCACATCGCTTCTTTACTAGCTTGTGTAGCTGCTACATATTCTGCTTCTGTTGTTGAAGTAGCAACAACTGACTGTAGTTTTGAAACCCAGCTTACAGCTCCGCCAGCAAGTACAAACACATAGCCTGTGGTGGATTTGCTATTATCACGATCACCTGCATAATCAGAATCAACATATCCACTGATAATAAAGTCAGATCCCCCATAACATAATGCAACATTTGAGGTTTCTTGAATGTATCTTATAACCCTCTTTACAGCATTCCAATGCTCTTTACCAGGATTCGCCATGTATCGACTAACCACTCCTATTGCTTGTGCAATGTCTGGTTTTGTACAAATCATCGCGAACATTAAGCTTCCCACTATTGATGCATACGGTACTCGAGACATCTCCATACTCTCTTCTTCACTGCTAGGACTCATACTGGAGGATAACTTGAAATTAACAGGAAGTAGGGTAGAAATTGACTTACAATCTTGCATGTTAAAGCGTCGCAAGATTTTCTTCAAATAGTTCTTCTGAGAAGGCCAAATCTTCCTATTAACTCTGTCTCGGTAAATTTGCATCCCTAGAATCTTGTTTGCAGATCCTAAATCCTTCATTTCAAATTCCCTAGCCAACTGAGCCTTTAATTCTTTGATACGATCTTTGTTGGGGCCTGCAACCAACATGTCGTCAACATACAACAATAAGATAACAAAGTTATTTTCACCAAACCTCTTGAAATATGCACAAGGGTCTGAATTAAGTCTGTTGTATCCAAGGCTCATGATGAATGAATCAAATCTATTGTACCAACATCTCGGCACCTGTTTTAGACCGTACAGAGAATTGTTCAATCTGTAAACTAAGTTTTCTTTCACTTTTTCTTTAAAACTTTCTGGTTGGAGCATGTAAATTTCTTCTTCAAGATCTCCATGAAGAAATGCTGTTTTCACATCTAGCTGCTCTAGATGTAAGTCAAATATAGCGCTCATAACCAGGACTATTCGGACTGTTGTTAGTCGAATTACAGGAGAAAATATTTCATTAAAATCAATACCTTCTTTCTGAGCATATCCTTTTACCACCAATCTAGCACGATATCGCTCCACTTGATCATCGCCATTTCGCTTGATCTTGTAGACCCATTTGTTTCCAATGGTCTTTCTTCCTTGTGGCAGTGACACAAGTTCCCAAGTCTTGTTCTTATGGAGAGCTTCAATTTCTTCCTGCATTGCTGCCATCCACAAAGATGCATCTGTGCCATTTATAGCTTCATGAAAAGTTGATGGCTCTCCATCTTCTGTTAGAAGACAGTATGCAACATTACTCTCCGTAATATACTCCGAGTGCCAAGTCGGTGGTCTTCTCTCACGAGTTGACCTTCGAACTTCTGGAGCCTCGGCCTCGACTGGTTCTTGTACATCATGCTCCGGTGTCGCTTCAGAAGAATTCGGATTATCTTCTACCTGAACAGCTACAGTCTCTGAGTCCTTCCTCGAACTGCTTTCTTTCTCTTCACTTTGTAGTTGGTTCTCTACAAAGATAACATCTCTGCTGATGATAACCTTGCGGGCAGTGGGATCCCACAGGCGATACCCTTTTACTCCATCAACATACCCTAAGAATATACATTTTCTGGATTTTGAATCCAGTTTTGTAATTTCTTGGGCATTGTACATTACGTACACTGGACTTCCAAATATATGGAGGTTGGAATAGTCAGCTGGTTTGCCAGTCCACATCTCCATCCGCGTCTTCAATTGTATTGCAGTTGATGGAGATCGATTTATCACATAACAGACGGTTTTTACTGCTTCCGCCCAAAAGATTTTTTCCAGATTTGCAGTAGCCAATATAGCTCTTGTTCTTTCCAACAGAGTTCTGTTCATCCGCTCCGCCACTCCATTTTGTTGAGGAGTATAAGCCGTACTGAATTGTCTTTTGATGCCTTCTTGCTTGCAGAATGCTAGGAATTCACCGTCTGTGTATTCTCCTCCATTATCTGTTCTCAAGCACTTGATCTTCTTCTCAGATTCAAGCTCGACGCGCGCTTTGTAGGCTTTAAAAACTGAGAACACATCTGCCTTCTTCTTGATAGGATACACCCAACATCTCTTGGAGTAATCATCAATAAAGGACACAAAGTACTTTGCTCCTCCTAAGGATGTAACTGGTGCTTGCCATACATCAGAATGAACCAGTTCCAGAATAGCCTTGCTTCTAGAACTCGATGTGTTGAACTTCAGTCGATGCTGTTTGCTTGTAACACAATGCTCGCAGAATGGAAGAGCTACCGAATTAAGTCCAGGAAGCAGTTTCTGATCGGAGAGAACCTTCAAACCTCGTTCTGACATGTGGCCTAGCTTGTGATGCCACATCATGGTTTGTTCTTTTCCATAGCTGGTTGATGCCACACATGAATCAGCTTCCTACAAAGTCTCTCCCTTGAGCATGTACAGATTTGCAGCTATCTTTTCTCCTTTTATCACCACAAGCGCCCCTCTAACAATCATCATGATTCCATTTTCTATATGAGTCTTGCACCCGAGCTCATCTAATTGTCCCAAAGACAATAGATTCTTCTTCAAGCCCTTCACATGTCGCACATCTTGAATGGTGCGTATTATACCATCAAACATTTTGATTTTGATAGTACCAATACCACAAATCTCAAAGGCATGATCATTCCCCATGAATACAGATCCTCCTGAGATAGGTTCATATTTGTGAAACCATTCTCTCCGAGAGGTCATGTGCCAAGAGGCTGCTGAATCCAGAAGCCAGACTTCAGCAAACTTCTTTATGCCTTCATTAACAGTGGTTGCTCCACTGAATAGAATTTCACCATCGTCTGACGTACTGACAACGCATCCTTGAGATGTTGATGGCTCTGAAGTCTTTTTATCTCCACTCTTCTTGTTGTGCTAACACTCCGATTTGACGTGCCCTCTTTTGTCACAGTTGTAGCATTTGACATTCTTCTTACTTCTTGATTTAGATCTGCCATGGGTATGACTCCCACTGGAGCCATGTTCCATTGATCTTCCTCTCGTCACCGATAAGGCCTCCGCTTGTTGCGAACTTGCATGCCTGTCTTCCTTGCTCTTGTGCCGATTTTCTTCCTCCAGAACAGCGGCTGCAACATCGTCGAAGACTAGATTGTCCGTAAGGACGTTGTTTGTCAGGTTGATGATGAGTTGATCATACGAGTCAGGTAGACTCTAAAGTAGAAGTTCTGCACGTTCATTCGCACCAACTGTATATCCCAACGTTGTGAGTTGGGAGAACAGTGTGTTAAGGGTGTTGATGTGATCAGTCATTGATGTAGATTCCGCCATCCTCAGAGTGTAAAGTCTCCTTTTTAAGAAGATTTTATTGTGCATGGATTTCGCCTCATATAGCTTTGTTAGAGTATCCCAGATCTCTTTTGCTGTCTTCTTCTCCTCTATGCTTGACAGCACCCCGTCTGCTAATGCCAGATGGAGATTTGCAATAGCATTTTCGTCCATCTCGTTCCACTTCTTATCATCTGTGATGTCGTCCGGCCTTGCACCAATGGCCGCTAGACAATTATCTTTTCTCAAGATAGCCTTTATCTTCAACTTCCACAGAGAGAAATTACTCCCGTCAAATTTCTCGATCTTGAACTTCGCCGCCATTGCTTCTACCACGAATAGTAACTTCTTACTATCTCACGTAAATAGTACTGTATTTATGAACAGTAACCGTATTCGTGAATAGTGTCGTACTTGTGAATAGTACCGTAATTGTGAACAGTATTGTACTCGTGAATAGTACCCGTCACCTTCAAATGGTAAGTGATAACCTAACTTATTTTCTGATGTGGAGGATCCACCTTTGGTGGCAGCCACAGAGCATACGATAAGTAGATATATACAAGTACCCTAAGTTGGTTCTGATACCACTTGTTGGGACAAACCCGGGGCCCAATAGAGCAGGATCGCAGTAATAGTAGAGCAAAAGTAGAGATAAAATGTTGGACACATAGATTTATGTGGTTCGGCACTTGATTGCCTACGTCCACGGGCAATGATAGAAGAATTCACTATGAGGAGAAAACTCTGGAGTTACAAACTCTCTCTCTTTTCAAGGAGAAACTCTCTCTATTTTTTCTCTCTCGCTCTTCTATATAAGAAGTTATTTCTGGGATGAGATTTCCTTAAGGATTTGGAGCCTTATTTATAGTTTTTAGAAAAATACCATGCACAATAAAATATTAATATTTTACTGTAGCTGTGGGCCCCACCATTTTGTTTTATTTTTCATTTTCAAAGTTGGTCGCTGGATAATTTAGCATGTGGGTGGCTAAGGCTGCTGACACTAATTTCAAAACAACTCTAAAAAGTTGGGGAGCTAATTGCAGTTTCAAAGAGTCGAGGAACTGACTTCACAGAAACTTGTGAATTTGGGGACCTAATAGCAACTTCAGTCGATTAATATATCGAACGCATTGTTTCTTCATTCTTTGCAGACGCGTTTGTCTATTTTTTTTATTGACGTGTCTTGAATAGAGAATTTTATATGCCAATTGTTTCAATTATTTCTTGTCTGAATGGCGACATGTGCTCCATACATAGAGATTTTTGTTACTTGATGAAGAGGAAAACCAGTTATATCTTTAGGCATCAGATTCTCCCGAAAGTGGTTCACTAGATTGGACCACCCAGCTTTAATTGAAATCTGCTTGACGTTCACAGGATTTATTTCTTGCTTTGAAGTGTCATATAGTTTATTAAATGTCAAATAGTATTTTATTTATGACTTTGATCTGTAATTGTGATGTGTCGTCGTCTATATGTTTGTGTCATATAGTTAGCCAAGTGTTTGTTGAATAAACCATTGAAAACCTTCAAATCGCACCGGCAAATCCTTCACGTTCAAACACGAGGTGATCGAGGGAAATATCAAGTAGTCTCAGAGTCGTGTTAGTGTATTGCTCTGATGGAAACAACAACAAGGTACAAATGAAAGTTCTGCGATATTTTGTTTCATCAACATGGTGATCTTTGAGAACTTCACCTCAAAGGCAATGCTTAACGGCATCAAATCCATTCAGTTTGCATATG
>NC_033794.1:119757183-119804683 GCF_001876935.1 Asparagus officinalis | reverse complement strand
CGTTCTTGAAATTTTTGGATATTTGGACAACTATGAAATTTGCAAGGATGCATATGAGATTCACACCATCGTTCTTGAAAACATCATCGTTCTTGAAATTTTTGGATATTTGGACAACTATGAAATTTGCAAGGATGCATATGAGATTCACACCATCGTTCTTGAAAACATCATCGTTCTTGAAATTTTTGGATATTTGGACAACTATGAAATTTGCAAGGATGCATATGAGATTCACACCATCGTTCTTGAAAACATCATCGTTCTTGAAATTTTTGGATATTTGGACAACTATGAAATTTGCAAGGATGCATATGAGATTCACACCATCGTTCTTGAAAACATCATCGTTCTTGAAATTTTTGGATATTTGGACAACTATGAAATTTGCAAGGATGCATATGAGATTCACACCATCGTTCTTGAAAACATCATCGTTCTTGAAATTTTTGGATATTTGGACAACTATGAAATTTGCAAGGATGCATATGAGATTCACACCATCGTTCTTGAAAACATCATCGTTCTTGAAATTTTTGGATATTTGGACAACTATGAAATTTGCAAGGATGCATATGAGATTCACACCATCGTTCTTGAAAACATCATCGTTCTTGAAATTTTTGGATATTTGGACAACTATGAAATTTGCAAGGATGCATATGAGATTCACACCATCGTTCTTGAAAACATCATCGTTCTTGAAATTTTTGGATATTTGGACAACTATGAAATTTGCAAGGATGCATATGAGATTCACACCATCGTTCTTGAAAACATCATCGTTCTTGAAATTTTTGGATATTTGGACAACTATGAAATTTGCAAGGATGCATATGAGATTCACACCATCGTTCTTGAAAACATCATCGTTCTTGAAATTTTTGGATATTTGGACAACTATGAAATTTGCAAGGATGCATATGAGATTCACACCATCGTTCTTGAAAACATCATCGTTCTTGAAATTTTTGGATATTTGGACAACTATGAAATTTGCAAGGATGCATATGAGATTCACACCATCGTTCTTGAAAACATCATCGTTCTTGAAATTTTTGGATATTTGGACAACTATGAAATTTGCAAGGATGCATATGAGATTCACACCATCGTTCTTGAAAACATCATCGTTCTTGAAATTTTTGGATATTTGGACAACTATGAAATTTGCAAGGATGCATATGAGATTCACACCATCGTTCTTGAAAACATCATCGTCCATCGTTCTTGAAATTTTTGGATATTTGGACAACTATGAAATTTGCAAGGATGCATATGAGATTCACACCATCGTTCTTGAAAACATCATCGTTCTTGAAATTTTTGGATATTTGGACAACTATGAAATTTGCAAGGATGCATATTAATGGTAACTTTTATGTTGCAGGTAGGGCTGAGCATGGTTCGGTCTAAACCGAAAAAACCGACCGAACCGACCCGAACCGATCCGAAAAAATCAGTTTTATGAGTAGGGCGGTTCGGGTCGGTTTGAAAACTTTTCAACCCGAACCGACCCGAACCGACCGAATATAGTATAATACTACCCATTCTGATCTCAAACCCTACCCGACCCATCACCAAAGAGTCAAAAACTCAAACTCTAAACTCATTTTCTGGATCATTATGGGTTAAAAACAATATCATTATATCAGTGTTTAATGCTTCATAATCTTCTACTTTGTTGATATTTTTTTTCTTTAACACAATTTGTTGTTTGATAAGAAGTTTGATGAAGTTAGAACCGAACAAACCGAACCGAACCGCACCGAACCGACTTGCAACAATTTGGTTCGGTTTTGAATTATAGGCGGTTCGGTTCGGTTGTTCAAATTTTGGTAAAAACCGAACCGAACCGACCGTTGCACACCCCTAGTTGCAGGTCATGGTAATTTGTTAACATGACGATCTATTCTTTTTGGTGCTATTATCAAGCAGTAACAATTGGAAAGCTTCTAATACCTTCGGAAGACGCAAAAAACATTTCCAATTGTCCCGATTCCCTTGTTTGTTTCACAAAAAAAAATTTAGGAAAGGTTTTTTTAAAAGTAGGAAAAAGATCTCTTCAGGTGGAAAGCAATCCCTCTTAAAATGTGAGGAGCTAGAAAAGATTGGAAATATGGTTTTTGATATTTAAATATTGGGATGATGGGGGTGTAAAGATGTGGGGGCCACAACCCACGTGAGAAGAAAAAAAAAGGAAGCAGGCGGCCCACCCGATTTGATTCAATGCTATATATATAGCTTTGCATAGTGCCCTAGTTTTTTGTGCAAGGATTAGTTTCCTAGAGATTTTTTTGGCGGCTGCGGCAGAGAGCAAACAGTGCTTTTGGTTTTCTTTTTTTGTGGCTGCGGTTACGGAGATTTTGTGTAGTCTCTTTTAGGGTTTTGTGCATCCCTTTGAGAGAGCTTTGTGAGGGATTTGAGAGTGTTGTGTGAGGGTTTTATTTGTGGGATTCTTGTGTAAACCCTAGTTGTATTCTCTCCTTCTAATAGTAGATCTCCCCCCTCCTTGCCCTGTGGACGTAGGCAATTTGCCGAACCACGTAAAAATTGGTTGTACTGTTTTTGTGTGATTTGTAATAGCCTTTTAGGTTCCCTCGACGCGCAGTCCTAGAGCTGACGAGAGTAAGAGCTAATATCCTACTTTGATGGGATATTAGGCTTCAGATTCTTGTTCCCTTTGAGAAACAAGAATTCTTATTGCGACCTGACTCTCTTGTTGTGCTGCCGAAGTGCTGCCGAAATTTCCGCTGCGCACAACAAGTGGTATCAGAGCTCTAGGGTTTTTTGGTGGAGGAAGATTCTTGTGTGAAGCTTGGTTCTTGGAGTTCTAGGCTTCGGTGGAGATAGCATTAGGAGTTACCGTTGGAGATTTTGCTTTCCTCGTGTGGATAGGAGATCTATTTGGAATCCGATCTAGGGTTCAGTTAGGTGGTTTCTAATTTCTATCAAATTTGTTCTTTCTCCTATAATTTGGAGTTAGTTTGCAATGGGAGAAGAAGGTGAAAGCAGCAAATCGATGGCGAGTACAATACAAGTTGGTTTTCAGAACACTAAGATTAGTGTGGTGAAGTATGACGGCAAAATCAACTTTGGTTTGTGGATGAGCGACTTACAGGATGCACTCAATGCTCAGAATCTGGAAGAGACCATCATGGTCCACGAGAGGCCACCTAAATATGATGAGGCGGTATGGGAGAAAATAAATAGGAACGCTTGTGGGGTGATCAGGTCCTGTTTGGAACAGGAGCTGAAATATGATGTGATTGGGGTGACGTCTGAAATGAAGATGTGGGAAACGGATGAGGAGTATGATACATTCGTGCTCACTTTGTTGAACGGGAGATCTTCTATCAGCTATAGTGAAGTGACTAACGCATTGACCAATTACGATTTGAGGAGGAAGGACAATGAGACTTCCCGTGCTAGCACTTCAGGCGAGGACTTGTCGACGAGAGGTAGAAGGCCATATCCGAAAGGTGGTAATAGAAGGAGGTCAAAGTCAAGAAGCCGCCACCAATTAGCAAAGAACCAATGTGCATTCTGTAAGGAGCAGGGACATTGGAAAAGAGACTGCCCGAAGCTCAAGGAGAAAGAGAATGGCAAGAAAAAGGGCCCGAAGGCCAATGAGGTGAATATTGCGAAAGGCGATGATTCCGATGATTCGTGCTTTTCTCTACTGATTACTCCGGAGGTGAACCATGTGGATGCATCAGATTGGATGCTTGATTCCGGCGCTACTTTTCATGTGACCCCTAGGCGAGACTGGTTTGCATCTTTTGAGAAAGTCGACGGGGGCGTTGTTGTCATGGGAAATGATCAATCCTGTGGCGTTTGTGGGATAGGTACCGTACGGATTAGGATGCACGATGGAGTAGTCCGTGAGTTGAAGGAGGTGAGATTTGTTCCTCAACTGAAGAAAAATCTTATCTCAGTTGGAGCTTTGGAGGCGAAGGGATTCAAGGTGACTTTCGAAAACGCTGTAGCGAAGGTTACTAAGGGATCATTGGTGGTGATGAGGGGAGTCCGCAATCGGAATTTGTATTATCTGAAGGGAAGCACCGAGATTGGCCAGGTTGCTTCGGCTATTTTAGAAGCGGACATGAGCAGACTTTGGCACTATAGATTGGGGCACACAGGTGAAAAGTCACTACAGACATTGTGCAAGCAGGGGCTATTGAAGGGAGCCAAGAGTGGGAAGATTGAGTTCTGTGAGCATTGTGTTCTTGGTAAGAAGACAAATGTGAAGTTCGGGACTGCCATTCATCAGACGAGGGGCATCCTGGACTACGTGCACATAGATGTTTGGGGTCCTACCAAGACTGCATCACTTGGTGGTCGACATTGGTTTGTCACTTTTGTAGATGACTATCCTAGGCGTTGTTGGGTGTACACCATGACGAAGAAGAGTGAAGTCCTAGATTTGTTTGTGGAGTGGAAGAAGAGATTGGAACTGCAGACTGGGAGAAAGATCAAGACGTTGCGATCCGACAACGGTGGTGAGTATACTTCAGACCCCTTTTTGCAGCTATGTCGAGACGAGGGCATAGAGAGACACTTCACAGTTAGTCATACACCGCAGCAAAATGGGGTGGCAGAGAGGTTGAATCGGTCTTTACTGGAGAAGATCCGATGCTTATTGTCGCAGAGTGGTTTGGAGAAGATTTTTGGGCTGAGGCACTTACATATGCGAGCCACCTAATTAATAGGCTGCCTTCATCTACGATTGAGGGGAAAACCCCTATGGAGATATGGTCGGGAAAGCCAGCACATGACTATGACCAGCTCAATGTATTCGGGTGCCCTGCATATTATCATGTTAGAACTGATAAATTGAAACCTCGAGCTAGGAAGGCCATATTTGTAGGATTCAAGCGTGGTGTCAAGGGATACAAGCTTTGGGATCCAGTTGATAAGAATATTGTGCTGAGTAGGGACGTCACGTTTGATGAAGCTTCTATCTTGAAGCTTCCAAGCTCTCATCAGGTGGAGAGCGACCCGACGGAGGAGATATCACAGGTGGTGGAGATCGATGCAGCTCCACATTATCCAGATGGTATAGTATCTATGCAGGTGCCGACTGAGGTGACGCCAGGCGAGCACGACGGTGACACGAAGGATACGAGTACAAATGTGCAGGATCAGGAACCGACGGCTCAGGTTCAGGATTCTATTGCGGTTCGGAGACAGAGGAGAAACATACAGATGCCAGCAAGGTATGCCGACACAGTTGCGTATGCACTTCTGGTGGAGAGTATCGATGAGTTAGTGCCTACTATATTCAGAGAGGCCGAGCAGAGTTCGGAGGCTGGTTCGTGGCAGGTGGCTATGTAGGAGGAGATGGAATCTCTTCATAAGAACGATACATGGGAGCTTATTGAGCTTCCAAAGGGGCGGAAGACGATTGGGTGCAAGTGGGTGTACACGAAGAAGGAGGGCATTGAGGGCACTCCAGTGAGGTTCAAGGCTAGGTTGGTTGCGAAGGGCTATGCACAGGAGGAAGGTATTGACTATAATGAGGTTTTCTCTCCGGTGGTGAAGCGCTCTTCGATTCGGATTCTGCTAGCTTTGGTGGCACAATATGGTTTGGAGTTAGATCAGTTGGATGTGAAGACGGCATTTCTTCATGGTGATCTTGATGAAGAAATATATATGACTCAGCCATTGGGATTCCGAGCTGCAGGGAAGGAAAAATTAGTTTGCAAACTGAAGAAATCGCTATACGGTTTGAAGCAGTCTCCTCAATAGTGGTATAGGCGATTCGATGGTTTTATGATTGGTCATTCGTACACTCGGAGCCAGTTTGATCCTTACGTATATTTTCGCAAGTTGAAAGGAGGTGCGTACATTTATTTGTTGCTCTATATCGATAACATGTTAGTTGCCTCTACTTCCAGATCGGCTATAGATGAATTAAAAGTTCAGCTTTCAAATGAGTTTGAGATGAAGGACTTGGGTGAGGCGAAGCGCATTCTAGGGATGGAGATCGGCAGAGACAAGAAGAAGGGCAGAATTTGTTTGACACAGGTGGCTTATTTGAAGAAGGTTCTACAGCGATTCCATGTTAGCATGGATACGAAGCCAGTTAGTGTACCATTGGGAGCCCATTTGAAGCTTTCAGCTGGTCTTTCACCGAAGTCAGTTGAAGATCGTGAGTTGATGTCGAAGACTCCATATGCGAGCGCGGTTGGGAGCTTGATGTACGCGATGGTATGTACGAGACCGGATTTGTCACAGGCGGTGAGCATGGTGTCAAGATACATGCACGATCCAGGAGTGGGTCATTGGGACGCTGTGAAATGGATTTTGAGGTACATTCGAGGTACGCTCAATGTTTGTTTGGTTTATGAACGGGACACTAAAGGTGGGCAGTTATGCATTGGTTATGTTGATTCGGATTATGCCGAGGATTTGGATAAGCGCCGGTCTACGACGGGGTATGTGTTCACTTTGACCCGTGCGCCGGTGTGTTGGAGATGCACCTTACAGTCTACGGTGGCTTTGTCTACGACGGAGGTGGAGTATATGGCAGTTACGGAGGCTGTGAATGAGGCTATTTGGCTTCGAGGACTTTTGGAGGAACTTGGTATATCGCAGAGGTCCGTCACTATTCATTGTGATAGCATGAGTGCTATCTATTTGGCGAAGAATCAGGTTTTTCATGCGAGAACGAAGCACATTGACGTTCGTTATCACTTCGTTCGGGATGTTCTTGAAGATGGCGATGTGAAAATTGTGAAAGTCCACACGAAGGATAATCCGGCGGATATGCTCACTAAGGTGGTTCCGAGCAACAAGTTTGATCATTATCGAAACTTAATGCATATTCGTGATTGTTGAGGCCGTTGGCGGCCATTTGGATGAACTACGGGAGGCTTGATTCCTTGGGCAAGAGGATACGTAGGCAGTCTTTATGATGCAGCCGGGTTTGGATTAGTTTATTTTGATGAGGGGTGAGATTGTTTGGACTCTCGTTCGGGTTCTCGACTTGTTGTGGATTGAGTTCGTACTGGACACAACAAGTGGGACATTTGATTGCTTTGATGTCGGCTCAGTTTTGAGAAAACTTCACCGAGGTAGAGAATTGTGAAGATGTGGGGGCCACAACCCACGTGAGAAGAAAAAAAAGGAAGCAGGCGGCCCACCCGATTTGATTCAATGCTATATATAGCTTTGCATAGTGCCCTAGTTTTTTGTGCAAGGATTAGTTTCCTGGAGATTTTTTTGGCGGCTGCGGCAGAGAGCAAACAGTGCTTTTGGTTTTCTTTTTTTGTGGCTGCGGTTGAGGAGATTTTGTGTAGTCTCTTTTAGGGTTTTGTGCATCCCTTTGAGAGAGCTTTGTGAGGGATTTGAGAGTGTTGTGTGAGGGTTTTATTTGTGAGATTCTTGTGTAAACCCTAGTTGTATTCTCTCCCTCTAATAGTAGATCTCCCCCCTCCTTGCCCCGTGGACGTAGGCAATTTGCCGAACCACGTAAAAATTAGTTGTACTGCTTTTGTGTGATTTGTAATAGCCTTTTAGGTTCCCTCGACGCGCAGTCCTAGAACTGACAAGAGGAAGAGCTAATATCCCACTTTGATGGGATATTAGGCTTTAGATTCTTGTTCCCTTTGAGAAACAAGAATTCTTATTGCGACCTGACTCTCTTGTTGTGCTGCCGAAGTGCTGCCGAAATTTCCGCTGCGCGCAACAGGGGGATCAGTTGTTAAAATATAATAGTTAAATAACAAGGGAAAGATTCCCAAGTCAAATGTTTTTTTATTTTTTTTAATTTTTGGTCTTAGAACCAAATAAGTGAATATACATAATAGAAAACATTTCCTCCCCAAGTTACTGTGACGAAACAAATAACAAGTTTGTTTTCTCTAGATACGCTAGAAAGAGAAAGTATCCAGTCCATTAAATGTACCATCTCATCCATACAACATACTCAGAGCCGGCTCTGGAGGAGTGCAACCTAATCATCCCCGAAAATTGGGGGCCCTAATTTTTTTTAATTTATATTTATATATATAGGGAGAGCAAATATGGACCGTCCATTTCACAAACCCCTTAATCTCAACCGTCCATGTCAAAACCCCTCCTTCAAAAGCATCCAATCTTCACATCTCAAAGACAAACCAGATCTGGCCGCCGCCTCATCCCCCTCCTCTCTCCTCATCTCCAGCCACCACAGTCAAGCCGCCGTCGACGTCGCACTCATCACACTTGCCGCTCGCCCTCGCCATCAGGCCCGTAGTAGTCTCCACCGCTGGCCGCCCGAGGCCCTGAAATCGCCTCCTTCGGGAATCTCCATCGCCGGCCCCACTGAGCTCCGAATAGGAGCTCCGAGCTCACCGTCACCGTCCCCGCTGGCCGCTCAGACTCGCTCAGACTTCGAGAATCTCCGACTTCACCGCTGACTGCCGGAGGCCCCGAAATTCTACAGACTTCGGGAATCGTCGTCGCCGCCCTCGCTGAGCTCCGAATCGGAGCTCCGAGCTCGCCGTCGCTGCCCCCTACCCCTGCTGGCCGCTGTCGAGCTCGCCAGGCTCCACTCCAGTCTCCAGCATTTCCTCGGAATCAGATTCTGATGTAAGTTTTGGGTCTATTTTTTTGGGATTACTTAGGGTTTTTGTTGTTTGAGCAGCTCTTCATTCGATGCTTTTGTTTTATTTTTGTTATTCAGTTGTTGTTGTAAAGGCTTTGGATAAGATTCTGTTAACCCTTATGTTTTGATGATGTTCTTACAACCACCATTATCGGTACTAATGGCTTATTGAGTATAAATGTAGTAAATTCATTTGTCAATCTCGTTAGTGCCATTAACGGAGGATGGATGGAATATACGCTACAACGAAGATATACAAAGGAGGAGGAGGCCAGGAGGATGGATGGAATATACGCTACAACGAAGATATACAAAGGAGGAGGAGGCCAAGAGATGAAGCAACGTTATTTCAAGAACGACAAATTCGATCAAAAGCTTCATCCGATTCAAGCTATATCAAAGCTCAAGTATATTGCTCTCTATATGAGGATATTAGCTTTCTTTTGTTTTTCTCTCTAGTGCTAGAATGTAGGCAAAGAGTTACTGAGTTTACTTGAAGCTATTGGGAATCACACACACGTTTTTAGACTTGTGCTTTTAAGCGTTTTTTTCACAAAATACTATTTTTCACAAGTATGAGTACCTATCTGCAAAATTCTTTTTCCAAGCAGTTTCTTTTTAGTATTAAAAACATTTTACAAAGTTTCAGAATTTTCAGAGGTCAAATAAATATTTTGCAAATATTTCAAGTTGGTCAAAAATCAGATTTCAGAAAATATCAGAAATCGGTCGACCGGTCCGGTCGACCGATCCGATGACCTTTCTTCAGTTTGTTTCCAGAGTGTCGTCGGTCGACCGTGCCGATCGACCGATGAGTCTCTGCGTGTTTTACCAAATTTCCTTAGCTGCTCGCGGTCGACCGAATTTTTCGGTCGGTCGACCGACGGTATTTTCGGTCGACCGATTATTTCTTCGGTCAACCGATTTGGTCAGCCGCGATTTTTTAAACGGTCGTTTCTCGCCTCGACTCTTGTGCTTTCACTTATTAGTGATTGGCACAGTCTGAGGTCACAACCTGCAAAGTAGATTATCTTCCTAAATAGGAAGATTGGGTTTTTGTTTTTATTGATTTAAACTCTTTTATAAAAACCCCCAAGCCTGCTTCTTCTTCTCTAAGCCCAATTGGTATCAGAGCTTGGTCTCTATATCAGTTTTTGGTTTAACAACCTTAGAGAAAAGATCTAATGGAGGCCTCTTTGAATATGCATATGCTAGAAGGACAATCCACAACTAGACCACCTCTCTTCACCGGCACTAATTTTGCTTATTGGAAGGCTAGGATGAGAATTTACCTTCGTTGCATAGACCTTGACATTCTAGAGCTCATAGAAGAGAAATATGAAGAAAAGTCCAAAGTCGGGAACATGACCGATGGAGAAAGGCACCTAGCTAATCTCAACGCTAAGGCTATGAACGCCTTAATTTGTGGTCTTTCCCCTAATGAATATAATAGAGTTTCCACGTGTGCAACCGCATACGAAATTTGGGTAAAATTATGTGTCACACATGAAGGAACCCCCCAAGTTAAGGAATCTAAGATTAGTGGACTTATGCATGATTATGAGCTATTTAAAATGCTTCCAAATGAATCCATTGATGCTATGTTTTCTCGTTTTACTAATATCATCAATGAATTACATGGTCTAGATAAGCAATTATCCATTCAAGAGATGAATTACAAGATACTTCGCTCCTTGACTCCGACATGGGAACCCAAGGCTACGGCCATTGAGGAAGCTCATGACCTCACTACCTTAGCTCTTGATAGCCTCATCGGAAAGCTCAAAGTGCATGAGAAGAAGCTCAAGGGGAAGGAAAAGGAGGAAGTGTCATCACGCGAAGTTGAGGAGCCGTCACCAAAATTGAAGACCATAGCTCTCAAGGGAGCTAGTGACAACTCATCTTCGTCGTCGGAGAGTGAAGTTGATTTTTCTAGAGAAGTGGCTCATCTCTCTAGAAGAATCTCTAGACTTATCAAAATGAACAAAAAATTTAATCCCCGATCTAACAACAAGTTTTCATCTCGTGTAGGAAAATGCTTTGAATGCAACGAACCGGGTCACATCGCTAAGGATTGCCCCAAGCTCAAAGAAAAGTACATGAAGTACAAGAAGAAGAAGGCTATGTATGCCGGATGGGAAGAATCCGAACCAAGTGACTCGGATAGTGATGAAGAAGGAGCCAAATTTGCTCTTCATGACCCAAATGTTTGTTTCATGGCAAATGAACAAGAGGTAATATCCGAGGCCGAAAGTGAATCTTTCTATATGCAATGTGACATAGCTATGGCTTTAGAAGAGTTGAACTTTGAATTTAAAAGAATGTCTAAAGAATACTCTTCTTTCAAAAAATTGCATACCTCTTGTGATATTAAGCTAGAGCAACTAACAACCTCTCTTGCTCTAAAAGATGAATTGCTAGGAGATCTCGATTTCGAGAATAAGCAATTAAGATCAAAAATTAAAAGAGGGTTGTAGGTTTAGACCCACTCATGCTTATGCCAACTATAATCACCATGGTAGAAATAGGTTTCATAGTTCCAACATTCGTACATACAAAAGAAATTTTGTATGCACCTATTGTATGAGACATGGACACATTTCTACTCATTGTAGAATTAAAGACAATGAAGATTTTTATGGTTTGATATGGGTACCAAAAGGTACCAACACTACTAACCACCAAGGACCCAAGACATGGGTACCTAAAGCTACTACACCTTCATCTTCTTCTTTTGTAGGGAACGTCACGGCAACGACGTAAGGAGATGTGGTACCTTGATAGTGGTTGCTCACATCATATGACGGGCAACAAAGAGTTATTTGCAACCCTATCAAGGATTGAAGGAGGCAATGTCTCCTTCGGTGGTGGTGAGAAAGGTAAAATCATTGGTATCGGTTCTATTGGTAAGAAACCCTCACCCATTATTGAAGATGTTTATTTAGTAAATGGCTTGAATCATAATCTTCTTAGCATTAGCCAATTAAGTGATAAAAGCTTTGATATTTCCTTTAAACCGGATAAATGCATCATTAGTATGGATGGAAAAATTGTTTTTATTACAAATCGCAAGTCTAATGTTTATATTTTTGAGATGAATGAGTTAGTTAATCAAGATGTGAAGTGTCTTGCGGCTATTGATGAAAACCCTTGGATTTGGCACAAGAGACTTGGACATGCAAATATGGAGTTAATATCAAAATTGTCTAAGAAGAATCTTGTGAAAGGGCTACCTAACTTACACTTCATAAAAGATACAATTTGTGAGGATTGTGCCAAAGGTAAACAAACGAAATCTTCTTTCAAATCCATTCATGAGGTATCAACTTCTAAACCTTTGCAATTACTTCATCTTGATTTATTTGGTCCTATGCGTATTACCTCTCTTGGAGGCAAACACTATGTTTTTGTGATTATTGATGATTTCTCTCGTTTTACATGGACAATATTTCTTGCTAAGAAAAATGATTGTTTTGAAGAATTTGCAAATCATGTTAAAAGAATTGAAAATGAAAAAGATTTGAAAGTTGTTAAGATAAGAAGTGATCATGGTGGTGAATTTCAAAATGAATTTTTCTATGATTTTTGTGCTCATCATGGTATAACTCATATGTTTTCCGCTCCTAGAACACCACAACAAAATGGTGTTGTTGAACGGAAAAATCGCACCATACAAGAGATGGCACGTACTATGTTAAATTCTTTTGATTTACCAAAATACTTTTGGGCGGAAGCCGTCAATACGGCTTGCCATGTTTTAAATCGTGTTTTGATTAGACCAAAGCTTAAGAAAACCCCTTATGAACTTTATTATGGAAAAACTCCTTTCATTGGTTATTTTCGTGTTTTTGGTTGCAAATGTTTTATCTTAAATACAAAAGATCACCATGATAAATTTGATTCCAAAATTGATGTTGGTATTTTCTTGGGTTATGCACCTCGAAGTAAGGCTTATAGGGTCTTCAATAAACGAAGCCTCGTTGTTGAAGAGTCTATAAACGTTACTTTTGATGAGACTAATGTTGGCTCTCAAGTTGTGTTGCCTAGGAAAGATGATGATGATGATATTGAGGGAGGATTGGACTTGTTGCAAATCAATGACACTCCCTCTATAGAAGTTCAAAAGGATGTGGATAGCACAAACGCTCAAGATCAAGTTGAACCACCTAAAGCTTGGAAATTCACATCAAATCATCCAAAGGAACAAATCATTGGGAGCCCTTCAAAAGGAGTTATAACTCGCTCAAAAGCCTTGAGTGAATGTGGTAATGTTGCATTTCTATCTCAACTAGAACCTAAAAAGGTTAATGATGCTTTGAATGATGAATTTTGGGTTTTGGCTATGCATGAAGAATTAAACAATTTTCAAAGAAATGAAGTTTGGAAGTTAGTTCCTAGACCTAACAATGCTAGTGTTATTGGTACAAAATGGGTTTTTAGAAACAAACTTGATGAACATGGCATTGTAACTAGAAATAAAGCACGTTTGGTTGCCCAAGGATACAATCAAGAGGAGGGCATAGACTATGATGAAACCTTTGCACCGGTTGCAAGGTTGGAATCTATTAGGATGTTTTTGGCATTTGCTAGTTTTAAAAATTTCAAACTATTTCAAATGGATGTCAAAAGTGCTTTCTTAAATGGTTTTATAGAAGAGGAAGTGTATGTTGAGCAACCCCCCGGTTTTATAGATCATGCTTTTCCTAATCATGTTTACCGGGTACAAAAAGCCTTATATGGGTTGAAACAAGCTCCTAGGGCTTGGTATGCTCGCCTCTCTAGTTTTCTTGTTGAAAATGGTTTTTCAAAAGGATCTATTGATAACACACTTTTTGTGAGAAAAAGGAAAAATGATTTCATTTTAGTTCAAATATATGTGGATGACATTATTTTTGGTGCTACTAATGAATCCTTGTGCAAGGAATTTTCTAAAGTTATGCAGGATCACTTTGAGATGAGTATGATGGGAGAGCTTACATTCTTTCTCGGGCTCCAAGTCAAGCAAACTAAGGATGGGATCTTCATTTCACAAAGCAAGTATGCGAAGGAATTGGTGAAGAAATTTAAGTTGGAGAATTCTAAGCATGCGCCTACTCCCATGAGTACTAGTGTTAAGCTTGATGCGGATGAGAGTGGTGAAGATGTGGACCAAAAACTATACCGAGGTATGATAGGTAGTCTTCTTTATCTCACCGCTAGTAGACCCGACATCATGTTTAGTGTATGTGCATGTGCACGTTTTCAAGCTTCTCCAAAAGCATCTCATTTAATTGCGGTTAAAAGGATCATTAAGTATGTTAATGGAACTTTTAACCTTGGTTTGTTTTATCCAAAAAGCACCACTTTTGATTTATATGGTTTTTGTGATGCCGACTTTGCCGGATGTAAGGTAGATCGCAAGAGTACTAGTGGAACATGCCAATTCTTAGGAAATTCCCTTGTTTCTTGGGCTTCCAAGAAACAAAATTGTGTTGCATTGTCCACTACGGAAGCGGAATACATTGCCGCCGGCTTATGTTGTGCTCAAGTTTTATGGATGAAACAAAGTTTAGTTGACTATGATTTGAATTTTCAAAATATTAAAATCTTTTGTGATAACACAAGTGCCATAAATATTTCCAAAAATTCGGTTTTGCATTCTAGAACTAAGCATATTGACGTGCGCCATCATTTCTTACGCGATCATGTAGAGAGACAAGATGTATCCCTAGTATTTGTTGACACCAAATCTCAACTAGCGGATATATTTACTAAGCCTCTTGGAGAGGATGATTTTTGTCGCATAAGAAATGGTTTGGGCTTATGCACTATGTGAAAGTTCTACATTGCTTGCTTGATTAGTTGCATTTTGCATTTGGCATTTCTCTTTACCCCATTTTTGATGGTGACAAAGGGGGAGAGAAATCTCCTCATTTGTTGCATATATTTAGGGGGAGCTCATAGATAGGGGGAGCACCTATCTATAAGCTATTTTATTTTTGCTCTTATATAATGGTTGGTTGTCATCATCAAAAAGGGGGAGATTGTTAGCCCTTATGTTTTGATGATGTTCTTACAACCACCATTATCGGTACTAATGGCTTATTGAGTGTAAATGTAGTAAAATCATTTGTCAAGCTCGTTAGTGCCATTAACGGAGGATGGATGGAATATACGCTACAACGAAGATATCCAAAGGAGGAGGAGGCCAAGAGATGAAGCAACGTTATTTCAAGAACGACAAATTCAATCAAAAGCTTCATCCGATTCAAGCTATATCAAAGCTCAAGTATATTGCTCTCTATATGAGGATATTAGCTTTCTTTTGTTTTCTCTCTAGTGCTAGAATGTAGGCAAAGAGTTACTGAGTTTACTTGAAGCTATTGGGAATCACACACACGTTTTTAGACTTGTGCTTTTAAGCGTTTTTTTACAAAATACTATTTTTCACAAGTATGAGTACCTATCTGCAAAATTCTTTTTCCAAACAGTTTGTTTTTAGTATTAAAAACATTTTACAAAGTTTCAGAATTTTCAGAGGTCAAATAAATATTTTGCAAATATTTCAAGTTGGTCAAAAATCAGATTTCAGAAAATATCAGAAATCGGTCGACCGGTCCGGTCGACCGATCCGATGACCTTTCTTCAGTATGTTTCCAGAGTGTCGTCGGTCGACCGGTACGGTCGACCGAATTTTCAATCTTTAATCGGTCGACCGTGCCGGTCGACCGATGAGTCTCTGAGTGTTTTTCAAAACTTCCTTAGCTGCTCGCGGTCGACCGAATTTTTCGGTCGGTCGACCGAAGGACTTTTTCGGTCGACCGAAATTTCCTTCGGTCAACCGATTTTTGCCTCTGGTCAGCCGCGACTTTTTTAAACGGTCATTTACATCGTTTACTGTGCTTTCACTTGTTAGTGTTTGGCACAGTCTGTGATGAGGGTCTGAAGAAGAGATTATTATCTCATTTGGGAAGATTTGTTTTTGTTTTAAAATGATTTAAACTTTTCTATTTAAACCCCCCAGACATCTTCTTCTTCCTTAGCCCTAACGTTTGAAAAACCAGAGAGCTTTTTCTGTTTCCTGAGTAAATTTTCAAAACTCTGTTTTTTCTCTCTGTTTCAAGTGTGATTCACCTCCCAGCTTCAGTATACCTTCTCTTTGCTATAAGGGCTGTGTAAAGAGAGGTTCTTACATTTCTTTCTTCTGCTGTGTGAGTGAGATCTGTGGAGATCTACTGTGAGGGAGTGTGATCTGTGAGATCAAACTGTGTAGTGAGAGAGATCTGTGGAGATCGCTGTGTAGACGAAGTTCCGGCTTCCAAACCGGGTGTGTAGTGGATTTCTCCTCTAGAGTGGGGAGCGGGGACGTAGGCCAGAGGGCCGAACCTCGTTAACACATCGCGCGTCAAGGATAACGAACTCCTAACCTTATCTCTCTTACTTTTATCGCATTTTTGTTATGTGGTTTGCTTGTGCTGATTTTTAATTGCATAATAGAGCCTCTTGACCCTAATCACCCCCCCTCTAGGGTCCAACAGATTCGTTATGAGAGCTTGACGGATAAGAGCAAGATTGATTCTCAGCCGGAGCTGTTCATCAGGTTGTATTGTTCTAAATCTTTGACTTCTTTCAATTTGATTGTAATCAGTAATACTTTATTATAGAATGCCTCCAAGAAAATATCCTTCTGGATATGATAAACGCAAGAAAAAAAGAAAAGTTAAACAATTTGTCCAAACTCAAAGTGGATCGCTTGATAAATTTACTATTAGAGAAACACAAGATTTAGTTGAAAATTTAATTGAAAATGATAACATTAATGATTTGGGCTTGAATGAGTATGAGAATAAAAATGTTGATGATCAAAATAAAAATGAGAATCATAATGAAAATGAGAATCATAATGAAAATAAAAATGAGAATCGGAATGAAAATAAAAATGAAAATGAAAGTAAAAATGAGAATCGGGATCAGAATGAAATTGATATTGACAATGAAAATGAGAATAAAAATATTTTAGGCAATGAATTTGATAATCAATCCATGCTCATGAATTTGAATATTTATGATCCAAGAACTTAGGATAATTTGGACACAAAATCTAGAGATATATTAGTGAAAAATGGCCTTATAAGAGATCTATTGGTCGAAAAAGGTCCTAGAGATAAATTAGGAAGGTGTTTTTCTTCGGCATTTTACACTAGGCATTTATCAAATGGAGAGAAATGCGATAGAGAATGGTTAGTTTATTCAAAGGATATCGATAAAGTATTCTTTTTTTGTTATAAATTGTTTAAAACTGGTTTTAAGAAAAGTTTTTTTAATAAATGAATGATTTAATGATTGGATACATCTTAGTGCTAGGGTTAAAGAACATGAAACAACTAATGAGCACATCATTAACATGAGTACTTGGCTTGATTCATGCATAAGATTAAAGAAAAATAAAACAATCGATAAAAATATTCAAGAGCAAGTTAATAAATAGAAGGAATATTGGAAGAAAGTATTACAAAGAATAATTTTTGTTGTTAAATATCTTGCTAAACATAACTTGGCATTTCGAGGAACAAATGAGAGAATTTACCAAAATAATAATGGAAAATTTTTAGGCTTAATTAAAATGATTGCAGAATGGGATCCGATAATGCAAGAACATGTTAGACGTATTGACCATGGTGAAATTTATTATTATTATCTTGGTCATAGCATTCAAAATAAATTGATAAGTATGTTAGCTTCTAAAATCAAATGTGCAATATTTTAAAAAATTAAAGAAGCTAAATATTTTTCAGTAATACTTGATTGTACTCCAGATGCAAGTCACCAAGAACAAATGACTATAATATTACGACGTGTCGATATTTCTACAAGCCCGATACAAATAGAAGATTTTTTTGTAGAATTTTAAAAGTAAATGATACATCTGGACAATGACTTTTTGAAAAATTACAAAATATGCTAAAAACTCTTAATCTTGATATTGATAATGTACGAGGTCAAGGGTATGATAATGGGTCTAATATGAAAGGGAGACACCAAGGTGTACAAAAAAAAAATACTTGATATAAACCTTAGAGCATTATACACACATTGTGGTTGTCATAGTCTTAATTTAACACTTTGTGATATGGAAAATTGTTATGATAGTTAGACCCTAGAGGGGGGGTTAGGGTCTTATGCTAATCTAATCCGATTTTATGCCAATTAAAACTAATAACAAGTTATCCTAGCAATTATGAAATACAAAAAGATATATGAGCTAGGATAAGCAATATGAACAAAGAGATATATCCTAGCAATGAGATATACTATGAGATATATGCAAGGATATACAAATTAACACAAGGGTGAAATAAACATAAACAAAACAAGAGTGATAGTGCGCAAATAAACAATGCAAACACACAATATGATTACGGAGTTCGGACCTTCCGTCCAACGTCTCCGATCCCCACTCCCGGGGAGAAATCCACTATCACAACCGGGTTTTCTACGCTCACCTGAATAACGTTTACACCTCACAATGTCGGTTTTCAATGCTCACCGATCAACGTTCACACCTCACACTCTTACTCGGTTTTCTAGCTCACCGAAAACTTTACAACAACACACTCGGTTTTCTAGCTCACCGAAAATCTTACAATCTCACAATATAACAAAGTTATTCTCTACAATTGATGAGAACTCAATTAAGCACAACTCAATATTACAATCCCACAACCCAAATTATACTATGAATGTAAATACAATAAGCTCAAGTGGGTGTGTGTAAACAATGAGTGAAATCAAATCAAATCAAACTAAACTCAAATATAAATACTAGCTTAATAGAATGATAATCAAACAATACAAAATATAAAGCTAGATAGAGTTTAGAAAACTTCTAATAAATGACAAGAGAGAGAGAGATGGATTGAAGCTCAAATATCAATAAATTGATCTTCACTTCCTCTTGTGGAATTCTTCACAAACCAAACCCTTAAACAAACTTAAAACCAAACTTAAAACAAACTTAAACCATTGTTAAACTCTTGTTTAAAAACTTTCTCATATTCATGGAGAGCTGAAGGCAATGGGGTATTTATACCCACTCAAAACTTCAGCAAAAACCCCACTAAAATGACAACGAAGCGCCCAGAAAAACAGCTCAGAAAATAGTCGTTGGAAGCCAACGGATACTTCGGCGGTCGACCGTGAAATTCTTGCGGTCGACCGTGAGGCATATTCAAACCTGAGAAAACTTTCAGAGAAAGCTATGGTCGACTGTGATGGTCGACCGTGGAAACTTAAGGACTGACGGTCGACCATCACGGTCAACCGCGAAAGTTTCTGCTGGCTCCTGAGGAAAAAACATAGGCACGGTCAACCGCGAACTGATACATGAAAATACAGGTTTGAAAACTGTTTTTTTGATTTTAAAACTTTGTTTAAAAATATCAAACAAATTCAGAAAAATGTAAAAATTTAGGAAATAATTGTATGATTTTAAAACTTTGTTTAAAAATATCAAACAAATTCAGAAAAATGTAAAAATTTAGGAAATAATTGTAGACATGATAATAAACATGCTACAATATCAAACAAATTCAGAAAAATGTAAAAATTTAGGAAATAATTGTAGACATGATAATAAACATGCTACAACAACTGGTTTTTAAAAAGGACCTTCCAAATGTAAAATATCATCATTTTACAAAAATAGTCAAAAATATGAAAATGTAAACATATGAGTTTTGACATTTTAGCTTAACCATATTTTTAAACATTACAAAATGATTATATAGACTTAATAAAAGATGTATATGATTGTTGTTAAGTCCAAAAACTGAGAATATAATATTTTCACAAAATTACATATTCTATGCAATATAAATTCAAACATAACAGAGTATGAAACATATGAGGATGTATATGAATATATATTTGTTTCATATCTATGAAATTAAACCAAAACACAATAATAAATATGAAATATGTAATTTCACATTTATATAAATTTGGAAACCAAAACATGCATGTATATATATATATATAACTATATATATACATAGAAACCAAATACGTGTGTGTATATATGATTGAGCTTAAAGTACCAACACACATAATATAAATCTAAACTAATGTTACCCAAGCTTGATCTTGATCTTCAATAAGCTTGACTTGGTACACTTTACGGATGAAGCTTGAACTTGTATCTTTAACTTGAATGTACATTGCTTCACTCCACAATACCGCCAATCTCCATTGGATGTGATCGTGAATGCGCAATTCCATCTATCCTTCAACTTATTGTTTGTCTATAATAAATATAATTATATAAACACTAGACAAACAACATTAGAAGTAAATTATTTGTTAAACACCATCAAAATAAGAAGGCCAACAATCTCCCCCTTTTTGATGATGACAAACAATTTACAAAAAGGATATATACATGAAAGGAAATGAATATACAATATTGTAATTATCATGCATATAAACAAAAAAAATATACTCACAATATTTCTCCCCCTTTGACAACATCAAAAAGGGGAAAACCATAAAGTATGAAGAGAGAGAAAGCTCCCCCTATCAATATGCATGGGTGAGTATATATATATATATATAACATACAAGAGGATAATGAGGACACATATAAATATATCATTTAAAAAACTGTCTCAAATGTACAAACATAAAAACAATGTATAAAATAGATTTATGAAATCACAAGAAAGAAGACATGAGAATCATGTAAAAAGTTTTCAAATGAAAACAAATTATCCAAATGAAATCATAAATCAAATTTTAAGCCCAAAAATGACGTTTGATCAATAAAAGAAGTTTTCTTTGTAAAACTTGATAAAACCACATAAAGAATATATTATAAAGCATATTTGAAATTTGAATCATCTATTTGTGCTTATATAATGAATTCAAAGCAATAAATCAAAACAAAATGCAAGAGAGGTAACAATATATCAAACTCTTAAGCTTGTTCCAACCCATATAAGGACTTTAGTACCCGGTAAATAAGATTTGCTAATAAACACCTAATAAACCCGGAGGGTTATATAAACACAAACCTCTCATCAAAATCAAAAACTAATAATCATGAATACAAAAGATTTGATAAAAGAAAAATTGTTTTCATAAGCAAAAGATTTTAAAACATAATTTTCAAAACCAAAAAAAGGAAAAAGAAAAACGCTAAAATACTTGGTTTAAAAATTAAATTTATTTTGGTACCCAAGAATTCTTGATACCAAAAAGTTTAGGGACATGACCCCTATCATTTAAGCTCAAAGCCCTAGGGTTATGAACCCTCTTGGGCACATGTGGTGCACTAACATCTTCCGATTGCAATATGTGCAATGAAAGAGATCCATTTATTTTTGTGGACCATTAACTCGTGTACGGGAAACATTTACAAATAAAGGTTTTTTTTAAATTATATCGCAAATGAGAAACATCATTAAACAAAGGTGGTTTACTTGAGAAATTTAGCAAGTTTGAATATTTTTTCAAATCATAATAAAACTTCGTCAAATGGCCAAATCTACCACAAACATCACATTTAAAAACATGTGGTCTACTAGAAACATTTGGCAAAAGAGATTTTTTTTTCAAATCAAAACAATATTTTGCCAAGTGACCAAAACAACACATATATCACATTTAAACACATGAGCATGCTTATGATGAACTTTATGAGTGTGTGCATGTATATGTGTGTGTGATTCACATTTAAACACATGAGCATGCTTATGATGAACTTTATGAGTGTGTGCATGTATATGTGTGTGTGATGAAGAAGCCTTATGAGATGCACACTTTATGAGTGTGTGCATGTATATGTGTGTGTGATGAAGAAGCCTTATGAGATGCACAAGAAGCATTAACCTTAGAATATTTGTATGCATCATAACAAAATTTAGCAATGTGGCCTTTACGATCGTAAATTGAGCATTTGTAAATTTTGCTATACAAGTGTGCATAGTATATAGGTGATTTTGTAACACTAAGTTTAGCACACTTGTCCATAAGTTTCTTATGGTTATCAATGCATGTATTAAGAGTTGAGTCTAAAGATGAAATGTGATTTTTAACAACATTCAACTCATCATTTGGCACATATATATTTTTATTAGAAGTAGAACATAAATAGTCATTTATAAAAGAAGCAGTATTATTTTTTATGTTCTTTACTTCTAACATGACATTATTTTTGTCATGAGTAAAGTTAGCAAAATTCAATTTCAAATTATTATTTTCCAAATTTAACATATCATTGTTTTCTTGAAGAGCAATACTTTCTTGAGAAATGATATCAAATTTAGAAGCTAACTTCTCATGATTGGATTTTAAATCTTCATGCTTGCTTTGCAAAACAATAAATTTTTTATGCAATATGTTATAGGCATGCAATAATTTTTCACTAGCACAAGCAAGTTCATCACTAGATAAATCATTAGTGGTTTCGAACTCGCAAACCTCACTAGGGCTATCGCCTAGTGGTCGTGTGCATGATGTTCCATATAAACTTGAAGCCGGATCCTCCAAAGCTTGTCGGATAGCCTCCAAGTCCCCTTGATGTGCTTTAATAAATTTTTATAAAGAGTAAGCACTATCAAAATGAACAAACTTATTAGAGAGAAATGAGTTAAAAGCATTTAGCAAATATTCTAACAAAATATTGTTCATAGTAATCATTCTATGATCATCTTTACTCTACTTAGATTTCTCCAAAGTGTGTACAATATAAGCACAATCTATAATTTTCATAATTCAAAATGTTTAGAATGAACAAAAAGTTTGAATCTAACACTCCATTGGGCATAGGAAAAATTATCCAAACGAGGAGCAACATTAGTGGCATAACCTAAACAAGGTACACCGTGCATATCCATAATGTATATATATGCAAGCAATGAAAAAAAATTAAAAATTGGATTAGCACAAAAAGATAACTTGGATCTTTAACTCAAGGCGATTAGACCTTAAATCAAAGAGCACCAAGCTCTGATACCAATTGTTAGACCCTAGAGAGGGGGTGATTAGGGTCTTATGCTAATCTAATCTGATTTTATGCCAATTAAAACTAATAACAAGTTATCCTAGCAAGTATGAAATACAAAAAAATATATGAGCTAGGATAAGCAATATGAACAAAGAGATATATCCTAGCAATGAGATATACTATGAGATATATGCAAGGATATACAAATTAAAACAAGGGTGAAATAAACATAAACAAAACAAGAGTGATAGTGTGCAAATAAACAATGCAAACACACAATATGATCACGGAGTTCGGACCTTCCGTCCTACGTCTCCGCTCCCCACTCCCGGGGAGAAATCTACTATCACAACCGGATTTTCTACGCTCACCCGAATAACGTTTATACCTCACAATGTCGATTTTCAACGCTCATCAATCAACGTTCACACCTCACACTCTCACTCGGTTTTCTAGCTCACCGAAAACTTTACAACAACACACTCGGTTTTCTAGCTCACCGAAAACCTTACAATCTCACAATATAACAAAAGTTGTTCTCTACAATGGATGAGAACTCAATTAAGTTACAATCTCACAATATAACAAAAGTTGTTCTCTACAATGGATGAGAACTCAATTAAGCACAACTTAATATTACAATCCCACAACCCAAATTATACTATGAATGTAAATACAATAAGCTCAAGTGGGTATGTGTAAAAAATGAGTGAAATCAAAACAAATCAAACTAAACTCAAATATAAATACTAGCTTAATAGAATGATAATCAAACAATACAAAATGTAAAGCTAGATAGGGTTTAGAAAACTTCTCCAATAAATGACAAGAGAGAGAGAGAGAGATGGATTGAAGCTCAAATATCAATAAATTGATTTTCACTTCCTCTTGTGGAATTCTTCACAAACCAAACCCTTAAACAAACTTAAAACCAAACTTAAAATAAACTTAAACCCTTGTTAAACTCTTGTTTAAAAACTTTCTCATATTCATGGATAGCTGAAGGCAATAGGGTATTTATACCCACTCAAAACTTCAGCAAAAACCCCACTAAAATGATAACAAAGCCCCCAAAAAACAGCTCAAAAAATAGTCGTTGGAAGCCAACGAATACTTCGGCGGTCGACCGTGAAATTCTCGCGGTCGAACGTGAGGCATATTTAAACCTGAGAAAACTTCCATAGAAAGCTATGGTTCATAGGCGCGGTCGACCGTGGAAACTTAAGGACTGACGGTCGATCATCACGGTCGACCGCGAAAGTTTCTGCTGGCTCCTGAGGGAAAAACATAGGCGCGGTCAACCGCGAACTGATACATGAAAATACATGTTTGAAAACTACTTTCTGATTTTAAAACTTTGTTTAAAAATATCAAACAAATTCAGAAAAATGTAAAAATTTAGGAAATAATTGTAGACATGATAATAAACATGCTACAATAACTGGTTTTCAAAAATGACCTCTCAAATGTAAAATATTATCATTTTACAAAAATAGTCAAAAACATGAAAATATAAACATATGAGTTTCGACATTTTAGCTTAATCATGTTTTGAAACATTATAAAATGATTATATAGACTTGATAAAAGATGTATATGATTGTTGTTAAGTCCAAAAACTAAGAATACAATATTTTCATAAAATTGCATATTCTATGCAATATAAATTCAAACATAACAGAGTATGAAACATATGAGGATGTATATGAATATATATTTGTTTCATATCTATGAAATTAAACCAAAACACAATAATAAATATGAAATTATATGTAATTTCATATTTATATAAACTTGGAAACCAAAACATGCATGTATATATATATATAACTATATATATACATAGAAACCAAATACGTGTGTGTATATATGATTGAGCTTAAAGTACCAATACACATAATATAAATCTAAACTAATGTTATCCAAGCTTGATCTTGATCTTCAATAAGTTTTACTTGGTACACTTTACGGATGAAGCTTGAACTTGTATCTTTAACTTGAATGTACATTGCTTCACTCCATAATACCGCCAACCTCCATTGGATATGATCGTGAATGCGCAATTCCATCCATCCTCTAACTTGTTGTTTGTCTACAATAAATAGAATTATACAAACACTAGACAAACAACATTAGAAGTAAATTATTTGTTAATAAATAGAATTATACAAACACTAGACAAACAACATTAGAAGTAAATTATTTGTTAAACATCATCAAAACAAGAAGGAAACACTAGACAAACAACATTAGAAGTAAATTATTTGTTAAACATCATCAAAACAAGAAGGCCAACAGTGGTAAAGCAAAAGACTTTTTTGGAGTGATACAACGTATTTATACATTATTTTCTCACTTAACAAAGCGATGACAAATTTTGGTAAATAATGTAAAAGGTTTAACTATGGAGCCATTGTCGGCTACACGTTAGAGAAGCCATATTAAAAGCATTAAAGCAATTAGATTCCAAACGCTTGAAATAAGAGAAGCACTACTTCAGTTAGCAGAAACCGATAATGACTCCAAAATAAAGAGTGAAGCAGATTCTTTAGCAACACATGGAATTGAAAATTTTGAATTTTTATTAAGTATGATTATTTGGTATGATATATTGTTTGTTGTTAACTTAATTAGCAAATCTTTACAATCTAAAGACATGCTTATTGATATTGCTATAGATCAAGTAAAAAGGATTGATTAGGTTTTTTGAGGATTACAGAGAAGTTGGGCTCACACAAGCTATGACAATTGCTAAAGAAACTACTACTGAAATGGAAATTGATTCTATATTCAAGTAAAACGTCAAATCCGTAGAAAAAGACAATTTGATGAGAATGTTAATGAGGAAACAACACAATCAGCTAAAGAATCTTTTAGAATTAATTATTTTTTGTATATTATAGACCAAGCTATTGGTTCACTAAAGATAAGGTTTGAGCAATATAAAGCATATGAAGATATTTTTGGATTTTTTTTTTTTGTTCAGAAAAGTTAAATTCATTAGATGATAATAATTTGAAAGCATGTTGTGATAATCTTGAAATTGTTCTAAAATATAAAACATTTTCTAATTTTGATGGGAAAGATTTATTTGGAGAACTAAAAATCTTACGAAATATTTTACCAAAAGAAACAAAGATAGCTATTGATATACTGAATTTCTTAAAAATACAAAATTGTTTTCCAAATGCATGTATTACTTATAGAATATTATTGACTATACCCGTTACAGTCGCATCTGCAGAAAGAAGTTTTTCAAAATTAAAATTATTAAAATCTTATCTGAGATCAACCATGTCACAAGAAAAACTAAATGGACTAGCTTTGATATCCATTGAAAATGATTTTTTAGATAAAATTGATGTTAAAGGCTTAATTAGTGATTTTGCAGCTAAAAATGCAAGGAGGACAATTTTTCGATGATACTTTTTTATGCTAAAGGCTTCGATATCTGATGAAGGTAAGCACTGCAAGGAGGACAATTTTTCGATGATACTTTTTTATGCTAAAGGCTTCGATATCTGATGAAGGTAAGCATAGATACAAGAGGAACATAATATGCAAGTATTTCTTGTTGTGGACTGTTTGCTCTATTGGAAAGCTTTATTAAGGTGGGCTTACATGCATTTATCTGATCAGTAACATTTTATTCAGGTAACCGAAGAGATGAAGAATGAGCAATAGCACTTAAAAAGTATGTTAAAGACTATCCAGATGCAAATAAATCAGGTAACATTTTAATGTCTGGTTAGTAATATTTTCTTCCCTAGCATTTTAGGGATTCAAATTAGAATTTATTGATATTTTGTATATAAAGAAGTGTCATGTGTTTACTTTTCGCACAGGGCCCCTAACATCTCAGAACCGGCCCTAAACATACTAATAATTAGTTGAAACTTGGTATGTATGATGCCACGTGGTCCTTCTCCTTCCCCATTCTCCTTTTTTTCGTTGACCGCAAACGTTCAAATCAAAATCCAAACCCCAGTTGCGTCTTTCATACTCGATGTCCACAACGAACTTCAGGCAAATCCAAATTTATTCCAAGAACAAAAAACAAAAAACCAAAAGATGATACAAATATCCTGTTGTGTGCAGCGAAAATTTCGGCAGTACTTCTGGTGCACAATAAAAGAGTAAGATCACAACTAAGTTCCCGTTTCACCAAGAAAACAAGAATCAAAAGTGATATATCTCAACAAAGTAGGATATACACTATTTCTCTCATCAGTTCAAGGACTGACTTATCGAGGGAACCTAAACAAGCTATTACAAATTACAAAATATCAAGACAAACGAATTTTACGTGGTTTGGCAAGTTGCTTACGTCCACAGGGCATTGAGGGGGGAGATCTACTATTAAAGAGAAAGAGAATACAAATAGGGTTTACATTCACACAAAGTCTCACAAATAAAACTCTCAAACAAACTCTCAAATCTCTCACAATTTCTCTCTCAAAAGGGATGCACAAACCCTCTCAAATTCGGCTCCAAAAGGTACTCTCTATCTCCTCAACACAGTAGAAAATCATCTGTCGTTTTCCCCTCTTTGCTTGCACGAAAACTTAGGAACATGAGCTCCTATTTATAGGAAAAAATCCCAATCGAAAACTGATCTGGAAACTATGAGATGAGTGGTGTGGCCCCCATGAACGCGTAGACGCGTGGGAAGAAAACGCATGAGGTGAGTGGTGTGGCCCCATGAACGAGCAGAACACGTCTCGTGACGCGTGTTGCGTGCTCGTGGGTGTGGCCCCCACACCCCCACGTGTTCACATTTCCATATATAATAATCCATCACGTCATCACCCAAAGTTGGAGAACGAAGGAGATAGAGGCGTAAGTGCGCTTTTCGAGGTGCCCTTTGTTTTTGGCAGAGAACTATAGTAGTGCGGAAAGATTTAAAAATGAGAGACGAGGAGATAAGTTGCGTTTGAGGAGAAGTACTGCCAGCTGGCAGATTTTAATAGTGCCGAGTTGGTACATTCAATGCACCGGATAATTACTCCATGGGGAGGGCTAGAATGGTTTCCTATAGTTTAATTTGGGAAATGAAACAAACACACCCTTAATTCCATCGAAATGTACATAAATTTTGTGTACAAATGGTGCATGAGTTCTATAGAAGTCCACAATCTGGTTTAAGTTTCCAATTGAATGTTTTTCGATTGTTAGATTAATATAAGGGGTTTTTGCTTTTAGACCCATTTGTTTACTCAACTTTATCTTTAAACCCACCTATTATTACTTGTATCTTTAAACCCAATTCTCTTTTGGTATTTGTCTTTAAACCCAATCTTCAAAATACAATACTTTTAGTACTTGTATTTATACAAAATCAAGGTAAAAACCCCAAAATACCCTTTTCCCCATATACACCACTATATCTCTTCATCTTCCCCTTTTCAACTCAGCCCTAAATTAAAAAACGAAAGCTCCTTGCCGCAGTCGCCCGTCTCCAGCCACCGTCGCCCTCTCAGAGCACCCTCCTTTCGTTAGTCCACAGCGTCATCCCAAGAGGACCTGACCCCCAACAACGAATCTCAACGCTCTCCTCCCCCAAAGTCTCATCATGAACTCTCTCCTCTATCCAAACCCTAACCATAGCCCTAATTTCACCAAAACCTCTCCTTTAAAACAGTCCAACCTCTCAAGCTCAACCGATTGGATCTCTCTCAGCCCTCATACTCCCCGAATCGGCCTCTCGCTCAACCGGCGGGGCTCGACCTCGAGGTCCGCTCTCTACTCAGAGAGGATTGATTTGACTGCAATTAGATTCGGATCCTCCGAATCCGGCGGTGTTGACGTCGTATCGGAGCTCCGATATCCCGAGACCGAAGCAGATAGTGTTGGAGGCCTAGGCTAGGGTTTGCACGGGACCGGAGCAGACGAAGCCGATGACCGAGGAGCAGGCGATGGCAGTCCTTGAGACGATTCTTAGATCAGGTGACCTCAGTTCTTTTGAGAGCTCTTACTAATTTTTCTTAAATTGAGGTCAACTTAGTAGTTCAACTTAATTATCTTCTTATTTTTTTGGTAATTTCTGCTTATTTATGTTCGCAAATGATAACTGGGAACTTTGAGATTAGGCATCGAAATATGTATATAATTGGAGCATAGTATTAGAGTGCAAATGAGATTAAAATACAAAAACTGTAAGTTTATTTATTTATTTATTTATTATTTTTTTGGGAACTATGTGGAACAATTTATTTGAAGTCAGAGAAAGAGATATTGATGGTAATCTGAATTTGTTGCCTAGAGTCATTGTGGACTTTACTTACTGGATATAGTTCACCCTTGTCCCTTGTCTTCGCAGTTTTGGGGCATTTTGTGGCATACTTTAACTGTGTGTACACTATATTTAAACTGAAAGATGTTTGCATATTTTGGAAAAATTGTTCTACTAGATATTTCTAGCTGCAAAATGCATCTCTTGCATTATAGAAAATTGACCACTATGCTCTTTTTGGCCCCACGAGCTGGAAAAATTCAAAATTAGGCATCACATATCGAATTGAAGTGTTCTAAAATGAAGGCAACCAATTCATTACATTGATAAATGATGCACTAGTCCATGCTGGACATGTTTGTGGTCTAAACTTTTATTTGTTAACTTCCTGATGTGGACTGTTTGCCACTTCTTACATCCTTTATTTCTCAAAGAATAAATATGATCTATCACTTTCAACTGAAAGGTAATATCCAACAGGATGTAGTCCATGGGTAACTGTAATCTTAACTTTCTTTGTTTTTTTAGAGATGCATCACAGAAAATAACCCATCGAGTGTGGATCGAATGTTTAAGCCAATGACGACAACTCAATTCCAAGAACTTGATAAGATTATTTTCCCACTCCTAACTTCATTTCATTGGAATATGTTGGTATTCTCTGTAAAGGATAGAAGATTTTATCATTATTCTTTTCTTCGCGGGTATATATGTCTGATGCTTGTGAGTTTAGAGTGAATCTTATTTCTACCATTCCCGATGCTTGGAATTTAGACATTACTTCTTGTCAGGAGCTAGAAAGTATTGATGTACCTCAACAACGTGGGTTAGTGTATTTGACTTATTCATATGTTGTTGTTTTTCGTATGTGCTAACACATAGAGACTATATATTGCGGGCCAAGAGTGTTATATTGATATTGTAAACATTTGAACTTGCAGTAGCTTGGCTTGCGGGATGTTCTTGATGGCATACATGTTTAGCCTCGTTTCCGGCCAACCAATTTCAATTGACCAAACGGATTGTGCAAGACATAGAGCTCATATTGTTGCTCTATTTCTATCTAAAGGTATATTTTCTATAAGTGTAATGTTCATTGAACCGCTTATATTTAGTCTATTGTTCTTTTGATCCGCTTATATTTTGCTTTCAGGAAATCAACGTGATCCTCAAGACCGATTCCCCGGATGCTAGATGCCGATTGTGATATCCAATATTTTTTGTGTACAAATATATTTTGGAAATTGATTTGTAAAGTATTTGTATAAATATATGTTGATTATGTAGTCCATAGTGTTTTGTGTCTTTTGTGGAAGATTATAGCCACTGTGGTTAAATTACTGGGTTATGTAAAGTTTTGCATGCTTCTAAGTCATTGATATTGATGGTTAACTTTATTTTAGACTATAACCATTGTTTGCATGTTGTATGTGCTGGAATGGTTGAAGAAACTTCATGATTTTTTTGTGTCTCTTGGATATGCAATGTTTTCTTGGATATGCAGTGTTTTGTGTCTCCCGGATATGCAATGTTGTATATTGTTTGCATGTTGTATTGTTTGGAAATGGATTAAGTATAGCATGTAATCTTTTGTTTTCTGAAGATACCTCATAACCCTTTTGACTGCTATCCAATGATCCATACCAGGGTTGCTTAAGTATCTGTCTAACATCCCAACAATGTACGCAATATCCGGACGCGTACATACTTGAGCATACATTAGACTTCCTACAGCCGAAGCATAAGGAATCTTCTGCATTTCCTGAATTTCAAGGTTACCTTTAGGGCACTGATTGAGACTAAACTTGTCTCCTTTAGCAACAGGGGTGTCACCTGGTCTGCAATCTTGCATGCCAAACCTTTTAAGTACCTTATCGATATAGCTCTTTTGTGATAATCCAAGAATACCCCGAGAGCGATCTCGATGTATCTGGATCCCTAATATAAAAGAGGCGTCCCCAAGATCTTTCATCTCAAAATTCTTTGATAGAAATCTCTTGGTTTCGTGCAACATGGCTATATCATTAGTGGCAAGCAAGATGTCATCGACATACAGAACCAGAAAAATATACTTACTCTCACTGAACTTGTGATATACACAGTCATCAACAATGTTCATCTCAAAACCGAACGAGATAACTATTTGTTGAAACTTATGATACCATTGACGAGGAGCTTGCTTGAGTCCATAGATGGATTTCCTTAATTTGCAAACCATATTATTTGGGTCTCCTAACACAAAGTTTTCTGGTTGTACCATATAGATCATCTCATCAATGTCGCCATTGAGAAATACAGTCTTAACATCCATCTGATATAACTCAAGATCATAATGAGCAACAAGTGCCATGATTATTCTGAAAGAGTCTTTCGATGAAACCGGAGAGAAAGTCTCTGTATAATCAATGCCTTCCTTTTGAGTATAGCCTTTAGCCACAAGACGTGCCTTATACCTCTCCACATTACCATTTGCATCCCGCTTGGTTTTAAAAATCCATTTACAACCAATTGGTTTTGCACCTTCTGGCAATGGGACAAGTTCCCAAACCTTATTGTCTTGCATAGACTTATACTCTTCATTCATGGCATCAATCCACTGTTGAGAGTTAGAACTTTTCATGGCCTGATAGAAGTTGATTGGATCATCTTCTAACATTCCACTACTTTCCTCATGTTCTTGGAGAAATACAATATAATCATCCGGAATAGCATTTCTCCTTTCTCTCGTGGATCTCCTTAATGGCACTGGTTCTTGAGGTTGTTGAGTTTGTTCTTCTGGAACAGGGAGTTGTTCAACATTATCATCTTGAGGTTCCGGATTTACTTCTTGAGCAACAACAGGTATAGGAACCTGAATATTGTCAAAAGTAACTGTATGGATTGGATCTGAAGCCAATTCCTCCTCAAACTCAACATCCTCAAAGAATGTTGCTGTTCCCGTCTCAAAAATATTCCTTATAGTGGGATCATAAAACTTATAGCCCCTAGAGCATTCAGAGTACCCAATAAAGTAGCTGCTAACTGTTTTGGAGTCCAATTTCTTTTCATTTGGCCTATAAGGCCTTGCCTCAGCTGGACATCCCCAAATATGTAAATGCTTTAAACTGGGCTTTCGACCAGTCCAAAGCTCATAAGGTGTTTTAGCAACTGCTTTACTTGGTACTCTATTCAGAATGTAAGCTGCTGTCTTAAGTGCTTCTCCCCAGAGTGACTCTGGTAAAGAAGAATGAGCAATCATACTTCTTACCATATCCTTAAGAGTCCTGTTTCGTGGATCATAAAACTTATAGCCCCTAGAGCATTCAGAGTACCTAATAAAGTAGCTGCTAACTGTTTTGGAGTCCAATTTCTTTTCATTTGGCCTATAAGGCCTTACCTCAGCTGGACATCCCCAAATATGTAAATGCTTTAAACTGGGCTTTCGACCAGTCCAAAGCTCATAAGGTGTTTTAGCAACTGCTTTACTTGGTACTCTATTCAGAATGTAAGCTGCTGTCTTAAGTGCTTCTCCCCAGAGTGACTCTGGTAAAGAAGAATGAGCAATCATACTTCTTACCATATCCTTAAGAGTCCTATTTCGTCTTTCAGCTACACCATTCATGCTAGGTGAACCCGGCATGGTGTACTGTGGGACGATACCGCATTCCTCTAGGTATCTAGCAAATGGTCCTGGACGTTGTTCACCTGAACCATCATATCTACCGTAGTACTCACCACCACGATCAGATCTGACGGTTTTAATTCTTCTGTTGAGTTGATTCTCAACTTCAGCTTTATAGGCTTTGAACATGTCCAGAGACTCAGATTTTTCATGAATAAGATATAGGTGCCCATAACGTGAGTAATCGTCTATGAATGATATAAAATATTGTTGACCATTCCAGGATTCCGTAGGGAATGGCCCACAAATATCCGTATGTATCAATTCTAAGACATCCGAAGATCTGTTGGCACCTAATCTCTTCACTTTGGTCTGCTTTCCCTTGATACATTCAACACATACGTCGAAGTCCGAAAAATCAAGGGAATCCAAAATGCGATCAGACACAAGACGCTCAACTCTACCTTTTGAGATATGACCTAAGCGCTTATGCCATAATGTCGCCGAATTTTCCTTATTTAATTTACGCTTAGTACCACGTGATTCCACATGCAATGATTCATTATAAGAAGCAATTGTATCAAGCAAATGATTCCACATGCAAGGATTCATTATAAGAAGCAATTGTATCGAGCAGATATAGGTTGTCATAAGTGCTTAAGTAACCGGTTCCCACAACATTTGAATTAAAAGATAAACTGAATTGACTGTTTCCAAATGAACAAGAATAACCTGATTTGTCCAATACAGAAACAGAAACCAAATTCCGTCTAAAAGACGGTACTACAAAAGTATCTTTTAAATCCAAATAATAACCAGTTCCTAACAACAACCTAAAGTGCCCAATTGCTTCCACATCTACCGATTGTCCGTCGCCCATAAAGATGTGTCTTTTAACATCACTTGGCTTTCGGTAGCTCAGGCAACCCTGCATAGAAACACTTATGTGAGTAGTAGCACCAGAGTCTAACCACCAAGTGTTTCTAGGTACTGAAGCTAAATTAACCTCAGAACAGACCAAAGCAAGGAACGTACCCTTATTATCACGCCAGGCGTGATATTTTGTACAGTCCTTCTTTACATGTCCAGGCTTCTTATAGAAGAAACAACCCTGATTATCCTTATATTGTTTCTTCTCAACTGGACCCTTAGCAGCTTCCTTATCATTCTTCCTTTTCTTGCCCTTATCCTTAGAGGCATAGGCCAAATGAGCACTTTCTGTCTTATCTTGCTTCAACCTGTCTTCTTCTTGCACACAGTATGAAATGAGCTCATTTAGAGTCCATTTCTCCTTTTGACAGTTATAACTGACCTTAAATTGGTTAAACTGTGCAGGAAGAGACAACAAAACCAGATGCACTAATAACTCGTCACAAAGATCGAGTTTAAGTGCCTTAAGCTTTGAAGCAATATGAGACATTTCCATAATGTACTCCCTGATATTTCCTTTGCCCTTATACTTCATTGAAATCAAGCGAGCTAAAAGCGTGCTTGTTTCTACCTTATCGTTTTTCGCAAAACGCTTCTCAATTTCGGCAAGGAAATCTTTAGCCTTAGTAATCCCTTCGGATTCTATGCCCCTGAAGGCTTCCGGAACGCCGCGCTTAATGATCATAAGACTCATGCGATTTGAACGCTCCCACTTCTCATGCTCCTTCTTTGCATCAGGAGTGCTATCCGCATTGAGAGGTTGGGGTTGTTCAGTTCTTAATGCATAGTCAAGATCCATGCAGCCAAGAACAATTAATATGTTCTCTTTCCAAACCTTGAAGTTTGTCCCATTTAGCATGGGAATTGAGTTGATGTTAGCAGAAATTGTTGCAGCAGATGCATTAGCTGAAATAAAACAAAAATGCTCACATCAATAACCATAATCAATAAAATTCAAATAATGACAATCCCCATCCAAGATACCGGCACAACATTAATATCAAGTCTTTGGACAGTAATATTAACTTGTAAGTGATACCTTATTGCAATGATCAAACATTGACAATAACTCATGTCAAATAATGAAACTATCTTTGGATCGATTCATTATTCACATGTAAACCTTATAATTGTCACACGCTTATCATCGCAGATGTGTATACAGTCTAAATAAATATTAACCTTCCTTTGGGCCGATTAAATATTTACACGAAAGCATACACACAAACATCTCACATTCCTCATGAACAATCTACACAAGAGAGGTTACTTTGACAACTTCTTATTTTAATTAATCAATTGGAGTGAGAGACAACCTTAATACCTTAGTGTCATAATATTTGAATTAAATAATTGATTAAAAACCAAATTAGATTTAAATTAAAAAAATTATTTAATTGGGGTCTCACAGCTTAATTAGGGCCCATAACTTAATTGAATAAATTAAGTATACCAAAGTGGACTCATGAAAAGCCGGGGCTTAACCATAATGAACACGAAGTTCCCATAACTTCGAACGCGAGGTTCGACTGTATTGAGTACGAGACTCACTTAAGTACGAACGCGAGGTTCGTTTGAGAACGAACGCGAGGTCCGTTAAAAAAATGAACGCGAGGTTCGTGAACGAACGCGAGGTTCGTTAAAAAGAAGGATGAACGCGAGGTTCGACTGAAGCACGAACGCGACGTTCGACTGAAGCACGAACGCGAGGTTCGACTGTAGCACGAACGCGAGGTTCGACTGAAGCACGAACGCGAGGTTCGTCTGAAGCACGAACGCGAGGTTCGTTAAAAATTAAGCTTGACGCTCACCTGAGTTGAACGCGAGGTTCACCTTAGAACGAACGCGAGGTTCGTTGAAATTGAGCTTGACGCTCACCTGAGTTGAACGCGAGGTTCACCTTAGAACGAACGCGAGGTTCGTTGAGCGCGAAGCTCGGTTAAATTGAACGAACGCGAGGTTCGTTTGAAGCTTACCGCTTCGCCAAAATTTGAGGTAACCACCTCCTTAATGTTCGCCACGTTTCACGCACGCACGAACCCTTAGGGTTTCAAATTGAAACCGCCGCCGACAAACCCAAAAATCTTTGATTTTTATTTTCAAAATAGATCCAGAATTGGAAAAAATTAAAGAAAAAATCAAAGAAAAATCCCAAAAAGTTACTGTTCACCGGTGATTTTTTAGTTACTGTTCATCCGAAAAACATTTACTGTTCATCCAAAAAATTTTCGTTACTGTTCATCCGAACATTACTGAACATTACTGTTCATCCGAGAACAAAACTGAATCTTTAACTAGAGATTTAAGATCAAAAAATCCAATAAAACTTAAATCTCTAAGAATTAATCAAGGTGACTCTGATACCACTTGTTAAATCTAAATCAAAACTTGAAATCTAAAACCATATAGCCATGATTATTCAAAGAGATTAACAAGAATCTAAAAGAGTGGAAGCTTATACCTGAATCCATTGCTTGATCTTGAGATGAGTTTTGATCTTCTAACCTTAGGGTTCTCTCTAGCCGAATTTCTCTCAAGATGGTGGTGAAGAGAATTAGAGAATGTAACCCTAGGTTAGGGACCATAACCCCTTATTTATAGATGTTGTATTTTTGTAATTTAGCCCCTCAATAAATCACAATTACAACCTGGTATCTGCACATATAACCCCATGACTTATTTAAATACCGAATTAACTCAACTTAATTAATCACTTTAGTGGGTTATCCTGAAAGATAGCAATACACATTGATTAATCATATGTGCCCACAAATAAATTTATTAGATTAAATCCAACACTCTCTTCTTCAACTTAACTAACAACCCATTCGCCGGCTTAATAACGATCGAAATCTTAGGCACGACGACATGGCCTTCGACCAGCCGCACGCTGAAGTTGTATATCATCGCAGTGGCGATCAATTTCATCTGAGTGATGGTCATGTTCTTCCCCAAACAAGTCCTCGGTCCAGAGTGGAACGCGATGAACTTGTACGAAGGCTCCTGCTTCAGTGTCCCCTTCGCCGTGATCCATCTCTCAGGCTTGAACTCCAAGCAGTCCTTTCCCCATATTGTCTCCATTCTCCCCATCGAATACATGGAGAAGATAACCTTTGATCCTGCGCGAACTTGATGTCCACTCGGTAAGACATCATCCTTCTTCGCTTGCTTTTGGCTGAATGCCACAGGAGGGTAAAGCCTAAACGCTTCGCACAAGGCTGCGTGCAAATGACCAGCCCTTCGATTTCCTCAGAGTTGAATACAATCATTTCGTCGTCGCTGACCTTAGAGGAGGGTCGACCCCTCCTAAGCTCTTCCAGTATCTTATTCTCGACATCGGGGTTGTTGGTGAGTAGCCAGAACAACCAGACAAGCGCGGCTCCTATAGTATCCTTTCCTGCAACTAGGAAATTCAACAGCGTGTCTCGCAGGAACTTGTCGTCGTGGTCCATGTACGGCGTCATCAAGTCCCCGCATACTTGTTGGTTGTTATCTTTAACACTTGCTCTCTTCTCTCGGATACATTGCGCGATGAAACTCTCAATCACCTCCTCGTCCTCCGCTACCTTCTTCTCTCTTCCCAAACGAAAACGCCTTTGTAACTTCCACCAAAACGTCGGCACTATGTACCTGACTACCAATGCCTGCTCGATCTCGTCCACAGCTTTCGCGAACGGAATGCCTGGAAATTCAGAAGCAAGACAACCGGGATCCACTCCCATGACCAGCTTACAAGTGGTGTCGAATGTGAATCTCGTGAGCACCTCGTTCACGTCGACCACCTTACCAGATCCCGCCATCTTATTCAGCAGGGGAAGCAGCACCTTCGACACCTTGTCTCTGGTGCACTCCTCTATGGACGAGCGGAAGCTTGATGTTTTCATATGTATCTGGGCCATTCTTCTCTGATCCATCCACTTGTCTCCGTCGACATTAAAGATCCCGTCGCCTAAAAGCTCGAACACCTCGTTGAACAGTTTGCCCTTTGGGTAGTTGGAGAAGTGATGATTGAACATATGGTTGGCATTGTCAGGGCTGCAGGTTAGCAGATAGTCCATCCCACAGAACCATGGGCCTTTGAACATGAGGGTGTCGTTGAATTCTCGGAGGACGGACGTCAAGTGGTCCAGGAGGCGATTGTTGTTGGTGATGATCGTCGGAAGCATGCCGACGATCGGCCAGTTCTTGACGACGTTGGTTCGGCGTTTAGTAGTGCAGTAGAGGAGCTAGAGGAGGAAAGTGGCGAGGAGTGGCAAGAACATCTCGGGGATAATTATGCAAGAGGGCATGGCTCCGTTTTTTTCCGTTTCGAAGGATCGAGATCTGTAGTTTTGAATCTAGCAAGAAGTCGCTAGGATTGCTGGCTGCTCAAGAAGTCAATAATTATTTTTTTTTAAATAATAAAAAACCCTTCAAATTTGGTGTGGTTTACACAAAACTCGTATACGTTATATCAAGAAAACCATCTGAACTTCCAAATCATACGTTATATCAAGAAAACCATCTGAACTTCAAATTTGGTGTGGTTTACACAAAACTCGTATACGTTATATCAAGAAAACCATCTGAACTTCCAAATCATATGTTATATCAAAAAACCATATGAACTTCAAAATTTGGCGTGGTTTACACAAAACTCGTATACGTTATATCAAGAAAACCATCTGAACTTCCAAATCATACGAAATCCTCCTACACTATTTAAAATTTGAATAAATGATGCTAACATGAAGAATAAATAGTGCCTAAATGTTGTTCTCTGATAGACTTGTTGTACGTGGCGGAACGAACTCAAACACCGAGAGAGAAAGCTAAAAACAATCCAAAATAACGACACAAACCCAAACAAAAAAGTTTAACATGGTTCGGCAAATTGCCTACGTCCACGGGGCAAGAAGAGGATGGGTTTTCACTATAGAGAAAGAGAGTACAAAATAGAGATTACAAGATCACTTAACTAACCTCGCAAACAAATCTCTCAATTAATCTCACAAACTAAACCCTCAAACAAATTGCTCAGAAAAAACTCTATTTTCTGTGCTCAAAATCTCCTTCAAGCTACCCCAAAAGTGATCAATATGAGATCTAATAAACCCTAAACAAATCGTGTTCCTATTTATATAAACAGGAAACCCAAACAGAACAGGAAACCAAGCCCAGGCCCAAAACTGCATCGTGGTCGACCGCCGAGCCAGTCGCAGTCGACCGTGACAACCGACAAAGAACAAAATTGCACTACAGGGTATCGTGGTCGACCGTGAATCCACTCGCAGTCGACCGTGAAAAGTCCAGAGACTTTTCCAGACTATGTGCACGTTCGCGGTCGACCGCAGCGCCACTCGCGGTCGACCGTGAAACATCCAAAATATTTTCTGCTTTAATTTTCCTGAGTTTCGTCGCCTTCGCCTCCAATTCTACAATTCTCCATCTCGGTGAAGTTTTCCCAAAACTGAGCCGACACCAACCAAACTAAATATCTCACTTGTTACGTCCAGTACGAAGTGAAACAAAATCACAACGGACTCCATCCATAACAAGTCGAGACCCAAATGAGAATGCGAACACTCTCCAAATGTCGGTATCTACCCATCAAATCGACTGTATCAAAACTGACTGCCTACGTATCCTCTTACCAAAGGAATCAAGCCTTCACGTAGTTCCCCCAAATGACCTCCAAAGGTCCTCAATCAAATAGAAAAGTTTTCAACTCTTCACCAACAAATATGCAACTTATAGTTCTCTAACTGACGCCAAAGTGAAACAAATCAAACACCTCCACCTGAGGTGAATCAATGGCCGTATACAAATCATATCCACCAGCTACATTCAAATCAACCAACTCATCATCTGCACCCAAATCCAAATGATCCCCTAATTGTGTCACCTCAGCTGGAATCCCAAACGATGCAGTATGATCTGGAGTATGTAGAGTAATCTCCACCTAATATGGAGTAGCATCACTCTCCACCCGCTGTGATACATCTAAGGTCTGTCCAAAACTCTCCACCTGCTGAGAGTCAATTAGCTCCCTCATCGAAGCCTCAACCGAAGTGACACTACCAGACCAAACATCCAATGGAGTTTTACCTCCAATCGCATCAGTCGGCAACCCTTTAATAAGGTAACTCGAATATGTCGAAGCCTCAGTCCAGAAACTCTTCTACAAACCATTGCTTGACCACAAACACCACCGATCCTCCTCTAGCAAGGCATGATTCTCCAAATTTTCCACCCCATCTAGTTGCCCCAAGATTTTCTTTCCAATGAAGTGTCTCGAAATATCATGAGCTTGCCTCAAATGCAGAAACAGGTCCCTCTTGTACCTCCCACCAAAATCAGAATGAAGTATCTTCACCTTTCTGCCAATCTCACACTTCTTCAATCTGTTGAAGACTACTAGGACTTTCTCCAATCGAGATTTGGTTGCAACCTAATTATGCCTAGAACAACCACCAACAAAGGAAACCAAACATCTATTATCTCCCAATGATGCCTCCTTGGAAGGCCCCCAAATGCCCACGTGAACAGTGAACTCCATCGAAAAGACCCTTCATGCGGTGAATAGAGGTGCCAAACTTCACCTCGGTCTTCTTACTCACATCAAAGTGTTCACTGGACTTCAAATTGCAGGTCTGTGCACTCATCTCTAAATCAATATGGAATGACAAAGCCCCAAATGTCGCAGTCTAGTCGAATCAATAGAAGTCGCCAGCTCTTCACCTGTCACCGTATTCCTAATCAAATAGTACATGTTATTCTTCCTGACGCCATTCATCAAAATACGAAAGTCTTCCACAATCTCGAGAATCATGTCCTCGATACAAACTCTAAAACTCTCTCCAACGAAAGCTCCAATCGAGATCAATTTCTTCCTCAAAGAAGGAACATATCTCATACCATGTAACTCTCTAACTTTCCCGTCATACATCTTGATGTGAATTCTTCCTATCTCAAGGATCTGACATGCACGGTCGTCACCCATGTACACCATACCACTCTCCAGCTTCTCAAAACTGGCAAATCATTCCCTTCTAGGGTATACATGATAGATCGCACCACTATCTAACATCCACTCGGATTCCTCCGAATAGTAACCTGTGGGACTGATAGAAAGCAAATAAACAGTTGAGTCAGAAAGATTACCATCCGATATAATGATGTTTGCTTCTGATGATGGTTGCTTTTCCTTTCCCTTCTGCTTGTTCTTCATCATTCACTGAGCTTTGGATAATCTTTCATCCAATGACCAGTCTCTTTACACCAAGCACATTGATCTTTGTCAACTGTAGGATGCCCTACTCTAGACTGTGACTTCCAATTCTTTCGGTTTGGATTCTTCCCTCTTACAATCAATGCCTCTGTTGCTGTGTCACTTGTAGACTCCTTATCTTTCTTTCGAAGTTGATGATTCACAAGAGCAACGGTGACATCACTATACGAAAGGGACACATTCTCATTAATTAGGATAAGAACAAAGGTCTCATATTCCTCATCTGGTAAGGAACTCAACAACAACAAAGCTTTATCCTCATCCTCTATCATAACATCCACATTCGCCAAATCCGCAAGAAGCTTCGTGTAGTGGTTCATGTGATCACTAATGGAGGTTCCCTTCTTCAATTGGAAGCGATAAAGTCTCTTCTTTAAATGCGGGGATTTTTCACACTCTTGGTCAAATACTTGCTCTCAAGGGTCTCTCAAATCTTCTTAGCTGAAGTCTCATTCATTACATCATACTTTAAATCTTGTATTAGACAAGACCTAATAACATCACACGTTGTTCGATTCATCTTCTTCCAAACCTTCTCTTCAATATCATCTGGCTTGCCATCCAATTCCAAAGTATCCTCCAAATTTTATGCAGTCAGCGCATCCAAAACCTCACATCTCCATAATCTAAAATTGTTCGTGCCATTAAACTTCTCCACATCTATCTTCGTAGAGTGGATATTCAAATTTTGAATGGTCTTCACGCTAGAAGAACCACCCTTAACACCCGAAGTACCTTCTTTCCCAGTCATCTTCCTCAACACACAAACAATCAATATGGAATAAACTGAAGAATAGATCCAAAACTGAGAAAAGATAGCATTTTTACCAAAAAGATCTCACCTTTAACTTCTAATTGAAGCCCTAGACGAACTTCCAAAGCGATCTACTCCTCTAAATAGCCCAAGCATAGCCCGAGCTCTAATACCACTTATTGTGCTCTGATACCGCTTGTTGTGCACGGCGGAACGAACTCAAACACCGAGAGAGAAAGCCAAAAACAATCCAAAATAACGACACAAACTCAAACACAAAAGTTTAACGTGGTTCGACAAATTGCCTACGTCCACGGGGCAAGAAGATGATAGGTTTTCACTATAGAGAAAGAAAGTATAAAATAGAGATTACAAGATCACTCAGCTAACCTCTCAAACAAATCTCTCAAATCTCATAAACTAAACCCTCAAATAAATTGCTCAGAAAAAAACTCTCTTTTCTGTGCTCAAAATCTCCTTCAAGCTACCCCAAAAGTGATCAATATGATCCAATAAACTCTTTTCTGTGCTCAAAATCTCCTTCAAGCTACCCCAAAAGTGATCAATATGATCCAATAAACCCTAAACAAATCATGTTCCTATTTATATCTACCCCAAAAGTGATCAATATGATCCAATAAACCCTAAACAAATCATGTTCCTATTTATATAAACAGGAAATCCAAACAGAACAGGAAACCAAGCCCATGCCCAAAACCGCAACGCGGACGACCGTCGAGCCAGTCGCGGTCGACCGTGGCCAACGACAGAGAATAAAAATACACTACAGGGTATCGCGGTCGACCGTGAACCCACTCGCGATCGACCGTGAAAAGTTCAGAGACTTCTCCAAGCTATGTGCACGTTCGCGATCGACTGCAGCGCCACTCGCAGTCGACCGTGAAACATTCAAAAAGTTTTCTGCTTTAATTTTCCTAAGCTTCGTCGCCTTCGCCTCTAATTCTACACTAAACAATTTTCATTACTTTTACTATCTTTTCCAATAAACCTTCCACATTCTCTCATTCCCGCAATCTTCACTCTCAACCTCGCAAAAACCTCAAACTTTCTTAGTATAAATCTGTTTGGTTTAAAAGTTGTCTTTTTTTATTTCCACTGAACCTGTTACAATCGTTTATCGATTACAAGTTTACAAAATGGAAAAGTTGATATTTTTATAAGATCTTCTTACACAATAAAAAATAAAAGATTATAACTTTGTTAAACAACACACAGATCCTATTTATTAATTTCTGTTTGCGTGGGATCTTTGCATGTGCCAGGGTTTATCCGTGGACCGCCTCGGATTAGATCCGGTTGACAGAATGATTAATCAGAGCTCTTACTTCACCAAGGAAGTAATCGCTAAAGTAAATGATCTCAACCAAGCGAGATCACTACTCTTCTCAAGATTAAGTCCAAGCCTAATCTTAAGAAATGAGGGGACGAGGCCTCAGATCCTTTGAATTGCTCCTTCTTTATGCCGGGATTCGCTAAGATCTATTAGCCTCTTCTAAAATTTCGTGGAATGCACTCTCTAATTCGACAGCACCTCCTCCTCTTTGATTAAAATTCGCCCCCTCTTAAAGAATGTCATAGGCTTGTATTTATAGGGCTTCGGATGTAGGATATTTGGATAAGAATGAACGATTTGGTCATATCTTCAGTTGACAATGGCTTAACCACTCTTAGATATGATATCAAATCAGTTGGGAAGATTAGGAACAAAGAAATCCCAAAGAAACCACCCAAAAACGCGTTTTGGGGAAGTCGACGTGCGGGACAGATCCTGGTGTCCTGCGCGGGCGCGGGACACCAATTGGTGTCCCGCGGGGGCGCAGGACACCAGTTGGTGTCCCTACATCCCGCGGGGGTGCGGGTCACCAGTTGGTGTCCCGCGGAGGCGCAAGACACCAAATGGTGTCCCCGCGTCTCGCGGGGGCACAGGACACCAAATGGTGTCCTGCGCAACCGCAGGTCAGTTCGGGACTTAGCCATTTTTAGCCTTCCGGACTTGTATTTTTTGTCGTTTTGTGTATCTTATCGTCTAGTCGACTTGTACGCTTCGCTGACTTGCTTCGTGCGCTCGTTAGCTTCTTTACGGCTTTGGATGATCCTCTTTGATTCGGATAATCCGCTCCGACTTAGATAATGACGTTCATCGTCTTCTCTTTATCTTGTGCTGTATTCGGACACCTATAGGCATTTTTAGACGCCTACAGATATCCCCTCCAAAGTATTTCATACTCATTCTTTTATAGAGGAGTCTGGAATGCTTTGGATAATGTAGGCCTTGTCTTAAACCTCTTCGGTATTTTGTCGAGGAGATCGCGTAGAAGGACATGTGAATGGCTTCAATTCTTGATTTCTTAAGTCTTCAATCTACCTAGTATTTTGTCGAATAGATGAAGTTCTTCTGGTGCTGTATTTATTGTCTGACTGTTGTCAAAATCTTGAACTAGAGTTGGTGTGTAAATTTCTGAACTTAGCTCTTGTCATTGAGTTAACGTTGAACTGATCGTCTTTATCGAGAGTTGGTATCTGAATGTGATTGAACTCCCTGGAATCATTCTTTAACCTAGAAATTTTCCTTAGCCTTATTTTGGCGAAACTATCAATGTGTTGACTGGCATCGACCTTTACTGTAATGCGTTGTCCGGCGTTGACCTTTGCTGTAACACATTGGCCGGCGTTGACACAGTTTATACTCATACGTTTGCTGGAGTCTACACAGTTTAAGCTCTTAAGACATTAGAGCGTGACGGTCCTAAATGTTGGGCAACAGGACCAACTATTAAAGTTGTTTCGTCTGTAGGTATGGATCTTATCTTGAAGATTGTCGGATGCTCAAGTCACGAGACTAACTAATGAAGCTGGTGCGTTAATAACTCTTGTCTTTATAGGATTTTTGGCAAACCCTCAGTCATCAACGAGTTTAATGATCCTTTACCGACTATCGTTTGAGTCGGGCTAGCATGCAGATTGTTTAAGTCCATTCAGCATGTAAAGTTGTGCTAAAAGAGTTAACTCTTTTAGTACTACGAGATTGAATATGTAGATTTTGTCTTTCTTACGGGAATAGACTACCCGACAACGCGTGTTAGGCGCTGACTTATCCCTTCTTAGGATTCGGGATAAAAGTCCTCAGACTTGGATTCTGGTGTCTTTTTCACTCGATGAAAGACTAAACCGACAACACGTAATAGGTGTTGACTTATCCCTTCTTAGGATTCGAGATAAAATTCTTCACACATGTAAGGCACAGATTATGGTGTTATTAATAACAACCTACCATAATATCAAATATATGGGTTTTTGTCCTTTTATTACGATCAAAGACTAACCGGTAACATGTGTTAGGCGCTGACTTATCCCTACTGTTTAGTGAAAAATTTATAGTAAAAAGATTAAAAGAAATATATTCGATTTGTTTTCTCTCAATCTTAATTACAATTTGAATTCCGATTACAAAAGAGAGGAGAATGATCTGGATTCTCCCCTTTGTTTAGTTCTGGGTTCTTCACAGCGGCGATGGAGTGCCTCACTCGAATGCTCGCGTCGAGTTTGCTCTCCATTGACGATCCGAACGTCTTGATTCACTGAAACGGTATCTCCTCCTCACGATTTGACGCTGTGGAGAACTTGCAAAGCAAGTTTGAAACTCTGGACGAGTTGATAACTCAGATCGAGTTTAAACTCTTGAAAAAGAGTTAATTTGAACCGAAAGTCGGTTATAAGCCAAGGATGAAGAAGCTCATGTTGCCGATCTCCAAAGCTCCAGCAATTCCCCCAAAGATCTCTTCTTTGCTGCTAAGCCCAAGGATGAAAAAGAAGGCTGAATCCGAGAGCCAAATCTCCAGCCCGAACTCAGTTGAGTTTCCCACTATTTATAGGGGATTTAAGGGGTATAACTGTCCCCTTAATTCGCTCCTAAGTGGGGCTGAATGGGGTGTAACCGCCCCCTTAAACAGCTCCCCAAATCGTGGGGAAAACGGTTTTTGAAACCGTTCAGTTCGTGCTTTGAACGACTAAACCTCTTTTCCTATCAGTTCAAGCTCAATCCATGCTACCTCCCGATCATAGCCTCACCATGGTCCTCCTCATAGACCACATCCCTCGCTGACTAGACAACAACAATTCAGTTCTAACTTCTCCCGCAGGCTGTGGTGTGACTTTCACAAGCTCCGGGACACTCAACAAACAAATGTCGCGCAAGGCAAGCCACGACATCCCCTACCACACCACCTCAAGCATCCATCACCAAGACTCCATCCACATCCGCATCACCATCTTACACTGATATCATGTAGGCGCAACATCCTTTAGCTACCTCACCAGCAACAGGTTCGGCTTCTATCTCATATGTCACCGATACAGGAGATCAAGTATTGAACGAGACAAGAAGAAAAGCAGCTGAGACGACGTCAGCGGACAATGACTCGACCGAGACGACATCAGCGGACAACGACTCGACCGAGACGACATTAGCGGACGACAACTCGACATTTCATCTCGAGTCGAGATGACAAGACGAGACGACACACCCCAGTCGACAGTCAAGACGACACACATCTATCGACACGAAGGGTGGTGTTAGTCGACACATACCAGTCGACACGAAGGGCGGTGTTAGTCGACTCATGTTAGTTGACACATGTTAGTCGACACATGCCAGTCGACACGAAAGGCGTCACTACTCGACACGCCTCGTGTCGACTCAGAAAAAGATTAGGAAAGTTTCATATTTTTGGTTATTTCCTTTTAAATTCGGACTTTCTTTTTTATTAGGGTTAGGATAGGGTTAGTTAGCTATAAATATTAGTTCCTTCTGTAAATCGAGAATTAACTTTTTAATTATTGAATCAAGAGAAATTTCTCCATTGTTTTCTTCCCTAAACTTGGGGAAATTAAGGCTTGTGGATTCAAACTTGTGATCTACCTGCTATTGTCAGGACTCGTCGGCATCTGAACGATATCCGATCGGCCTCCCCGTTTCTACGTTTGCGTCAGTCACTCACTCAAGTATAAAAACTAACTGATGGATTTTGGATTCAGATGCCACACATTATCTAACGTCATCACACAGGCACGTCAACAATCAAACATCTCTTCCCACGACCACCATGGTCTACACAACTGATGGTACACCATTACACATGATGACTGTCGGTCACCTCAAAATTAACCTTCAATTCTCAGTCCCTAATGTAAAGCATGTCCCTAATATTACAATGAATTTATTTTCTATCTCACAAATTACTTCACATAATTATACAACTACGTTCGCTTCTTCTTCCTGTGTCATACAGGATCCTTGCATGGGGCAAACAGTTGAGATTGCATGTAATCTCGGTGGCCTATACGATATGGACAAGTTCATTCTGCCTACTCCAACTGCCTCCATCATCCGTCTTCTCAACTCCAAACCAATCATCTGCGATCTCTGGCACCATCGCCTCGGTCATCTATCTCTACCTCGTCTTTAGATCCTCTCCATAATTGGCAAACTAGGAACTTTTTCTACTGATGTATTGTACTGGCTGCAAGTTAGCAAAACATTTGGCCCTACCTTTTCAAATAAGTAATAAAACCGTACATGTACCTTTTGAACTCATTCACACCAACATCTGAGGGCCATCCCGACACCCATCTTGTGGTAACAATCGCTACTACATACTATTTATCGACGATCACTCATGTTTTACTAGGATCTACTAGATGAAAAACAAATTTGATGCTTCAAACAACCAAATAGCAGTGAAGTGTCCGGGCTAATTGGCGTAAATCTTTCATATTTTTACTCGCCATTTGAAAATGACAGTATAAATATTGAATCGCATATTCGAAGTCCAGATGGACAAATTTTTTTTCTTACTGATCATGGACCACATTTTATAAGGAAGGTACGCAAAATTATAGAGGGAGCAAAAAAAAAAACAGCTGCACATGCTCCGCTTCTGTTTTCTACACACAGAACAACTTTCATAGCAAAAGTATGGTTTGCCCAATAAATGCTCTAGTCCTACACAACAATATTTGCAGTATGTTTCCGATGTTTTTACTGTAACTACCTGTATATTTACTTGTTCAAAGATTTGTGGACATGTCTCGATCTTTAAGTTTTAAGACAATCTGTTAG
>NC_033794.1:119749352-119757160 GCF_001876935.1 Asparagus officinalis | reverse complement strand
TTAACCTTAACTTTTAACTTCAAAATTTTATTCACTCGTCCTTCCCCTTTGACCCCTGCCAAACAATGCCTCAAGAGCTCTTCCACAGTTTCGTTCCACCATGTTTATTTAGTTTGATTAGTAGAGTTCGTCGATGCGCCAATATGTAGAGATAAAAGATACAAATACTACAGCAAAGGATGATAGGACTAAAGAGGCATTTTTATCACATACTTGGCTTGAACGGACTGCACAAATCCTTTTATGTTGCAACTCCTTTAATGAACATGTTCCTGTCTAACCACCGACCGACTGCTACCCTCTTTGGCCGCTGGCACGTTGCCCACTTGAGATTTTTTAAAAATCTCAAGTGGGCCCCCCTGCACTGTAGCTATAGGGGGTGTGGCCGGAGGTGTACCCGAGGGTGTGCCTGTAGCGTCTCCCAAGAATGAAAGCGGTAAACGATTCTGCTATCTAATGGTTATTTCCATATCTGCGTTTCCAATATTAGCTCAGGGACCCTTTTTAACTTTGACTAACAGCAACTAACATGGAACCACCAAGGAGAAGAAACAGATGGGATTTGAACCGGTATCCTGCTTCCCCCAGCAATCCCGATCACTAATTTCAGCATCAAAACTCTTCATCTCGTCGACGTAAACATGTCTCAAATTTGATAAGCATTTATTCGCCGACTTCAGCTTTCTTTATCCAAATGTGACTACAGTGGAAAATTCCCCTTCGCAGCGAATGCATCATGGTCCCTCCCTTTTTCTATTGTTTCCACATATTTAACCTGCCAAAATCAGGACCAGATCCTCACAGGCTGACACACGAAAGGTCAAAAAATAGAGGACCAGTTTCATCCAGGTTTCTGTACAGGACACGACATGGTCGCAGACCAATCTTCTAATTTGACAGTATTTTTTCTACAAATGTGGGAGTCACAAAAAACCCTGCTCTAAATTTATGTTATGTCCTAATAAGAAGGCTCTAGAAATTTGTCAGAGGAATGTTGTTTAGGTAGAAGTGAAGGGGAATTTGCCAGAGAATTACAAAGTGGCTATATTACTTTGGCAGAAGTGGAGGAATTTGCCAGAGAACAAGTTTCTCACTTGGACCGAGGGAATTTGTCAGAGGAATACAAATCTTCTCAGAACATTTATTCTGCAAGAAGTGAAGCCAAGGAATGGTCAGGCTCTGAACGCTTCACAACAGGTGGTGTTCTAACAGAAGTTGTTCTCTTGCGGAAAAAAAAAAAAATTTTGCCAGCGTGGCTATAACATTATGTAATGACCTTCTGCAATATTCTGGATTAATAGTTATCATGTTCTAAGGTTCTTAGTAATTTTTTGTCTTAAATTAACATTGCACAGGTTTCAAGCTATCTCACGTATTCCAGTCGAAATTCTAGCCTCAATCCTGGATGAAACGCACTCAACCACAATACAACTGATGCAATTAAGCTCAAGCTTTGAAACCCAACTCTCTTTCTTATTCCTTCCCAGTGTTTTTTTTCCACTTATATACACCACCATATCTTGGCCGTCTGTATCAGTTGCATTCCTGAAAAGGAATACAAAAGTGAAATTAAACTGATAATCAACACTTTTTGAACTCACACGCACTCCTTTCGCCATCGATAACTCTTAAAACATCAAATATAACTGAAGACTCTGTATATCGCGCAAATTGGATGAGGACATCGTTTTTCCAAATTAATTTGTCCAACTAAGACTGCTCACAGAAATTCCTGACAGCATTGGAGGTAACTGTCATCCGCCCTACTCTCTACATTTCTCTAACACATGTACTGCAAAAAAGTCAGTATCATCTAGATTTGCCTGATTTTGTTGAATACCACATAGATAAAATGCTGTAGTAAGTTTACTACATATTCAGATAGCCTGATCTCTGTTCTATAGAGAGTTAAACGGACGTGATAGATTCTCAACCAACAAAAGACCAGACATTACAGTTGCGAATTATCTGCCCTTTGTCAAGGCGATCTTGCGGGTAATAGAATCATCTTTAATCGCTTTACAGACGGTCACATTAAGCTTTGAAAGCCTGCCTATATTGTCTATTCCATCACCTCTTTATTCCTCAACACACGGTCCTAACAATTATATTTTGTTGAATACATAACAACATATATTCCGAGTACTTTTACCGAAAATATATATTCAAGTATGAAGTAAGACATCACATGTTTTACGTTAAGGTAACATCTTAGAACAATAATCTAGAAAATATGCATGTCATTCCATCTAGTAATAAAATGGTTGTGCTCTAAATCAATTGGCCGGGCGTATTTTATTCAGTAAAATTCCACTAACCTTCGATATTTACTTGTCAAAAATAATAATCCAATAGATGGATAATAAAGTCAAACATAAAGATGTCTGTAAACGGATGAGGCTCAAATACCTTCATTCTGCATTGTATTTGGAACTTCCCCAGGATGAGACAAGGCTAGCAATTACTCTCTGACAGCTTCAAACCAGAAAACCAACGCGAAATATACAGATAAACTGCTACAAATCTTCTAGACACTGTAAGCGTAAGGATATATAGTTATCTTGCCACTTGATACCTTTTTTCGCCAGGGCGTCAGTAAAATCCTCTTGTTTCTTCCACAGCATAGCTGAGCTAGGATTCTCCGAAAGGACCAAACAGTCCTATGGCTAAACTTCAAGGACCACACACCAGATGCTGGCTTTCTAGCATCATACTGATCAAATGATATGCAGTAAATTATCATGTAACTAGTGAAGTGACTCGACCATTTCATTTATATGGGGTTCCTGTGTCAAATAAATTCCAAGAAGCATTTAAAGTAGACCAAAAGGACCCTGTGACTACAATCAACAGCAACTTAAATGAAACATCCAACAGATGCAACAGGTAAGATTAGAACTGACATTCTGCCACCGAGCAATCTCAATCGCTACTTTCAACCTCCAAGGCCGTATAGCCCCCAAAAAGATAACTCTACTTCATCAACTAAAACACTGGCAGTCTCAAGTCGACAAATTTATTCCACCAACTTCAGCTTTTTCTGACAGAATGCTATCACAGTTGAAGACTCCCAATTATAATCAATGTATTATGGTCCATCCATTTTCTATTAAGGGCCCGTTTGGATGGGTATTTTGCCCCGAAAATTGGGAGGAAAGCTACCAAAAAACTTCCATTTTGACAGATTTCCTCCCAATTTCGGGGCAAAATACCCCATCCAAACGGGCCCTAAATCCTCATCCTATCCTGCAAAACAGTACACGGTACCCGATAGCACAAGAAGTCCAAGATAGAGGGCCAGCTTTGGTCTACTTTCTGTAGATAACACTAGAATAGTAGATTCTCAGGTAAGATGAAGATGCCAGTCTTCTAATTTGACTGGTTTAAGCAGCAATGTCAAAGAGAGAACCTAATATATGTCCTTTAAAAAAAACAGCATAAGTCTGAGGTTTCCAGGCAACATAGAATAAAGACGCAAAGCATAGTTAGCAGATGATCCCTACGAATGGTAGAGGCACAAAAAAATCTGATTTAAATATGCTCCGTCTCAATAATAAGAAGGCTTTGAGATATAACAACGACCACTGTAAAAAACTGGGTATAGAGCTTCAGACTCTCCAAGAAAGAAAGAACTCCAGAGTCCAGTCAACACACTTACACGCAGCAATAAAAAGTACATAGCATTACAAGTTAAACAATCATGAAAAGAAACAGTCTGGATTTCTTCATGGAAACAAGAGAATGCAGAATTCATTATATTCTCTCGGTAGGAAAAATTGCCACCCATGACGATAGCCTTTACAGTAAGAACATATACCCCCTTCCTATTACAATCGTTGAGAATTAAAGAGGCTAAACTATTATTTAGGTTAGAGCTGAGAGGGTTTGCCAGAGAACAAGTTGTATCTAGACTAAGGGAATTTGTCAGATGAGTATAAATCTTTTTGGAACGTTTATTATGAGTAAAGTTCCCTTGTCCCTCTGCCAGCCAAGAAATTGCTTTAAATGTTTGTAATCACATATTCAAGTTCATAACAGGTTTCTCTTATCCTATCAATCACGGAGCTTGCTATAGGGAAGGGAACAGAAATTATTGAGAGAAAAAACAAACTGTGCACATGCACTTTTTCCATTTTCTACTGTAAACATATAGGACAAGTACAGGTGTTAGGCACAGACACCCCACGGATGTCTTAGACGAGATAACCTGTTGCATGTTCTCTAAACTTATTTGGATACCTATGCATGTATTCTATTCCTTAAAAACATGCAATGATTCAAAACGATAAGTCTGTATACAGTTTATTATTTTATATCTGTTCATGGTGTACATTACTTTCAGCTGTATTTTGCACTGGAAATTATTTTACGTTTTAATCAGGCCTCTACATATAAACTGCAGTCAAGAAAATAAAAATACGAGCCGTATATTTGCTCTGACTTAAGAAATTACTTTGTCCAGGAGACGGGTAAATATCTGCAAAAGTTTTCACATTTAGAAAGTTTATAGTACATTTAAGAAAGAAGGACTAGGGCCAGAGAGGTCAGAGCAGTTTGAGATTTAGGAGCCAAATGGTGAAACTCTAATTTGGCAAATGACTCTTATCCACTCACGCATAATGGATTACTAGCAAGGTAACAAATGTCTTCTAAAAGAACAGGACCAGAAGGACGTTCTTGTGCATAAGAACTTGGTCTTTACAAATTGCAATTCTTAAATTTATAAACAAGTTGCTTCCAGCCCTAATCCTGGTGATGGTGGTCAGGTGATCACCCTCAAACACCAAACAAGTAGAACTAACTGAACTCACCACAATCGTTTTCATATCTTGGCCATCTGTATCAGTCACATTCCTGAAGAGAAGATACTAAGTAAATTAAAACATCCTCTAACTTCCAACAAGCACAAGTCCGCATATTGCCACTCTTCCCATTTATTCCTTGCAGATGTGATGTGACATCCAACAGACTAGATCTGGACTGATATTCATCACTTTTTGAACTCACATGCACTCCTTTCACCCTCAAGATTTTCCTAACTTAAATTTTACATATGTCAATTGATTCAATTCGATAAGCACGTCGTTTTTCTAGAAAACTTTGTTCCTATGAGATCGCTGACAGAAAATTCTGCAGAGCAGTAAAAGTAATATCATTCCCCAGCTTCCACGCGTATTCCACATATATCCAGCAAAATCAGTATCATCAAAGGTTCTCTATGTATTGCATACCCACATAAAAATTCCTAATGGAGAACAAACTCCCTTATAATTTGTGTACATATCACTAGATAGTCAATCAAGTAGGAATGTGAGTTACTATGAATCAGTATTATAGTTTAGATCTAAAAGTATTTGACTTATGAGAGCAAAACTCTTCGACACTCATTGCACCCAAATCTTTAATTCATCGTTTAAAGAGATTGAAAATAGGCCAATTTTGTTGCCAACCAGATATAAATGTCTGCAGTAAGTCTATTGCATTTCTTGATCTAAGAGATTCAGCTATCCTATAAAAATTTAAGGCATATTCTTTAAGCAAATGTATAAAAATGTTGATTGGTTAATTGTTAGCATATATGTAAATACTATATGTGATGTACTCAAAAATCAAAATTACGTGTCTGCATTTGCAAATGTATAAAAATGTTGATTGGTTAATTGTTAGCATATTATTTATTACAATGACATATCCAATGGTCCCATCGATGTGTCCTGATATCCAACTTTCTAATGGATTTCCATGCCTACGTACTGGATACAAGCATCAAAGCGATGTAGCACTCACAGAGCACATCTTTCTCATAAGAACCTGTGTTTATTGTCGTGACATCACAAAATCAGGAAGATTTTAAATTAAGTATTTTAAGATAAGTACTTGCAAATCACTATGTCATCACCACCATCCTGAACTCATAAAATTAGTAATCTACGAGGCAGGCGCCACACTCAATTCACCATGCAAAGTAAAAACAAATTCAGAACTAACTGAAACAAATTCAAGGAGTTAAAAAATCATTAATTTTGCATTAACCCAAAAAATATATAGTTCAGTCAAAGAACACTGCACTCTATTCAAGCAGATGTGTCAAAAAAGCTCCATATCAAGCTAGTAAGGATGAATTAGGCATTCTATAAACATCTGCATAGAATATAAGAGAGATTGTTGAATGCTAATATTATAATAACTCTCATAAATTTAAGAAATTGTTATTAACATGCAATTCATACAATAATCTAATCAACTTGAAGCACATCCATCCATCTCCGATAGGACAATACAAACTTTTATTCTTCACAGAATAGCAGCACAGAAAGAAATATGATCTATAAATCAATTGCAAGAAAATTTTAACGAATGCACAATATTTAAGAGTATATTCTAGCACAATCCACCACAGCTCCATGTCATTTATGTATGAAGTTAAAGCTATCGAAAAAGTGAAAAATAACACAAAATTCACCATGCTATCGAAGAAGTGAAAAAAAAAATTATGTGTTATAATAAAATAACAGCATAAGTAGAAACTAGAAAGCAATGTAAATTTCACAAGGAAAAGAACACAAAATTCCAAATATGTGATTGGCTGGTTCTTAATTTATTATAAAGATAAAGCAGTTAAATAACATAACATTCCCATAATTATGATCATCATCTCCACTATGGTGATCCATCACCAATGCCAAAGGGAACTAGAACATAGTAAAAACAAAAGACCAGCCTATAAATAAGAGATACCATTCATCATCAGCCTCAAAGAAGAGGATAATCTCAGTGAGAAGGGATCATAAACCCCAGTGTTTTGATCAGTGCCTTCCAGCTCCCGCTCCCCTTCCTTCCAAGGACCCTCTCCCCACCCTTCCCATGCTCCTCTTCCTTCCCCTCTTTCTCCTCCTTGCACAGTATAAAGTTCCGGCTCCCGCACAACCCAATCTGTTCCCAAGGGCTCAAAACTGCAATGTTTCCAACAAAAAAACAAGCAAGGGTTTTGAATATTGGTCTCCAAAGAAAATTTATTTTGAAAGAAGCCCACAGAAATTTGATATTCAAAAACAAGTCCCTCAAAGCCTATTAGTTAACCCAAATTTTGGATGGCTTCTTACAAACAATTACTCAACAAAATCAATAAAAACGCATGAATAACACCAAAAACGATCAGAACTTTATCATCATAACCAGAATTCACGGATCAGAGACCAATAGTCATGTAGGCTACGCCATCTAAATACATTAGAACCCATCCTATGTATATGTTCCTAAGCGCAAAGTATAAATGTGCACTTTCAATGAAAGTAGGGTACTTGTTTCATAATATCAAGTTTCAGGGACTTCTTACAAACAGTTACTCAACCAGCTCAATAAAAACAAACAGAAAAGATGGGGAGGGAAAGATCGAAACTTTACCATCATATCCAGAATTCACGCATCGAAGACTAAGCTTATTGAGGTCCGATCCCAGAACCGGCAACCTCCCCTCCTGCGAGTACTTCTTCAAAGCCCTATGAATCACGGCACCAACAAGCTCCTCCCCGCTCACAGGGAACCGAATCGGTCCACTGCTTCCATTAACAGTAATCGTCACCAAAAACCTCCCCACTCCCTTCTTCTCCTTCGCAGATGATGATGAATGCATCGCCATTAGGGGAATCACAAAACTAACGAATCAACGATCTCTCAAATCGCTCAAATTATCAGGGAAAAAAAAACGCCGGATCGGATCTTCACGGGTCAACGCCAAGGCAGCGGTAGTGCCAGCCCTGCATGCAAGAGGCGAACGAGATCGTGAGATCGACGGCGGGAACGGCGGC
>NC_033794.1:119731228-119749342 GCF_001876935.1 Asparagus officinalis | reverse complement strand
CGACGGAGAGAAGGGGGAGAGGGAGGCCGGCGGGTGATCGAACACCATTCACAACGATTGGCCGCTAGGGTTAGGGTTTTTGAAGAGGAGGGGAGAATTTGAGATCGTGGGGAGATTTGGGAACAGGAGGAGGAGGAGGGGGATTTGGGAATAAAAGGGGAATAAAGGGGGACCGGATTTGGGGGTATATTTATACGAATCTGGAAGTGAGGTGAGAGATGGAAAAAGGCAGTTACGGGGAGGCGTGAAAGCTTTGGGGTGTGAGTTCCTGATTCAGCGGCGAGTTTGTAGGTGGAGGATTCGTGCTCTGTTGGGACTCTTCGGACGGTGAAATTTGGGTTCGTTCGAATTCGGATATAATGTTTTTATTGGGTGAAAATTTGAAAATATGTATTTACAATATCACACGGTTCTAGTTTCAATTTATTTATCATAATAACACGCCACCAAGCAAATTGGGATTTAGATTTAGTTTGTGATGGGATATTCTCTTGATTCTTTGTAACAATTTCACGTGATTGGAATGGAATTTGTGCTCTACTATGATTAGGAGATTTGAGTTTTATTATAATTAGTTATTATAATAAGAAATTCGTTCCATGCTGTTATTTCTCATAATATGCTGCGAAACAATTCGGGATTTAGATTCAGTTTGTGATGGGATATTGTCTTGATTCTTTGTAATAATTTCACGCGGTTGGAACAGACTTTATGTCCTGCTATGATTAGGAGATTGAACTATATTATGATAAGAAGTTTGTTTCTAACTTAAACTAGGGATATAATTCTGAATTTTGATTTTTCTTAACATTTTCCTACTAAAATTAGTTTTTGACTGTTTTGAATTAAAGAATAAAATTTGTTTGGTAAGAAGTTTGTGCTTATGATAAGAAGTTTGTGCTTAAAAATTTAAGAATAAAATTTTGAATTAAAGATAATCACAATTAGGATAACTTGATATGATAATATTTAAATTTATAATTTTTCTAACAGGTGCCCATAGTCATTTGTTAGGAGATCCACATAGAGAAGTAGAGAGAAATAAATAAGAAGTGCCTCCCCTCACCCTTAAATCGCAGTAAATTTTTTTTGTAGGGTAAATAAGATATGTAGTTAAGAAATCACGTGCGCTTCCACCTCTTTATGATCTGAAGGCATGTACGCATCCGGCTTATAAGTAATTATATATTATTTAGAAGGGACGACTACCTCTGTAACTGCATGCTTCACTGTCTGATGTAATATTCTATAGAATAACAACAAGAATATAGCATCATAATATACGAAAGTACATGCCGATCGAGATGTCACCCTCACATTTTTTCTTTTTATTATATGTTAGGGTTTTTTTAAGACGAGTCCCTTAAACTCTTAGTATGTTGAATTTAGTCTCTTGAATTTTGGAAATTATTTATGAGGCGCGTAAGTTGTCTGAAAAATAGTCCCCTGATTCTTACAAGTAATTTCAAATTTCTCCCTTCAATCAAGAGCGCCATTAGCAAATCGTTGAAATTTGTTTCAATTTAACCCCTTCAATTATCGAGAGCGGCACGAGCAACATACAAAATCGGTGGACCCAAGAGTAGTTTCAATTATTTGAAGGGGCCAAATCAAAATATTGTTACATTCGTATGCCAGCCACACATGAAGCCAACCGTGAATGTAGAAAGCCACATATGCGTAACTTAACCGTGAAGGCTTGGAGCAACAAGCTGCAGCTTATAATCTCTCTTGTACAAACCTAATCTTTGAAGCATATGGGTTGATTGCGAATAGACCCTGTATAGTATTGCACAATTACAGATAGATCCCTTATAGTTCTATTTGCACGGATAAAATCTAATGTGTTATTTTTTTTCGACTTTTAAGTAGTAAAAAATTTTTAGCAAATAGGGGGACCCTACAAGAACATCAGATCGGAGTTCAAACTTAGAAATGCCCCTATAGTTTGCGCCATAAATCTATTAAGCCCCCAGACTATTATTTGAAACTATTAAGGCCCCTATACTTTTTATTTTGAATCTATTTAGCTCCTATGGTGTTTCTCCATAACTAAAAAATAGATTCAATAAGACAAAAATACCCTTTTTTAGTTATGGAGAAACACTGTAGGGGCTAAATAGATTCAAAATAAAAAGCATAGGGGCTTAATAGATCCAAATAATAGTCTGAGGGCTTAATAAATTTACAGCGCAAACCACAATGGCCTTTCTTGAACTCGTAGCCATCGTCTCGTACGCGCAAACTTACAGAAAAGCAAACATTTCGGCCCATAAACGCCTCCATCGAGTTGTATTTAGTTTAGCCAGACAAACTATTAATTGCCTCATGTTTATGATGTTGGCTAGCTAATATCATGTGTTCGTTGCGTTTGCTATGGTGAGTGCTGTAATTAAGAACAAAATTTTGGTTCATTTATTATTACTATAATAATGAAGAGTGCTGCATGTTGCTTCCACGTGTGAGCGAACAAAAATATTAGCACAAATTATTAAAGATATATATTTTTAAAAGTTGAGGGTAGAAGAAATTTATTATTATTAAGTGCAAGTAATGGAAACATGCATGCCTTCCTGAACTAAATAATAGCTAATAAACGATGGAGGCCCAATGTTTTTGACATGCCACTGTGTTCTACAGATAAAATTGTAGAGTGTCTAGATCCTCAAAACTTCACCCTTTTTTTTTCCTCCGGTGCTTTGCATTTACAAACGTCTAGCGATCTAGTAAAATAAATGCAAAATTTCATGATAGCTACGTATGTAAATACTAAGCAAAAATAGTTTTTCGAAACTAACAGTGATAAAATTCATAGAAAAATGCGCAGGCGTGAATCTAAAATTTATAAGAATACCACTAAAATGAATGAATAAAAAATGCATTTTGTAATCTTTTTGGGTTACGGATGGAGAACATATATATCATAATCCATCTCACAATTTGCGTCTGTTTATTATTTGTTCATATAAATGTTGTTAGGGTAAATTACACTTTAAACCCCAAGACTTTCAGAATTTCATACTCAAACCCCCAAAACTTTCAAAGTCGCAATGAACCTCCACGTAACTTTTGGAACTGTAGAAAACCCCAATAAGTTTACGCATTTTTTCAGACAATCTACATAAATTCAAACAAAAAAAGAATATAAAAAGACATTTTGAAAGTTATTATTTAACGTAATTTACTCAAAATATTTTGGAGATTTTCTGCAGAAATTATTGACGGTTTAGCACTACTTTGGAAGTTATTCGGGATTTACTACAATGTGCTGGAAGTTTATGAGGGTTTATATATATATATATATATATATAAAAATAAACTAGAGTTATTGGGTATATAACTGTAGAATGTCTTTTCAAACTACAGTAATATTTATAAGTAGTAACACTTCTCGACAAATATTTTTTGGCTGACCGCTACCTCGGTTAATCCCTTCAGATTCACAACAATAGTCGCGGGTTTGAATCCCCTGCACCGCATACGCTTTTTACCTATTAAATTAGAACGTTCTGCATTTAAACCCGATTTATAAGTTGGTTTATTTTTAAGCCCCTGAACTTCAAGAATGACTCTTTTAAGATCAAAATACGTACTACATGAGCTTTAATAAAATAATGTACAAGTAAGAGATTTTTCTTCCTATAAACCTAAAGTTTCACCTCTATTTATTTTAAAAATCACCTTTTTTCTTGTATAACCCGAAGTCTTATCCACATTTACTTTTAAACTTGCTTAATTTCAAAATTATGTAGACCCAAAATACTTCATTTAATATTTTACTCCATTTTTTCAAACATGCCAACTTTCAAAAGGATTTTTTTGCCTAAAAACACAAAGTTTTATTCCCAATTATTTTTTGAACCCACTCACTTGCAAAGTCTTGACTAGACACAAAAAAGTTACTAAATTATTTTTAAATCCAGTTTGTATTCTAGCAGTTTATTATTTTATTATAACGTGCTACCTATGTGCTTATAATATAGTTTTTAAACTAGAAATTTAACGACTATTTTTTCTATATATACTAAAGTTATTGGGCTTAATACTGTTAAATGTCTTTTCATGTTACAGTAAATTTTACGTTATTAAGATTTGTTTGCCTAATTTGCTAACAACCACTACGAGCTCACTTGGTCAAGCCTGTGCGTTTCACAAGCGGGTCATTGGTGCCAATCACTTTCACACTGATTTTTTACATAATGCATGAGAAATTTTGGGTTCTTTGCATATATACCCCTTAATTATGGTTACTTGTAAAAGTGCCCCATAATTTTTTAATATTTACCAAAAATACATCTCAAATCTTCAGTTTTAGTAAAAAAAAAAAATCCCTAAACTCAATTAATCATCAACCTTGTGATAAATATTTGATTATTTATTGGTAATTTTTACAATGTAATTATAAATTAGCTTCTCAATTTGATGAGCAATTGCTATGAGGGTAATTTTTTCCACATTGATGATTTCAAGGGTAATTTTGTAAATACTGAGTTTTTGAGGGTATTACATTCACTCCTAATTTGCACTTAAATTGAAAACCATAACCATCCACTAGATAATTAATAATTATGATTAAATAGCGGTCCCTCCACCAGTGAAGAGGATCCAAATCCCAATAAGAACATGCCCGTTGAAATATGTAGTCCTAAAATTCAACGTCTTGCCAACAAACATCTTAGTAGTTTTATTTTATGATTTTTTCAAGATCAGCTCTTTGAAACTTTCTGATATCGAAATTAGTCCCCCTCAAATCATTAAAACAACTGCTATTTCTGACCCACCAAATTCATCGGCAAGCAAATAAAATAATCACCCACTCTTCCACACGAAAAGATTGGTTTCGTCAGATACATGCTATGATACAATGAGCCAAAATTTGAAGACAACCCCTTCACCATAAAAACCCTGAGAAAACTGGGAGTACTAATGCTGAGTCACCAACATCGACAGGTTTTCAACATTATTAAATTTGACGTCTAAGACCTTGCTAAAACTTTCGATACTGGGGTCAACCTGACAATGCAAAAGAAAGAAAATGGAAATTTCAAGGGGCTGAAGATATTTAAGCATCTCCTGATTCCAGGGTCCTCTATAAAGAACCTTTGCACTAAATGAACCTTGCACAATCTAAACTTATATACAGGTTAGGAGCAAAAACAAGCCTTCAGAGGCATGAATCTCCCCCATTCAAAACTGGAATTATCTGCACAAAAGTGTAAAGAAAAAAAAAACTAAGTTAGGAAAATTAACCATTAAGTTAAACTGCCAAAAAGTTTATTAAAGGCTTAATCGCACTGATAATTTCTTATAGTTTACATGAATTTGCACTTATATGCCGTATATATTTCTCTTTAACATTTAAATACCCCTATTGTTTTTTAAGTAGCACTTGACAACCGTCATTTAATTAAATGTTAGAATATTCTTGTTAAATGGTGGAATATTCCCCTAAAATTTTCCATGTGACTTGCACATAATAAAAATCCATAAATTATATCCCTAAAGCTTATTGAATTAACTAAAAGCGGGAGCAAAACCAACTTTGGGGCAAACTCTAGTGGGAGTAAGTAAGGTTGAAGACAGGTTTCTTAGTTGAAACAACTTTCCCTTTCTTTTCTTTTCCAATATAATATTATAATTTTTGGTTACTTCAAATCTCAGGTATCACTTCCTCTGACTGTATCAGACTCTCTTTCAGTTGAACAGTAGACATTGTTCACACATACAAGAGAGAACTCTCTTCACTAAGAAAAGGAGGCACAATTTTTTCCTTAAAGGTTATTTACACTTTGTTTATTTCTTTTTTTTACCCATTTATGTTTTTATCAACTATTAAATGCGACTGGAGGTATGAAAAGCTAGCCTTTGAACCTATTTCTTTCCTTTACATGTTCAGAACCATAATCAATTGAAGGCTAGAAGCAACTAGTTAAATTGTAGACATACTGTTCACGCACTATCAAGAGAGAACTCCCTTGCACTTGAAAAGTAGGCACTCTTGCACTTGAAAAGTAGGCACATTGTTTACTATTTTCTCCATTGACACGGCATAATCATTTTCTTAATGCTTATTTGCACTTGTGTCTATTTCCTTTTTTTATCCATTTAAGTTTGTTCATTGTGAATTGCAAAAGGAGGTATAGAAAACCCAGCTGTCGAATATATTTCTTCCCCGTAAACATTCAGAACCATATTCAGTTGAAGCAACTAATTAGCTAAGTACGTGAAAATCAAAAATTTCTAGAGAATAATGATTTCCAAGAAGAGAGAAAGCACTACCCTTACTTGACCTCTTATAAGATGATTTACCAAGCTATACGAATGTTCCACCATAATGATCATTTCTCATCTTTGCAATTTCAGATTCTCTTGGAATTGAGAGAGTATATATAGATGAAGCTTTAAAATTGGATTTAGTTGTATAGATGTTGCAAAGATCAACCCATTATCCCCTATCTAACTTTTAAGTTTTAAATGCTTTATATATGCAGCAATTTCATTTCAAATGGACACAATGTTGGCAATCAACTTTTCAAGTTTGAGTGCTTATAGTGGCTTATTGTTGATCATTTATATGTCGTTTTTCTCTTTGTTTCCCCTTTTTGGGGTCTGTTGGCACTTGTGGCTTTTTATACCTGAGGGAGGTCTAAGAGTCAAAACTTGTATTAGCATTACTTGATATTGTAGGAGCAGTTTTAGCACTTAGCAGTCAGACTTATCCTATCTCACTATCGTAATGAATTATTAACATGGAGTAAGAATAATGGTATAGAAAGAAATCAATTTTGTCCTTCCAAAAAGGTGCCTAATTGTTGAATAAGATTACAACTAAGTTTATCTGCATGGTACACTCGTCTCCATTTACAGAATACAGAATTATGTTTGGGTCACATTCTAGTTAGAATCGAGAGATGGACATTAAAAGCCTAAAAGGAGAAAGGGGAAGCAACTTGGGGCAAAGCTGTCAGAAAACTGAATGCATGATTAATATTTTGATATCAGGTAAGAGGAAGAATCACCAAAGTGCTGATGGCAGGAGATTTGAGGACTAAATGTCATTTATCCTACATTTCAGTATGCGTAATACATTGAAGTTCGGAAGGATCATATATATTATTTAAAATTTTCAACGGTTCCAAATCCCATCGAAGTTTATAGATAAGTATTTTGGACCCACCCAAATCCAATTCAAAATTGTAATATCAATAATTTGTATAGTTAACCCACATTCATAACTAGTTAATTGAATATACTGCAGTGTTCAATGTCTTTCTATCTATAATTTGTCAACTACAGAAACACAACCAAACACATCGTCTTGTGTTATTATAGTGGATAAACTGATAAACTGTTCAGTAAACTATATTGCAGGGTGTAAACAAAATATTAGATCATCAGTGGGCATTTGCATGAATAAAATTGTCTGAATGGTATTATCTCATTTTGAAGATAATATTATGTATAATAAAAAGTTGAATACAAACAATATAGAAATGGAGTTTCTCTCTGAAATAGCTACAAACCTTACATTGGATCTCCCAGAAAACAGTATGTGATTGAAATCAATCAGAAGCCTCAGGTGGTAATTCCCGCCCACTGCAAATAGTCAAGAACATGAATATATTAGTAATATATAAGAAACAATTAGGCGAGGAAAAAAATATCTAACACCAACAGAAAGTACAAAATGTTCTTGCATTTTAAGAGAGAGAAGAGAGAGAGAGAGAGAGAGAGAGAGAGAGGGGGAGAGAGAGAGAGAGAAGGATTGACAACCATCCAACCCTTCGAATATATATAGTTGAACCTCCTGAAGGGAGGGTGGGAATTCCTAGTTGCAAAAAATCTTAGACAAAAATAATTTAACATCCAAACGTAATGGTATTGAGAGGGGAAGACGACTACATATAAAACCTTGTTCTAACAAAATGTAGTGCCAAAAGGATGGAGCATTGACAGTGTCATAGTTAGACATTTTAAAAACTTTTTCCAAACAGATCTTTAATAGGTGAGGGTTTACCGATTTAATAGGTGAGGGTTTACCGAATGACAAGCTACTTTTTCACCATGCTCATATAGCATGAACGAGCAGGAAGAAGCCTAGTACTACATTTTCATCTTATTATACCAAAACAAAGGATTCATAACATAGGAAGTGAAGGTAAATTTATGACCAAGAAGAACGATGTTCCATGTAGCGGAACCACCAAAATGAGGAATTTCAGTCAGTGGCCAATATATAATTAGACGTTAAGCACCTGATACTTGGAAACGGATTATATAATGATGGGAATTCTCTAAAAATGAGTGAAATTTAAAACTAGATAATTACAATCTTAGCCCTGTTCCTGTTTTTGAGTGTCAAACTTGCTGCATCAGCAAAAGCCTTTGCTGCTTCAGCATCAGCTTCAGCAGCCTCTGCTTCTCTTGCTGCTTCTTCAGCTTCAGTCATTAAAGCTTACAGCCAGAGCAGCAGCATTTGCAGCCTCTTTGGGAGTCATATTTCTCATCCGAGCTAAGTAAGCATCAATTTGGGATTTTGTAATATGTTTGATATCATCCCTATCCACTCTAGAATGTTCCCTTTGCCTCCCATCTATGAGTAAAACCTTGGAGTTCCTTCCTTCTGAGTAAAGTGAACTTGGTGCAATCCTATATTTACGTTTCACCTGTTTAAAAGAGTAAAACTACTGTTTAGGATCTAAAACACATCAATATCTCAACAAAAGAGGTTTTTTTTCCTTAGATGAAAACTGAAAAGGATCCAGAATGTTAACAAATTCATGATTCTCTTCCATGTTTTAAATATCCCTGATATATCCAATATATCGGCCGATATATCCAATATATCGGCCGATATATTCAATATATCGGCCAATATATCCTTTTATAAGATTTGCAGCAAAACAATATGCTCTCAATATCCTTTACTCTTTTCGCAATTTTTGAGCGATATATCATGAATTCCTGACGTATTAGGTGACATTTCATCTTAAAAAATCGGCCGAAATGTTGCGATGTCGATTTGAACTTTTATTCGTTTTAAAAGATTTGTTTAACTTTATGGTTCAATTTAGGTCTAAACAAAAGTAAATATTTGCTTATGTAACTAACCATGAAGAAGAATTAGAGCTCAATTTGGACAAAATTCTTTCGCAATAGCTTTGCAAAACATATCATCTTTCTCCAGGGCTCCATTCATTGGAACACCAAGTACTAACATCTACGATATGTATATAGATATTATCTGGTATGACACCTGGATATTTATTAAATATCTCCGCTAACTGACAAATATCCACTACACGATATGGAATTTTTCTGTTCGACATATCCCGACTTCCGATAATTAAAACACTCTTCGCTTCTTTATTGTGCAACAGCAGAAAAACTAATGAAGTAAAAATGCCTGAAACAATTGGATCAGTTTAAAACGTTGTTACGCTACAACCCAAGATTCTGATTTTGGATTATCTTATCCTTCTTGATGATATCTCCACATCAGTCTTAAGCAGAATTAAAATACATAATCATCTGACCTAAAAAAATAGCGCAGTTGGCAAACAAATTCCTCTAGAATCAAAATACATCCTTTAGTACTTTCAGAAAAGATGAATGCTAAAGCGTATATATTGGAAAGTTAATGAAAGAACTAATGACATATCACTGACATTAGATATCAAAATTTTGAGATCCAAATAAAACACTGGTCCTTTCATGTAATTTCAAGAGTTCTTAAAATATTTCCTAGTGGCTAGTGCCCATTAAAAACCTAAATCAGCAAGAAAGGAATCTCTTTCAAGTGACCAGAAGCAACCTGGTTGTAGAGCCAGCGATCCTATAACTGGGTTTTGTGCAGGAAAAAGAGAATGCAAACTCTAAGTATGACTTCCCCAACAGAAAAAAAAAGATCTGTCAGGTTAATAAAGTGAAACTCAATATGCTATCTGTAAAATGACATCATGTTCTGAGTAGCAAAATGTTTACAGCTTCTGATCAAGATGAATTTACCACTTACATCTATACGAAAATAAATTGCTGCTGGGTAGGTATGCAACAAGAACGCCATCAGGATCCAAAGAATAATAGCATAACTAAAGAACAGCATTGAAATCAGAAAAAGTAGAAATTCAAAAACAAAGCAATAATATCTGTCGTTGGGGATCTGGTAGTGGTTCTGACATTAATTTATTAAGTAACGTTCCTTTGTATCAGAAGGTTGGAATTAGTCACTTGCCTTCTGAGAAATAAGAAGTGTCCAAAAATATTTTTAAGGGTGAGCTCAAATTTTTTTATAAATACTCATGTATAATGCATAAATTATGCTTAATAGGTTTTGGATTAAAAAAAAGTGAAACAAAAACTTCAGAGCCCTGTCTTAGTCTTAAAAGATCTAGATCACCAAGAGTGCGTTGTGTGCGCACGCCTGAAACTATTTTTGATAAATACTCATGTATAATGCATAGATTCAAGGTTTTAAATATCGGATGTCGGGTTCATGTCGGATGGCTGAAATCCATATCGGATAGCGGAAATCGGGGATATATCGGGGGACATTGACTAAATATCAGATTGTCATATCGGGTAGTGCGCATATGTATAATATCATGTCCTAAATATAATCTAAGCATTCATAAATTCAATATAAGCATATTTTATAAATTCTAGACTAAACATATAAAAAAGTAAATAATATATGGATTTGGGTTCATAAATTCTTTCTATCGGGTTCATATAATATATGGATTTGGGTTCATAAATTCTTTCTATCGGGTTCATAAGAAACCCTTAAACATGAGAACGGATCAAACGGGTTTGGGTATTTATCACTAAACCCAAACCCGATAACAAAAAACAGATCTTAAAAAAAGTATCATATCGGCCGATTTTTCAAAGCTAAAAAATAGGCCGATATGCCCAATATGACCCTGATATTTCCGATTTGGCCCTGAAAACCGATATACGAGTTGAAAACGTCCATGTCGTGTCGGTCAAGCCCTCAAACCGATATGTCGGCCGACATGTCGGACATGTTGGCCGACATTTAAAACCTTGCATAGATTATGCTTAATAGATTTTGAATTAAAAAAAGTGAAACAAAAACTTCAGAGTCCTGTCTTACTCTTAAAAGATCTAGATCAATCAAGAGTGCATTGTCTATATATATGCCTGAAAACTCACATTAAGATACTTGATTACGGCTGAATAGTCTCAGCCAATTTCAATACATAAAACACCTTGTTTTAACTGGGACAAAACCATTCCTTCGACTCTTTCACATATGCTAGAAGTTGCAATTAATAGATCCCACAAACTTTTATAACACAAACTATTTCAATAACACTTTTATGTTTGCTGGCAACCCAGTATTAAATGTAGTGACTCTACTGTCAGGTAGCATATTATGATGTCCGTATAATCACTGTTACACTAAAGAATATATTACCTTAACCAATTTCCTTGTTTCAGTCATCCTTCTCAATTTCGCAGATAACAGACGCTTGAAATCTGGAGGAGACACATATTGGTCCTGTATAAATCAAATTCAAAGAGAAAAAAAAACTAAAAATGTAGGAGACTACAAAAAACAGCACCATAGAAGAAAAAAAGTACTCTGCTTAAATATTACCCTAAGCATTTAAAACACAAACAACAAGTTCATTAGATAGAGAAACAGTTATATCTTTTTATACAAAAGGTATATTCACAATAAACTAAAAAAAGCGTAATCACAATAAACTTAGCACTCAATTTAATTTATCTACGACACATGCATGCACGCATGCAAACACACGCGCGCATGCACACACACACACATGCATTATGCATAAAACGCTAGCCAGATTTTAGAGGGCCCAAAGTCAGGAAAGCAACTGTGCAGCACAAAGATTAAACTTCTCACTGTACCTCCCATCAAAACAAAGATAAAATATCTGTTTTTCATGAATGCAACAACTGCAAGTCTGATATCTTACCTGGATGCATGACGGGGAATTATTTAGGTAAAAGGACTAGAGAATAAGAATGACCAAAAATACCAATAATTGATGCAAATACCCATTAACAAAAATAGGTTGTTACATCCATTAGTAAAATACACAGTAGATGCTTCGCTAAGGCAAAGGCCAAAAGTTAATTCCGTAGTCTAGGCTTAGAAAGACAGATATAGAAAGGAAAAGGTATTAACATAAACAGATTTGTTTCTCTTTCTGATTCTCCCTTAACATTTAACACAAAGGCTTGTAGGCCTGAAACCATTGCCAGACGAATCTTTAAACCATTTTATCTTCATTTTAGTGTTTTAAGAGCTTGAGTTGCTTAACCATCAAAAATGTATTTTTTTTAATTCAGATGGCTGGGAAGATATTTTAACACTTCTTAGAGTATGTTTACATTTGTTGCATGCTTGATTGGGATAATTGTAATGGGAGTAGGAGCTAGTGAATCTAGTTCATCCTCCTTCCAGCTTGTCAATCGATGAGCCTGCAGAACAGATCAGACAGAATATACCACATTGTTGTTCAGCACATTCAATGCCATAGGCTACTTCCCAGTGGTGATCCTTTCTGCTATTCATGCAAAGCTGAAGGAATAAAGAACTTTGGGGAGAACGTTGACAATCTGATAGTTCTCTGATGACCAAATTCCTCAGAGTTATAAGTGTTGTTGGGATTTTTTCTATGATATGTGGGATGGGGCCTCTTCTAGCGATTATATTTTTGGTTCTGGAAATACAGAATCAAAACAACAGCACTGCAACCATGATAACTTTGTGGGATGGGGCCTCTTCTAGCGATTATATTTTTGCTTCAGGAAATACAGAATCAATTTAGTATGCAGCACCAGAAAGGAACTTTTGATTCTATATCTCCATTCTCCACTCCAGAACCAAAAATATACTCTATAGAAGAGTCATTGTCCCGCACGTCATAGAAAAAATCCTAATAGATGTTATAACTTTGAGTAATTTGGCCATCAAAGAGATAAAGGCCTGTCTCTCCTCAGATGATCTACATTCTCCCCAAGTCCTTCATGATCTTCAGTTTCACATAAAGAATAGAATGGATCGCCATTGGGAACGAGCCCATGGCAGTGAATGCATTCAGCAATAATGTCGTATACTCAGTCAAACTGCTCTGCAAGTCTCATCGCTCGACAAGCTGGAGGCAGCATCAACTAGATTCACTCCTGCTCCTATGATGCTTAACCTCATCAAGCATGCAACGAATGTAAACACACTCTCACGAAGTGTTAAATTACCTCCCTAGCCATATGAATTTAAATTATTTATTTGTGTGTGCGCGTGCGCGAGCGCGCGCGCGCGTGCGCATGCGTGCGTGCGTGTGTGTGTGTGTGTGTAATGGTTAAGCAACTCAAACTTATAAAAATTCTAAACCGAATATAATAGAATTTAAAGATTCATCAGGTAATAGTACAGGTTCTTAGAACTACAAGCCATTGTGTTAAATGCTAAGGTAAACGAAAACAGGGAGAAATAACTTTGTCTATGTTAAGACCTCTATCCTCTCTATATCTATCTTTTTAAGCCTAGAAAACTGAATTAGCTTTTGGCTTCACTTTATCCTTCATCACTGCTCCTTTGACAAAAATTAAGATCACAAATGTTCAACATGTTCCCTTCTATATGAGCCAGAGTATATCCAATGCATGTAAAAAACATTGACATCCAAAAGTGGAAGCAATCGCTTCATGATCACAAAAAATAGATTTCCTTTAAGAACTTTTGCTTGCCTTAGACAGTCACATGTTACGTCCAAAAAATAATCAGCCCAACAGGTTTTTCACGCACAATACACGAAGACATCACTGGAAGATGAATATTAAAGAAAAAGAAATGAACAGTTATTTGTGCATAACAGACATTACAACTAATCGTGAATTAAACATAGGTAGTTACCAAGTTCTCTCCAGAGACATTAAAACTAATTGTGAATTGAACATGGGCAATTATCAACTTTTCTCCAGGAGAAATCGACAAAAAAACAAAACAAAACAAAACAAAAAAACCAATGTCCTAAAAAATTAATATCACATACATATCCAAGAATATATAAAGTAAAAGAATAAGATGGCATATTATTAAAGCATGAAGGGAGTAGATAGAGATAGACGCTACCAAAAATATCATGTAGTAATTCTAGTAAAAATAAGACATATAAAGCATACGATAGAGCACTGAAATTTGTTGAACAAATCATTGCTTGTCTACATTCTATAATATCCAAAGACATTGTTGATCATCAACATCTTAAATACCTATGACGACTTAATATAATAATTAATGAGGCATTACCAATGTGTCCCTTTAGTTACCTTGGTGTAGAACAACTATGATATGTAAGACATTCCTCCCTATTAAAGATTGGTGGGCCCGTCACACAAACTATGTTGCACAGATACTTCACCATACGTGATGTACCCATATCTGCTACATTTTTGACACTTGGATACTCAAATACTTGATGGATGCTCATTGAGTACTTCTGTGATGGATCTACAACTTTACAAGGTATTCCCGGCATACAAAAAGGAAAGTAGGAGATGTATCTGAGCTAGTTCAGAATATAGACCAATTTGATCTGAGCTCTAACGCATTTACATAACTTGTCCACTTCCTTACCTGAGAACTATGATTACTCTCAAAACTAGTGACTTACATAGCTTCAACATCTTCATAGTTTATATTAGTTGAATTATTGTGTTTCTTTAGTTTTCATAGCCCATGTAGATAAATAATGTTAATCTACATATTATAGCATTATCATATCCATAGTGTAGTGGTGTCCTAGATTTTCAGGATTTTTCATATTCACATACTCTTATCAAGTTGTATTTGTATCCAGTACCCAAACTAGTGTGATAAAGCACCTAGGCAAAACATACATCACCATCTATGACCAAAACTTAGAAATATATAGGCTGTTATTTGCTTCAAAGAAAATGTATAGGTAGTAGGTTACCATTTTCACAAAGAATACTTGTTTTATAAATCATGGTACTAAACAGGTTCTTTTTACATGGCAATCCAATGCCTATGTATTTGGGAAACGCATGTATATATTCAGAAGAAACATCCACATTTTCCAAAGATATTTACTTATACAGTGTCGTTTCATATCTATGTTTTGGATAATTGTTTGCGTCCAACACCATTTGTACTTGGTGAGGTCACTGTTATAAATAGTGGTAAATAGCGCCGTAATAGCGGCGCTAATAGCGTTAGCAGTCCTTTCCTGCTACGCTATCGTCTAATAGCGGGTATATATTATGGAATATGTGCTTTCCGCTAGAAAAAACGGCCAATAGCATGCCATAGCTATGAATAGCAGGCGATTGCAGGAAAAATCCGCTTTTTGACCGCTATTTAAAAGTGGTTTAAGGTTTATTTTTTTTTAAATTAAACCCGCCCTACAACCATTGCATCCCACCGCCTCCCGCAATTTCCGGCGTATTCTCGCAGCCTCCGACAGTCTCCGACACCTCTCTCAACACTTCCTCTCACCTCCTCTCATTCCTCTCATTGTGAGCTTCTCACGCTGCAGTCCTCTCACTGCTCAGCTCATCTTCTCGAAGACTACAACTTTTTAATTCCTCCTTCAGTCGTCTTCAGTATTATGTGACGGTTACATGTCTATTGCATACTTATTATTTAAAGAAATCATCAAATATACACTTTTAGATTTTCTAGATTTTTCTTTAATATTTTTTTTAATATGTATACATACCTAAATTAGACCGCTATTTGACTTTGCGCTTTTTATCACTATTTTGCTGCAATAGCCCCAAATAGCCTTAGCGATGCCTCACCGCTACGCGACGCTATCCGCTATTGATAACCTTGGGTGAGGTATAAGACAAGTGTTGGGTCTACATATCGTGGTAAAATAGGTGTTCAAGTAAACATGGTAACTAATTTAGTATTTGGTCACTCCCACGCCATAGATCTAATCATCTTTCTATCAGAACCATTTTTGCATAGGTAAAAATACAATACAGAATACTTTTGAGCAATTTTAGTACTCAAAATGATGATTCAATACTGTGGTCTACCAATTTGGAGCCCTAAATAATGTTCAAGTGAATATCGTTCACTGATACTTAATATTGGATGTTAGCTCACTAAGTACAGGCAGAAGAGAGTAGTAATGAATTGCAAGAGGCGACCCAGGATTGGGTATAGGGAAACGACAATTAAAAAATTTTCAGCAACAATCAAAAAAGAAGAAGAAGTATGCAGAAGAAATATATGAACAAATGGTAGCATACAGGACATACATAACATACGACAGAAGGAGTATGCACAAGAAATCACTCCACCTCTATATACATGGCAATAGCAGTTTTATTGGATCCACTGGGCTCTTTCAAATTAGTTATGGCTTCCAATATAAGATTCTCTAGCCTGCAGAATATAAAGAGATCCAGTAAAACGGGCAGTTCTCCCTATTTAAAAAAAAATACTAGAAGAATGAAGCTAAACTCAAATTAGAATTGCAACATACTAGCGATTTGGAAAAAAAAATATAACCATCACACAGGAGGTTTATTAATGCACTTTCAAGTGTTTTACCTGTTGACTGCCGCAAAAGAAAACTTTAGTTTATATCTGAAGAAAGACACATTAATCATATATCAAGTTTACAACCTTATTAACAACTGAAATAACTTTTAATAGTCCCTCAGACACCGTTAGTTTTAGAAGTAAATATATTAACTCACTGACTCGTAAAAGCAGGTTAAAGGAGAAGAGGATCAATAAGGTAAGGAAAAGCTGTAAACAATGAAGGCCAATTGCAAGCTTACAAACAGATTCAATAAACATTTCAAGTACAAGAGTGGAAAAAAAGCCCCGTCTGCGGAATATAACAATAGGTCTATATGTTGATACTACTAGAACCATTAGATTTTAATTACTTGATGCTACTAGATCCAATAGATTTTAATTACTGCAAAGATATGTTCTTTGCTCTGTCTGAAATTATGCAAGCATGCTTATGTATAGACAAATCTGGTTGGACTTGGATCAGTAACTAGATTTACTAAGTTGTGCTTTCCTCTTACGAGAAGCAATCACATGATAGGAGAATATAAATGAAAGCAGCACATAACTGCAGTGTAATCCAGTTAGTGAGTCCCCATTTTCTTCCTTGTCACTGAGCTTGCAATTATCTCACTTTCTATATATTTATCAACAGAAAATGAGTAGACTACCAAAGAAGGCATGGGAAAAGTAAACAAAAAGAGTCAAGATGCAAATATATGTCTATATTTAGGGTCTGTTTGGCAATATGTTTAAAATAGGGCCAGGATCAATCCTAGCCTACTTTGGTCTGGCCGTGGTTAGGAAAGAACCCGTTTTAAACCCAAATTTTGACTTAAAAAAAACAGGGCAAGGTCTGACCATGTTTAGACAAACACAAAAAGAATCAAAACTGGGCCAGGACTGATCTTGGCCCAGTTTTGAAGAATTGCCAAACACTCCCATTAGATACATATACATAAACACATATCTATACATCCATACACCCATACAGACCAAGTGTGTGTTAGGTTTGTAGTTAGAATGCATTACATCCCACTAGCATGTTGGCAATGCACGTGCAAGTAACATTAAATTACTGTTCTAACAACTTCCTATCACACATCTGATGATTAACATGCATAATTTAGTTATAACAGGTTTCTATCATATCATATATATGATGATATTAACATATGTAATGTAGTTACAATGCTCAATGTAGAAAATTATTGTAGAATATTACTTACTAATTTAAGCAATGTATTAGTTTAATAAAAACTTGAGGATTTCACTATTAGAATTTTATACTCGGAGTAGGTCATTTAAAATAAAAAAGTTAGGAAATAAAATTTTATACTGAACCCACATTATAAAGATTAAGTACTTTGTATTTTTTATCAACTCCAATAACTACTACTATGTTTTAATAAATCAAAAAAATTACTGTTATATATAAGATAAATGTGTGTTTAAATCTCTATTTTAAAATAATTTCTTTCAAAAAGAAATATAAAAAAATATTGCTTCTTGGAATCTTTTTGCTCAGATGTTTTTAAGGAAATTATGCTCACATG
>NC_033794.1:119723526-119731218 GCF_001876935.1 Asparagus officinalis | reverse complement strand
CTAGAAACGACAATGCAATTACCATTTTATCCTCTATATGTTGTCCACCCTCATTCAGTTTTTGGCCTACCCTCATTTTGTCCATTATATATTAGTATAGATATTTTAAAAGAATTTCTTTCAAAAATAAATATAAAAAGTTATTCTTCTTCGAATCTTTTGCTAAGATGTTTTTAATGAAATTATGGCCACATATCAAGAGAGATTATATTTCATACGCAATTACCATTTTGCCCTCAATCTTTCTGCATGTTGTCCGCCCTCAATCTTTCTGCATGATGTCCACCCTCAGTCAATGTTTGGTCTACCCTCAGTCAATGTTTGGTCTACCCTCACTTTGTCCATTATTTAATAGTATAGATGTCATTACAAGTACATGAAATTAGTAACACAACTGGTGTTTGGATCAATTGCTTTTTTAGCAATAGCTTTACATCATTAATAAAGCACTAGTACTTTGTAACCATGTTTTAATATGATTTGAGCAAAGAATTTATCGAAATTATATTACTATACTCCCTAAAGAAATAGTTTAGTGGCAATATTTTTTACGCAATTCTCAAGATGGTGCTGCAGCGATCTTCAATTTGAGTGTAGTTGCAATTATAAGATTTAGACAATATTAGGAGGTTGCAATTACCGTATCTAACTCTAAACAATCAAATGCCAAAAAAAAATTCATGTAGTTGGAACGACATGAAACTATAACTGCATGGAACTAATGCAACAAAAGAGCACATCATAAAACGACTGCATGAATACTGATTCAAAGAAACAGAATGAGCAAATGCAGTGAAGACACTAACTTCGCCTCAGACTGATTTGGAGCATTGGCCTGCACAGCATCAGCTGACATAGCAAGAGGCTTGGCATCAACAATCTCGTCAGACGAATCCGCAACTGCAGTACTAAGTGCCATTGGATTGTCATCATGCTTGGGGATCTGTCGGCTCTTTTTCAAGGCTATCCTACCCTTTTCTCGAGAACCCCATCCATTCATTACCACACTCATGTTTCGCCATTTGTCCTGTTGAAACACAAAAGTCCATAGACCATGTGGTCATATATTTATAGAGAGAAATTATAGTCAATATCATATCAATTGTCGTCAAGCTACGAAAATTTCATACAAATAAAGATCACATCCAAATGTGAAGGCGTTTTGCCAAACTAACATATCTGAGATAGAAACATATTAAGTGTAATCATACCTTAAGATCAACATTTGAACGCAAACATAATATGCCACTAAATTCGGGATCTTTCAGTATAGTACGCCATTTACCAGCTCCGTGTTTCCTAATTCCAGCTTTGAGTGCGGACTCCTCTTCTGCTGTCCATTTCTGCTTCGGAGCACCCATTAACAACCCTGAGAGTCTAAGACCCAACTATGTAAACCTAGAAACCTGCATCAACAAACCAACCCTAAATTTACACGAAAATCAAACACCAGTTGTGAAAAGAAATCAAATAATTCTCAATCATGATTAAAAAAGGTATCTTGGACTTCAAATAAATTTGCCAGACTAAAACTTTTTCTAACGAAAAAGAACAAACTATATAACAAAGTTAGGCTTTTCGAGACAAGATTTCACATTTTAGCTCAATCGCAATATTATATGCAGCAAGCTTATTGCATTTGGCTATTTCCTACAAAATTATGCACAAATTGTACTAAAATTTGCGAGCTGGATGATTCCTTTCTCAAAGTTGTGACCTCTAGCAAAAGCCGAAGACTTAAGCTTCGAAATTTTCATTAAAACCATTAAAATAAGAAATTATACTCTAAAAATGAAAGAAATCAGAGCGGAAAAAAGAGCTAGGAATTCAAACTTACGGGTAGATCAGGCAATGGACAGAAATTTAATGGCATCCTCGAGTTGGATTTCGTGCAACTCAGAGAGAAAAAGGCCGATAGTCTCCGTTAGGGTTAATAACAGAAAAAGAAGGGAAAATGTTTCTAGGCCCAAAAAAAAAAAATTGGATGTGAGTAGCCCCTGTATTTTTTTTGGTGTGACAAAGCCCCCAAAACTCAACTTAATAATGATTCAGCCCTTTTTTTCATTTCCAAGACAACTTTAAGAGAAAAATTGAGGCGATAAGACCAAAATACCCTTTTTTACCCGTTCCCCCCGATACTGTCCGTCTTTTCTCTCTCTCTTCTCTCGCTCTCTATCTTCTTCACCGCAAACCTCCATTAGCTTGCGAACCCATTTTCAAAACCCTAGTTTCACTCAAGCGGCTAGGAAATCTATTTTGAAAATGCCCCAAAAAAATTTAAGTAAAATGGCTAAGAACCGTAAGCGTAGCAAGTATGAAGTGGACAACACTCAAACGGAACAGGACGTTCGTCAACGGCGTCGGTCGGCACGATTGGCGCAGGAGGAAATGCCAAACTTATGTTTATCGGCCTCCGCCTCTGCCCGGTCGGCACGATTGGCGCAGGAGGAAATGCCAAACTTATGTTTATCGGCCTCCGCCTCTGCCTTGATATTGCCCGCCGACAATTCTGCTCCGACATCCTCTGAGGATGAGGAGAGTAACGAGGCGACGGAAACCCTATTGAGCATGAAAAGTCTGGATATTCGAGAACACAAGAGGAGACGCTTGCCAGAGGATGTGTCCATCTTAAAGAAGAAGTAATTCCTAAGCAATTGAGTGTTTTTGAATTTAATTAGTTTAAATGAGTGATTTTGATTTTAATTGAGGTTTATGGGATCTTTTTTTGAATAAAATGGTGGTGAGAGACTGGTTATTGTAGTGTAGAACTAGTTTCGTAATTTTGGAGTAAGATCTGAACAATACGAAGTGTTATCAGTTTGGAACAAATGCATGTAAATAATTCTCATTTGTTGATAGCTAGTTGCAATGCATGTCAATAAATCTTGGTTGTTGTTAACGTTTATGCATAAGTGTCAAGTATTAGCTATTCATGTTAATAAAACGTAATTTTGACTAAGTTAATGCCTTTACGGGTAATTGTTACCTAATTTACAGTTGAACGACTTGTTAAGAGTAAATAGTTGTTTATGCAGGAAAGCTACAGCCGAAGGTGATATAAGGCCTAGTGCCTGTCTTGGATCATATTGTACTTTCATGCAAAGACTTCAACCAAAACTGAAGTAGTGGCATTGGGATGCCTACAAGGGCAGTAACTTTGAGCACTATGTATTCTTCGGACCTCCAGCACGTGATCGACGGGCACTAGAGCATGTGCTCAGCCATTATGTTGGCGAAACTGATGAATTCTCTTTTTCTGATCCCATAAGCGGGACTATATTTTCAGTCCAATTTGATGAAGAGTGGGTGCAAACTCACACGGGCTTCCCTATTGATGGGGAATTGATCTACGGGAATAGACACCCGCACAACCGGCTTTGGAGGGAATATTTTGAAGAGAAGAAAGAAATGCTAAAGGCAAAGTCAAAGGCGAAGGCCAAGGCCACACAAGAAGCTGGTAGCATGAGGAGATAAGTTGAGGAGTTACTGGAAACACTGGTTGAGTCTTCTGATAATAAGGACATTGAGGATTTTGTGCTGCTTCAGATCTTGTACCACTGTGCAATGATTTGGTGCCCCAACAGCTCACAAGGCATTCCAAGACAATTGTTTCAATATGTAGATAGTATTGAGAGAGTGAAGAACATTGCGTGGGGTAAATTTATTTTTGATGAGACGAAGAGAGGCATTCAAATTGCCGTTGAAGGGTTGAGGAAGCCAGGGGTTACATACGTACCTGGATGCATGCCGCTCATCCCTGTAAGTTGCATGACCAACTGGTCTGACATTTGTTTTAGTTAACATTAGTCTTGGTAACAGGCATTAGAAAACATGTACAATATTAAATGTTTACAGAATATGGTTAAAATTAACATGTTAACATGAACTTTAACATATAAAAATTAAAGTTAACATTAATAGGTGAAAGTTAACATGTACCCATTAATGTTAACATGTTTTGGTGAAAGGTAGCTATTTAGAGTGTAGTTGAAGAATGAGCTCTGAAAGTTAACTATTTTAATATTCGTTCCTTCGATTCTGACAGCTATGGTACTATGAGATGACTGACATTAAAAAACCAGCCCTAAACTTGAGATGGAAGCCTCCGATGACCAATTGGGTAAGGGTTGGAGGGACTGGTAAGGGTTGGAGGGACCGCTGGATCGTTGAGGATGGAGACAATTGTCTCTAAGGCCAAGAAAACAAGCATTAAAATCATGGAGAAACCAATTACGTCCAGCATTAACTGGGGTGAAAAATACCCTCAAGGTAAAAAATACCCTCAACGGGAGCCTAGTAGGAAGAAGATTGAAATCGCTCGCTTTGGGAAAAAAGAATCCCATTTGTCTCATATAGGAGTAAGGTTATGGAGCAAACTAGGGTGAGAAAGAAGAATGAGGAAGAAAAGGTAAAGGATGGGAAGCAAGATAAGGTGAAGGGCAGGACAAAGAGCTCATCCATAGGTTACATAAGCATCAATGACTCTTTACACATTCTTGCATATTTATATTGAGTTAAATTTTCTATCTTTATCATTAATTAATTTTCCATGTACTCATTGTTTCATGTTAACATGTTTTGGGTAAGAAAATTACATTGTGGATTCTCATAACTATTTTTTTAATATTGTGGATACATATGGGTAATGGGTATATGGTTTACTTTTCAGATTTTGGCCCAGCATATCAGAGATGCTTTTGAGAGTAAAGATGAAATAGAGAAGATGACAACCGAAGATCAAATTCAATTTTGGAGGAATACGGCCAAAATTAATTGGAAACTGCTCCACACTGTCAAGCGTAGTAAGCGCCTTCAATGGGAGGAATGCTCTAAGGAGATACATAGGCTGAACAAGAAATTGGAGCGTTATGAAGGGACCGCTGACTTGATTGACCCCGAAGACCTGAAGAAGAATGTGAAGGGGATTATGTCACAGAAAGAGGGGCATACAGGGTCTGCACAAAAGAAAATAAGAAGGAGTATTGATTCTGAGGACAGGGGTGATGATGGAATTTGCTTCGATTATGACGAGGTAACCAATATTGGCAAGGAAGCAGAGAAGGAGTTAGAGAAAGGTGAATGGCAAGAGATGGAGGATGATAATTTGGAGAAAGCTGTAGAGAGTGAGGAGGATAAGAAAGAGGAAGCGAGAGAGGATGAGAAGAAAGAGGAAGAGCGAGAGCAGGAGAAGAATGAGGAAGAGGAAGAGGAAGAGGAAGAGGAGGAGGAGAAAGTGGAAGAGGAAAAAGGAAAGAAGAAAGATGAAGAAAAAGTGGAGGAGAACAGAGAGGGAGAATGTGCTGAGGAGAAGAAAGTTGAAGAAAGGATGGAGGAGAAAAAACAGGTGCAAGTTTATCAGAAGAGATTGAAGAAATTAGTGTCAAGGGGGACTAGGGGACCAAGTACTAGAAAGCGGACGCGCTCACAACTAGTCCGCACCCCTTTCACTCAAGAAAAGAAGAAGAAAGTTCATCAAGAGATAATTAACATATCACACCACAAGGAGGAAGAGAGGGAAAAAATCAGGTTCTATTGTAAGCCTGATGAATGCACTTGGGATTTTTTGGGGAAGAGGAAAATCAAGAAGAAGGAGGAGGCTCTTTTAGGAGGAGCCAGTAAATAAAGTAATTGCATTCATGGACCATATGAAGTCTGGTTTCGATCCGAATTCTATTGTAAGCCTGATGAATGCACTTGGGATTTTTTGGGGAAGAGGAAAATCAAGAAGAAGGAGGAGGCTCTTTTGAAGTTGCTGAACGAGGATATTCCTAACATTGATGATTTTAGCATACGTTTGATTGATAGTAAAGGAACCTTCGTTCACAACTTTAGAGTACCTCAACACGTATTATCAAAGCTCACACCAGATGAGAACAGACGGATCTCTGAGTTTTGCAATCAAAAAGCCCATCAGTAAGTTTAGTCATTCTGAATAACGTATGCTAGGACATGTTAGCTTTCATTGTTACGTGTTAACATTTCCAGGTTTATGTTAATTATTACCCATTTATGCTAACGTTTGCTATAAAATGTTAGCTTTCATCGTTACGTGTTAACGTTTCCATATTTATGTTAACTTATACTCATTTATGCTAACGTTTGCTAAATCATGTTAATATTTCCATATTTTTCTATAGTAAGTGGTTGAACGAGGTTTGGATCTTATTGTTATGTTTCAGGTCACACGTTATTGTTAACACATTCAACAGTAGTGTCGATTCATTGGAACTTCTTAATCTTCTACGTGGCGGCCGTATCGATGACCATGCAAGTTTGATATGTTAATCTCTTACGCATTTTATGAGATGACTGAGTGTTATGTAATTTAATTTGTATCTGCTCCATGGTAAATTTACAGGTGATGGAAGCTCTTGTGGATAGGCTCGTCACATGGCTAGAGAGGCCAGATGTGGAGTCCATGGGCAACCAATATGGGGTTGTATCGACTTTCTTCTGCGTAAGCACCCAATTCAATCTCCTACCATTTTTATCTCATGTTTACAATTGGCTTATCATAATTTTTTGGCAATACAGCATAGTCTTTATGCAGTCACCCCAGATTTTCCACATCTATACACCTCTTTCATACAAAAGCATGTTGCCGCAAGGAAGAATGTACTCCTTATCCCGCTTGTGCGTCATGACCACTGGCATGTGGCTGAAGTAAGGTTGGATGAGGACGTTGTCAAGCATTATAGCTCGGCTGGCCATAGTGCATACGTTGAGCCAGTAAATAAAGTAATTGCATTCATGGACCATATGAAGTCTGGTTTCGATCCGAATAATATTTGGAGAAAGTTCCGATATGAAGCCGTCCCTTGTGAGCAACAGACTGGAATGTTAGTATTTCATGCATTTAAACATGTCTTAGTATGTTAACTAAATTTAAACATTTTCATTTTATTCAGCATGTTATATCTAACTATCTGCTCCATCTTATATCATGCAGCTTTGATTGTGGTCTTTTCGTTCCTTTATATATAAAGGCTATAATTCATGGGGTTGATACCACTCAAGTCACTAATCACTCTGACGAGTCTGAAGTCATCCGTGCCAGGCTTGCAGCTGAACTCCTAATAGAAGGATGGGAACAGAAAAATCAAGGGGAGACAGTGGAAAAGGATGGGTGAATGATATCCTAAAAAGTGTTGTGTACGAATTCATTGAATTGGGAACAAAACTAACTGGCATTTTAATTTAGTTAACATTATTGCAGCTTTGTATCATTCTCTTTGACAGTTATTCTACTGTTTGTGTAACTGGTTGATAGTGTGGATGAGAAGATGCACATATCTGGTTGTGAAACTGCCAAAAAATTGGTAAAAAAACCCACTTTCAGTAAAAGTTAACGTATAACTCTGATAGTTAACCACTTTCAGTAAAAGTTAACATATAACTCGAGAACATAACCACTTTCAGAAAATGTTAACATATAAGTGAGATAAATAATCACTTTCTTCAGCAAAAGTCTAACTAATATTTAACCACTTACAGCAAAAGTCTAACTAATATTTAACCACTTACAGCAAAAGTCTAACTAATATTTAACCACTTACAGCAAAAGTCTAACTAATATTTAACCACTTACAGCAAAAGTCTAACTAATATTTAACCACTTACAGCAAAAGTCTAACTAATATTTAACCACTTACAGCAAAAGTCTAACTAATATTTAACCACTTACAGCAAAAG
>NC_033794.1:119720298-119722466 GCF_001876935.1 Asparagus officinalis | reverse complement strand
CAAAGCCTTAATGGCGAACATGGCTACAGCTGATCCGTCCACGATGGAGAACGATGATCAAATGCCAACATGGGAAGACCCATGGGTTCATCACCTGAATATGCAGTATGGTGATAGGTTTGAACAGAGGGAGCCCCCCACTGAAGATAAAATAGTCCAAGTTAACATAGGTGACGAGGCTAACCCAAAGCCTATATTCATCAGCGATAGTCTTCCCCCAAATGAGAAGGAGGAATTAATTGCTCTCATCAGGAAATATATTGACGTCTTCGCTTGGAACTATGAAGATATGCCAGGGCTCGACCCCAATGTGGCAATGCATCGCCTCGATATCAAAGCGATAGTCTTCCCTCGAATGAGAAAGAGGAATTAATTGTTCTCATCATGGAATATATTGATGTCTTCGCTTAGAACTATGAAGATATGCCAGGGCTCGATCCCAATGTAGCAATGCACCTCCTCGATATCAAGCCGGATGCCAAACCTGTCAAGCAACAACAAAGACGATTTCATCCACAGATTATGGAAGCCATTGAGGCAGAGGTTAAGAAGTTGATCGAATCAGGATTTATCCGAGAGGAGCAACATCCAGACTGGCTAACTATCTGAATACGGCATGTCCAAAAGACGACGTTCCTCTCCCGATCACGGATGTCATTATCGACAATACATGTAGATTTGAGAGAATGTCTTTTATGGATGGTTTTTCAGGATATAACCAAATCAAGATGCACCCAGATGACGAGAAGCATACAGCGTTCAGAACGCCCCTCGGTGTCTTTTGCTACACTATGATGCCTTTCTGTCTAAAGAATGCGGGCGCCACATACCAACGAGCAATGACTAAGATTTTCCAAGAACATCTCAGGAAAACAGTCGAATGCTACGTTGATGATTGGGTTGTAAAAAGCCGCAACAAAGAAGATCACATCAAGGACTTGAAGACGATGTTTGATCTCATGCGAAGTCATCAATTGAAGATGAACCCCACTAAATCCTTCCTTGGAATGTCTAGCGAAAAATTCCTTGGATTCGTCATCACCACTAAAGGTATACATATCGATCCTGATAAGGTGAAGGCGATACATGAGCTGCAACCCCCTAGAAATCTAAGAGAGCTCAGAGGATTGCAAGGGCGGCTAGCTTACATCTGGCGGCTCATCTCAAACCTTTCTGGGAAGTGCCAACCATTCTCTAAACTGAACGAGAAAGGGGTGTCATTTATTTGGGATGACGCTTGCCAAAAAGCATTCGAAGATATCAAAACATATCTGACGAATCCTTCTGTTCTCGTTGCGCCAAAATCAGGTAGACCGTTCTTGATTTATCTCAAGGCGATGAACCACTCGATAAGTGCTTTACTAGCACAAGACGATGATAATGGTCATGAACAGGCAGTCTATTACCTAAGTCGGACCTTGTTAGGCGCCGAGTCTCGATATCCAATGATTAAGAAAGAATGCCTCGCATTGGTATTCGCAATGCAAAAGATGCGGCATTACTTGGTTGGACAGACGATTTACATCATTTCCAACGTTAATCCAGTATGGGTGTTTATGACGCAACCGGCCTCTATGAATTGGCGGTTAGCGAAATGGGCCCTTCTATTGTCCCAATATGATCTGCACTTCAAACAACAGAAGTCGATCAAAGGACAAGCGATTTGTGATCTTTTGGTGGCAAACCCGACCATAGATACGGCAGAAGTATATGATGACTTGCCGGATGAAACCCACGAGGTTAACACTACGTCGCACCAACAAGGATGACAATTATACTTCGATGGTGCTTCGAGAGCAGTTAATAGGGCAATAACCCCCAGGTGTTCTACAGTCTCCTCCGGAGTTAGAGTTGTCTTAATTTTCCCGGGGAGGCATGTGATGCCTCGGGCTTATTCATTGACTAGTCCATGTTCCAATAACGTAGCTGAGTACAATGCGCTTCTTATTGGACTTAGTTTTGCCAAGGAGCTGGGGGTCGAATATCTCGAAGCTTTTGGGGATTCTCAATTGATAGTCAACTAAGTCCGTGGAGAGTATGAAGTCAGGAACCAAGACCTGATCCCGTACCACCAAGAGGCCATCAAAATGGCAGATTTTTTTTGAAGAATTCTTTATTGAATACATCCCTCGTCTTCAGAACGCTTATGCGGATGCACTGGCAGCACT
>NC_033794.1:119703027-119719298 GCF_001876935.1 Asparagus officinalis | reverse complement strand
GCACCGGTCGACCGACCACCTGTGCACGAATCCGGTCGACCGGACCGGTCGACCGCCGCCTGGTTTTCCCGATTCTTCTGAGTTTCTGTAATTTCTTCAACTTGAGCTTGTCTCTTTCCACAAACTAGTGTGCACCCGTACAAAGCACGACCCTGTTTTTTAAGCACTACATTTTTAACTTGTTTCCCTCTAAGTTTTAATGCATTTAATTTGATTATTGTATACTTAAAATTAAAAATTCTATCTACTCATCTATACTTAAAGAAAGATGCAGGTTTTAATACATTTGATGTAGAATTTATATTTACTCCTTTATACTTAAAAAAGGATCCAAGTTTTAATAAATTTGATTTAGAAATTATTTCTATATTTAAAGAAGGATCCAAATGTTAATATTATAGCAAAAATATTTTATGTCACGCTACAGTTTTTATTGTAGCGTGAACTGTTCGTGCTACAGTATTAATTTGTTGTTTATGTCATAATAATTATTGTAGTATGAATAGTAATTTTTGTGTTCACCTTTTTAAGTATAGAAGAGTAGAATCCCATATTTGCATTTATTCAGCTATGAACATAGATAAAACTACATGATGTTTTGTATAAACTATATAATATTATTTAAAGTTATATGTTCACAGGACATTATTCTAAAATTTTAGTGAATGGCATCATTTCAAAATATTTCTATTTGACTATTAGAAAATTTTAGTGATTTATATCTTTTTTCGCAACAAATATAATTGTTTTATTACTCTGAATTTTATATGGTGGAAAAAAATGGTAACAGGTTCTCAATTTTACAATTGACCGACTTTCTTTCTAAATTAAATATGTGTTTCTTCTTTTATTAATGTTATATTATGCAAGTCGACGTCACGTCATCTCGACTTTCGACATCTTGATCACTTTATGTTCTCCAATCAACATTTCGCAAATCAAAAGTAAATACAAAATACTTCCAGAAAAAAACTAGCTTCTAGTCACTTTCTACCTCCTATGTACTTACCAGTCGTGAAACACGTTAGTCGTGAAACACGTTAGTCACGAAACCAAGAGGAACAGTAGAACAACCAACAAGGAACGAACAACGTACAAATTTTTAGTGGTGAACTGGTGATGACACTCCTCGGAAAAATCTCGTGGCCATCATCTCCGCCATTTTTGAGTAGGAACCGCATCCCAACTACTCATTCCATCCATTTTGGCACCAAGCATCAAATTTAATGATTGATAGCGGAGTGGCCGTTTCTCATCCAGCCATTCGATGGATGAGTAAACAAGTCAGAAACATTTTCAAATAGGAAAGTTTAAATGTATGGATAAGAATTGATCAAGTCACTACCAAGTACTAATTTTATGCTTGATATCAAGTGTGTGTATATATATATATATATATATATATATATATAGAGAGAGAGAGAGAGATGAGAGTGGATGTGAATATGTCATCTCACTACCAAGCACAAACAATATATATATATTGTTTGTGGTGAAAGTTGTTGTCTTCATTGCTATCGAATCTATTACAACTTTAGTCATCACAATAAACTCGAATAAAATAAAAAGTTGATCTTTTTATAAGATCTCCTTACACAATGAAAATAAAAAGTTTACAACTTTATCAAACAAACGCAGAGATCGTTTATCGGTCTTCTGCTTGCGTGGGTGTCTTTGCCTATGCCGGGGTTTATCCGTGGACCACCGTCGATCAGATCTGATTGCTGAAAAATTGGGCAGAGCTTCGTCTATCCGTCAAGGGATCGAGAAACCGTAGCTCTTATCTCGGCGAAGCGAGATAATCACTCTTCTTAAGATTACCACAACGGGATAATCCTAAGGAACGGATCCGGGAAACTGTAGATCTGACGAATCTCTCTCTCTTGTGTTGAAGAACTCGATCTGATCTCTCCTCCTCCTCTCTAAAATTCGTGCACCTTCAGTCTTCAATCCGACAGGGCTTCGCCGAGGCACGAAAATTCCAGATCTGAAAAAAATGAGGACCCGGGGCTGTATTTATAGGCTCCAGGGGATTTCGGGCGGTTAAAACAGTCTAAAAAGCCATTTCTGCTTTGGAGACACCCCAGGGTGTCTCAAACTGGGCCGAGACACCATAGGGTGTCTCAAACTGGGCCGAGACACCCTATGGTGTCTCAAGGTGTCTCAAACTGGGCCGAGACACCCTAGGGTGTCTCAAACTGGGCCGAGACACCCAAGGGTGTCTCGCCCGTGCCGAGACATCTCGGGTGCCCCAGTTCAGCCTGAGACGCTCCGTTATGCATGTTTGATTGTTTCCGCCGTAAATTCTTCGTCCGAACTCGGATTTGAGTGATTCCAAGTGCGTTGGAAAGCTGACGAAGAGTTCTATAAGCTCCAATGATTATATCGTCAGTTGAACAAATGAGACACGAAGGGTATTTCTCCGTTTGTGAACGATACGAGGTTCCCGATCAGTTCGTATCTTCATCATTCCGACGTTTCGTTGTTTCACGTAGTTCGTCGGTTTACTTCAAGCGTTCACCGACATCAACCAAGCTTCTGTGAACCAGATGGTGACGTTCATCGTTATTTCTTAACACTGAGATGTTCGTGAAGACCTATAGGTAATTTTCGATGCCTACAGATACCCCCTCCAAAGCGTTCCAGACTCGTTTCTTTTATAGAAGAGGCTGGAATACTTTGGATGTGATTGGTCCAGCCTTCAGTCGGCGTAAGGGACCTGTCGTTAGCTTCAATTCTTGACTCCTTCGATTTTCAGTCTACTCGATGCTTTGACGAATAGCTGAAATCCTTCCGGCGCTGCATTTATCGTCTGGCCGTCGTCGAAGTCTCAAATCTACAACTGATGAGTTGAATTTGGCTTGTGTCATTGAGTTGAATTTTTTTTTGATCGCAATGTGTTGACTGGCGTTGACATAGGGTTACGCGTTGACCGGCGTTGACCCTAAGGTTTCGAACGTCGTACGTTAACTTTTTGACTTTTTTTTGTCGCAACGTGTTGACTGGCGTTGGCCTAGGGTTACGCGTTGACCGGTGTTGACCTAGGGTTACGGATTGCTCGGTGTTGACTTTGGGTTTCAGACCGCCCGACGTTGACACAGTTTATACTCGTACGTTTACTGGAGTATACACAGTTTAAGCTCTTAAGGTATTGGAGCACGGTGATCCCAAATGTCGGAGCTGCAGGACCAACTGTTAAAGCTGATTCATCTGCGTATATAGATTTTATCCTGAAGTTGTTGGATGCTCAAGCCACGAGACCAACTAATGGAGCTGGTGCGTCAATGACTCGCATTTATAGAATTTTTGACAAATCCTCAACCATCAACGGGTTTGATGGGCCTTTACCGACTACCGTTTGAGTCGGGCTAGCATGCAGATTGTTTAAGTCCGTTCTGCATGTGACGTTAAGCTAAAAGAGTTAACCCTTTTAGTGCTACGATATTGAATACGTAGACTTCGTCTTTCTCCTGTAAAAAGACTAAACAACGACGTGTATCAGACGTTGACTTAGGATTTTTGGCAAATCCTCAGCCCTCAACGGATTTGACGTGTTCTTACCGATTACCGTTTAAATCGGGCTTACATGCAGATTGTTTTAAGCCCGTTCCGCATGTGACGTTGTGCTAAAGGAATGAACTCCCTTAGACTTGATGCTACGACTTCGAATACGTAGACTTCGCCATTGTTACGGGAATAGGCTACCCGGCAACGCGTGTTAGGTGCTGACTTATCCTTACTTAGGATTCAGGATAAAAGTCCCCAGACTCGGATTCTGGTGTCTTCTTCAATCGGTAAAAGACTAAACCGGCAACGCGTATTAGGCGTTAGCTTATCCCTACCTAGGCTTCGGGATAAAATTCCCCGTGCGTGTGAAGCAAGGATTTTGGTGTTATTAATAACAACCTGCCACAATATGGAATATGTGGACTTTTATCCTTTTTACGGTCAAAGACTAACCGGTAATGCGTGTTAGACATAGACTTTGGGATTTTTGGCAAACCTCTAGCCATCAACGGGTTTGACGTGCCTTTACCGATTACCGTTTGAATCGGGCTAGCATGTGAATTATTAAAACCCGTTTCACATGTAACGTTGTGCTAAGAGAATTGCTTCTCTTAGACTTAATGCTATGATTTTGAATACATAGACTTCGCCATTTCTTACGGGAATATGGCATCCGGCAACGCGTATTAGGCGTTGACTCATCCCTACTTAGGATTCGGGATGAAAGTCCCCAGAATTGTACTCTGGTGTCTTTTTTAATCGGTGAAAGACTAAACCGACAACGCGTGTTAGGCGTAGACTTATCTCTATTTAGGAGTTGAGATAAAATTCCCCGTGCATGGAATGTACAGATTTAAAGTTGAAAATTGTGTCTTTTCTCAGGGTAAAGACGAACCCAAAATGGAAGAGGAAGAATTTTCATATTCTATCTCCCGGCACTGAAGAGGAAGAATTTTATATTCTATCTCCAGTTGGAAAGGAAACTCAAGGTGGGATCTCCACCCCCAGAATCCGAAATGATAAAACTAAGAGTGGGATCTCCACTCCGAGAATCGGAAAGATTCAAACGACCCTAACTTTTATAAAATTGGTTGTTTGATCCAAAAAGAGTCCCTCGTTTATTGAGGAGAAAGTCCAATTTCGATCTTAACTTTTATAAGTTTGGTGGGAAAAGGAACAAAGGCAAACTTTCGTTTATCGAAACGGGATGACTCGGTCTTAGTCTTAACTATCTGTAGGTTTGACTAAGTGAGATTGGGAACAATCCTAACTTTTATACTCGGTCTTAGTCTTAACTATCTGTAGGTTTGACTAAGTGAGATTGGGAACAATCCTAACTTTTATAGGTTTGATTGCTCAATTTTTAAAAGTGGACCTCTCGTTCATGGAAGGAATCGAGAGGGGACTTTGGTTGTGGCCCTAACTATAGGAAGGTTTGACCAGGTAGACATTGAGAGTGGGAATACAAATCACAGTGGGGGTTTAGTGTTTATCACTTTATTCGTAATTATCGGGTTATCCCTAAGAAAATTACATATAGCGTTCTTCTGGGAACTTCCCATTACATAAATCATCCACCCCCAGCTTCTTTCTTGGAGCTGGGTCTGACTTTGTACTCCGTTACATGTCCGGGTTATCCTTAAGAATATTAGCGTAACATTCTCCAGGAACTTCCCATCAACGGTAGGAAACAGTTTAGACTCATATATCTATTGGAGTATCAGGGAACAGTTTAACCTCATATACCGATTGGAGGAGTGAGAAGCAGTTTATACTCGTATACTCTTTGGAGTATTGCCGTTCTTATTTGGCTTATCCTAGCATTATGACGCCGGCTTCAACCAAGGTCTGGATGCTATTCTTTAAAGTAAAGCAAGCCTTGGTGGGATGAAGGATCCTTCTATGGTACGCGCAGTACTTCGGATCTGCAGTATCGTCCGCTTCCTCCTGATTTGTGATGGGCGACAACTTGATCTTGTTGTTTTTAAGAAGGGTCTCGAAGATGGCTGGAACGTCTTCATCCTTGAATGAGTATTCTTTTTGGAGCCTCGAATCCGAAGTCTTCTGCTGTCTTCGGGGCTGCTGTTGCGACGTCTGATTAACGTCAACAACTGTTGTAGGTGCTTTCCCTTCATCATGGGAAAATGAGACTCGGGTTCAGAGGGTTAGCCATCGGTTGGCTTCTTTCGACCTTCCTCCTTCTGAGAAAGCGTTCGGCCTGCTCTCCGCGCACCTTCAACTCTTTCCATGTATTGAGTGGTTCTACTCCCATAACGTCCAAGATATTGATGGACAAGTTGTTATGACAAGTCTGCAAGACGAATTCCTCCGTGACGGGATCCTTACAGTTCATTGCCTGATTGCGAAAGCGTTTGATGAAGGTATCCACCGACTCTCCGTCTTTTTGTTTCTCATCGAAGAGTTTCCTGATCGACACTTTAGCGTCATCATCGAAGAAATGAGCGAGGAACATGCTTTCTAGGTCCTCCCAGCTGTTGATGCTTCCGGGCTTGAGGCGGCGGTACCAATCGAAGACGGGCCCGCGAAGGGTGCTAACAAATGACCGGACCATCAGAGGCCCGTTGTCAGAGATCACTCCCAAATGGGACTTGAAATAGATCAGGTGCTGAGTGGGGGAACCCTTCCCGTCGAACGGCGTGAAGTTGATCAGGTTGAACTTTGCCGAATACGGAATCGATTCTCATTCTTTCGGGTAAGGACACGGAATGCCGGTCTTCTTTACCTTTTGAGCAGACATTAAAGCATTAATTTTTCTCTCGAGATCCTTCATCTTTTCGTCATCGTCTATATCCTGTTTTGGATAATTTTCGAGAGGAATAATACGGCCACCCCCAGTGTTATCATTATTGGTGGGTCCACCCCCAGTGTCGTTATTTTTAGTGGGGCCACCCCCAGCATCGTTATTTTTAGTGGGGCCACCCCCAGCTTAGCAGCGCTGCGACGGATGGACTCACCTAGCTGATTCGATAAAGCTCGGATTTGTTGGTCGTGCATCTGTCTCATCTCCTGCATAGTCATTTCCATTTCGATTTTGAATGCTTCTTTCTGCTTGGCTAGAGCATCCTCAATGATTTTGGTTATTTGCTCGGTGTTGACCATGAACACTTCCTGAGCTTGTCCTATGCTAGACGTTGTATCGTCAGAGGCAATTGCGGAATAAGAATCCAAGAGTTCGTCATCGGAATGGATTCCTTCATGGACACCCTGGTAATCATTATGTCCAATGGTTTCTAGCTGAAGCTGAGATATTTATTGGGTTATTCCCAAACTGACTCTTCTTCCTGGAGAGAAATTAGGATTGGAACCACTTGAAACAATCGGAGATTTTCCCTTATTGACCATGTTGATGGTAACTTTTGGGAATTCATCTTCTCGAGCAACCAATCCTCTTTAGTGGAAACGCCTTGACTTGAGCTTCGTCGTTCCATCGAAGATCCTCTCGAATACCGAGACCCTCTGCGGAGCGGTCTTGGGGTAGCTACACACTGATAATACTGTCCTGATAATTTTGATACACGGACAGTGAGAGTCCGCTTCCCGGGTACTTCTCTTTCGAGATTTATTTGTACCCCCAGCCCGATAGTACAACTCATCGATGTTACGGTCGGAGTAACCTATCGGTTATTTACATAAATTCTCAGGTATAACGCGTTCGTCTGTCTGATGCATTTTCCTCTGAGTAAACATTGCCCTGTTGGCATCTGCAGGAGTCACACACTTGGAATCACACCTTTGTGAGGGTAAAACCTTAACGGACTCCTGGTTTTCTGCACACACCCCCGAGCGGGCCGTTGTAGAAATCAATTTGTTAGGAGGTCGCGTACGACCCCCAGTCCGGATGTTTGCTCGGGGTTCCTTCAATGGTCCTAAGTATTCCTTTATAGGTGCTTTGCCTCGATCCTCGAGTAGAGAGCCAATGCGACCCTTCAATAGGATTCTAGATTTGGAGAGACCCACGCTGTCATAGGACTTCACCGGAAGTGCGGGAGCAGGATCTGGAGTTGACGAAGGCTGGAGAGCAACGTCGCCTGCTTTTGACTTAGGCGCTGATTTGCCTTTTGGCACCCAAACTTGTTTGGATCTCGGCGATCTCTTAACTGCCTCTTCCTTTTGCATTTCCTGTGCTTTTCGCACAAGGGTCCGGGCATGTGCAAGCAAGGTGCGGCGCTTCTGGATTCGCTCCTCGAGAGTAGAGCGGGTTCTTTGGACACGAACCCATTCGTTAATTGGAGATCGAGAGGAGGATTCCGATGCTGGTCGTCGCAACAGATTAGCCACTTGGCGCTTTCTGAGCTCCAGATCTGCTTGGTAATGGAGTCCATCCATCTGATCCAAAGCCTTAGCGAATTAGCGTGCGAGGCGTTGTCGTTTCCTTTGACGTGATCTCTTTGATAGAGTTGGCGGGCCTTCAGCAGTCGACTCCTTAATCGTGAAGGAGTTCAGATCTGCAAATCTGGTCTCATTGGATGCCGGCGGACCGTTGCAAGGTACGACTGTAGCATCGGCTATGGGGAGATCGATTTCTTGGTTCTTCAGATCTGAAGACCGACGGATCCTCTGGGAGGAGGAGGTCTTCCTGCACCTGCAAGGAGAGGCAGATCTGGAGGAGGAGGAGGAGACATACTCCTCGAACTTCTGCTGGTCGAACTCGTATTCGACCTCTTCAGCCACGGGGATCTTGATCGTTGGCTGCGGCACGACAACCTCGGCAGCGAGGCTGTTGGCTCCCACTGTGGTCGCCAATTTGTTTGCGGTAAAAGTTGTTGTCTTCATTGCTATCGAATCTATTATAACTTTAGTCATCACAATAAACTCGAATAAAATAAAAAGTTGATCTTTTTATAAGATCTCCTTACACAATGAAAATAAAAAGTTTACAACTTTATCAAACAAACGCAGAGATCGTTTATCGGTCTTCTTCTTGCGTGGGTGTCTTTGCCTATGCCAGGGTTTATCCGTGGAACACCGTCGATCAGATCTGATTGCTGAAAGATTAGACAGAGCTTCGTCTATCCGCGAAGGGATCGAGAAACCGTAGCTCTTATCTCGGCGAAGCGAGATAATCACTCTTCTTAAGATTACCACAACGGGATAATCCTAAGGAACGGATCCGAGAAATTATAGATCTGACGAATCTCTCTCTCTTGTGTTGAAGAACTCGATCCGATCTCTCCTCCTCCTCTCTGAAATTTGTGCACCTTCAGTCTTCAATTCGACAGGGCTTCGCCGAGGCACGAGAATTCCAGATCTGAAAAAAATAAGGACCCGGGGCTGTATTTATAGGCTCCAGGGGGTTTCGGGCGGTTAAAACAGCCTAAAAGGCCATTTCTGTGTTGGAGACACCCCAGGGTGTCTCAAACTAGGCCGAGACACCCTAGGGTGTCTCAAACTGGGCCGAGACACCTCGGGTGCCCCAGTTCAGCCTGAGACGCTCCGTTATGCCTGTTTGATTGTTTCTGCCGTAAATTCTTCGTCCGAACTCGGATTTGAGTGATTCTAAGTGCGTTGGAAAACTGACGAAGAGTTCTATAAGCTCCAATGATTATATCGTCAGTTGAACAAATGAGACACGAAGGGTATTTCTCCGTTTGTGAACGATACGAGGTTCCCGATCAGTTCATATCTTCATCATTCTGAAGTTCCGTTGTTTCACGTAGTTCGTCGGTTTACTTCAAGCGTTCACCGACATCAACCAAGCTTCTGTGAACCAGATGGTGATGTTCATCATCATTTCTTAACACTGAGCTGTTCGTGGAGACCTATAGGTAATTTTCGATGCCTACAGATACCCCCTCCAAAGCGTTCCAGACTCATTTCTTTTATAGAAGAGGCTGGAATGCTTTGGATGTGATTGGTCCAGCCTTCAGTCGGCGTAAAGGACCTGTAGTTAGCTTCGATTCTTGATTCCTTCAATTTTCAGTCTACTTGATGCTTTGATGAATAGCTGAAATCCTTCCGGCGCTGCGTTTATCGTCTGGCCGTCGTCGAAGTCTCAAATCTACAACTGATGAGTTGAGTTTGGCTCGTGTCATTGAGTTGACTTTTTGATCGCAACGCGTTGACTGGCGTTGACCTAGGGTTACGCGTTGACCGGTGTTGGCCCTAGGGTTTCGAACGTCGTACGTTGACTTTTTTGGTCTCAACGCGTTGACTGACGTTGGCCTAGGGTTACGCGTTGACCGGCGTTGACCTTAGGGTTTCGAACGTCATATATTGACTTTTTGATCGCAAACGCGTTGACTGGCGTTGACCTAGGGTTATGCATTGACCGGCATTGACCTTAGGGTTTCGGTCGTCATACATTGACTTTTCGATCGCAACGCATTGATGGCGTTGACCTAGGGTTACGCGTTGATCGGCGTTGACCTAACCATGGACTCAACTAGAATCTTGATCGGCTGCGACACGACGGTCTCGGCAGCGAGACCGTTGGCTCCCACTGTGGTCGCCAGTTTGTTTTCGTCAAAAGTTGGTCTCGTTGTGGAATTCATTATATCTTCGGTCGATTACAACAAATTCAAAAGAGATAGCCTTTTTATAAGACTTCTTTTACACAACAAAGAGAAAATTACAACTTTTTAGAAACAAATGCAGGATCGTTGTTTGGATTGCTGTTTGCGTGAGATCTTTGCCTGTGCTGGGAGCACTTTGACTCGTGGACCACCAAATCACATATTATGATTGAATCGTGAGGGGTTTAATGATTCTTCCTTCGTTTATCGAAGTGAGAATTTGAAACGAGATCTTATCAAAGTAAGATAGTCGTTCTTCTTAAGATCAAGTCAAAGCTCGAATCTCAAGGAATTGCTAGAAGCTCAGGAACTCTGCTCTCTCTGCTCCAAAATGCTCAAAAAATGACCCGCCCCCCTAAAAATCGACCTCAGGGGGTTATTTATAATCCCTAGGAACAGTTATAGGAAAATGAGCTCGCGAGACAGGCTGTCTCGGCGGCCGAGACAGAGTTTACTGTCTCGGGTTCCGAGACAGTAAACACTATCTCGGAAATCCCAACTGCACAGTGGTTTCTACAGTAACTGCATTCCCACGTTTCAAACTCCGTTATTTTGACAGCTATCTACGTGATTCTCGCCCACGATGTTCCCCATGTTCTTTGGCAGTTAATGGACATGTGTACAGCAGTTATCAAGATGGTTGTTAATCATTTCAACACTGTCTCGCTGGCGAGACAGTAAACACTGTCTCGCTGCGAGACAGTTCATATCTGTATTCTTTTGATTTTTTGATGATCTCCTCTTGGGCTGTATTTGGATATCTTTCAGCATTTTTTGACGCCTACAGATACCCCCTCCAAAGTGTTCCAGACTTATTCTTTTATAGAGTTGTCTGGGACACTTTGGATAAGACAGGTCTTATTTGCGATCCTTTCAATACTTGATTGAGTAGATCGTGTAGAAGAATCTGTAAAATGGCTCCAGCCTTTGATCTCTTCATCCATTAGTCTATTCAGTTCTTTGTAGAATAGCTAATGCTTCTTCGGCACTACGTTTATCACTTGACCGTTGTTGAGATCTTGAATCGAGGCTGGTATTTCCAGATTGATGCTTGTATGTCCATTGAGAGTTCGTCAGGTTATCCTTAAGAATATTCAGAATAATATTCTCCAGAAACTGCCTGTCGAATAACATGGTCTCTCTTTTTTGGTGGTAGAGATGAACCCAATGATGGAGAGGAAGAATTTTATATTCTATCTCCTGGTCTCTTGTTTGTTGGTAGAGATGAACCCGAAATCGGAGAGGAAGAATTTTATATTCTATCTCATTGTCTCTTTTTTGTTGGTAGAGATAAACCCAGAATCGGAGAGGAAGAATTTTACATTCTATCTCCTGGTCTCTTTTTTGTTGGTAGAGATGAACCCGAAATCGGAGAGGAAGAATTTTATATTCTATCTCCTGGTCTCTTGTTTGTTGATAGAGATGAACCCGAAATCGGAGAGGAAGAATTTTATATTCTATCTCCTGGTGCAAAAGAAACTCAAAGTGAGATCTTCACTTAGAGAATCTAGACTGGTTTGAATAATCCTGACTGTCATAAGGTTTGATTATTCAATTCAAAAGTAGACCTCTCATTCGTGAAATGAATCGAAAGGGAATCTTGATTATGGTCCTAACTGTAGTAAGGTTTGACCAAGTGGGAGTTTTGAGACGATCCTAACTGTTTAAAGGTTTGATCGTTCAATTTGTAGACCTCTCGTTCATGAAAAGAATCAAGAGGGGATTTTGGATCTGGTCTTAACTGTAGTAAGGTTTGACCAAATGGGGACTTGAGACGATCCTAACTGTTTAAAGGTTTGGTCGTTCAATTTTTGGACCTCTCGTTCATGGGAGAAATCGAGAGGGGATTTTGGTTTTGGTCCTAACTGTAGTAAGGTTTGACCAAATGGGGACTTGAGACGATCCTAACTGTTTAAAGGTTTGATCGTTCAATTTGTGGACCTCTCGTTCATGGAAGAAATTGAGAGGGGATTTTGGTTTTGGTCCTAACTGTAGTAAGGTTTGACCAAATGGGGACTTGAGACGATCCTAACTGTTTAAAGGTTTGATCGTTCAATTTGTGGACCTCTCGTTCATGGAAGGAATCGAGAGGAGATTTTGGCTTTGGTCCTAACTGTAGTAAGGTTTGACCAAGTGGGAGTTTGATACGATCCTCACTGTTTAAAGGTTTGATCGATCAACTTGAATGGACCTCTCGTTCATGGAAGGAATCGAGAGGGGATTTTGGCTTTGGTCCTAACTGTTTAAAGGTTTGACCAAAAAGGGATTTGAGACTTTTGGCTTTGGTCCTAACTATTTAAAGGTTTGACCAAATATGAGTTTTGTAAGGGAAGATTGATCCAACGAAGTGATCGAATCTCATCTCAGCAAAAGAGTATTCAGAAATCACCGTGGGGATGTAGTGTTTGTCACTTTTTTTGTAATGATCGGGTTATCCCTAAGAAAAAAACATTCTTCTGAGAACTTCCCGTTACATGAACCATCCACCCCCAGCTTTTCTTATGAAACTGGGTTTATCATTATATTCAGCTGCATGATCGGGTTATCCTTAAGAGTACTATGCATAGCGCTCTCCAGGAACTTCCTGTGAAAGAAAGGAAATAGTTTAGACTCATATACCTGTTGGAGTATCGAGGAGCAGTTTATACTCGTATACTCTTCGGAGTGGCGTGAAGAAGCAGTTTATACTCGTATACTCATCGGAGTCAGGGGAAACAGTTTATACTCGTGCACCCAATGGAGGTAGAGTCGTCTTTACTTGGCTTGTTTTGCCGTTATGACGCCGGAGTCAATTAAGGCTTGGATTTTGTTTTTGAGTCCAAAGCAAATCTCAGTGGGATGAAGAGCCCTTCTGTGGTACGCACAGTAGTTTGGATCCGTAATCCTTTTAGCTCCCTCCTGATCTTTAATAGGTGGTAGCTCGATCTTGTCGTTGGCGAGGAGGTATTTCAAGATGGCTGGAGCTTCATCATCTTCGAAAGAATACTCCTTTTGAAACCTCGGATCGGGAGTCGCGTTCCCAGCGATTGTAGATGTCGTCGGTCGGCTTCTCTCAGTTTTCTTTCTTTTAAGAAAATATTCAGCTTGTTCACCGTGCATTTTTAAATCTTTCCAAGTTTTGGATGGTACGACCCCCAGGGCTTCCAGGAGATCGATGGAGAGATTATTGTGGCATGTTTGCAGGATAAACTCCTCTGTAACAGGATCTCTGCAATTCATTGCCTTGTTACGGAAGCGCTTGACAAAATTGTCGACTGACTCTTCGTCTTTTTGCTTCTCATCATTCATTGCCTTGTTACGGAAGCGCTTGACAAAATTGTCGACTGACTCTTCGTCTTTTTGCTTCTCATCTAGAAGGGTTACGATCGACACTTTGGTATCATCATCGAAGAAATTGTTGAGGAACAAACTTTCCATGTCATCCCAACAATTGATGCTCCCTGGCTTGAGACGTCGGTACCAATCGAAGGCTGACCCGCGAAGGGTGCCAACGAATGACCGGACCATTAAAGCCTCATTTCCAGAGATCATACCCAAATAAGACTTAAAATAAATCAAGTGCTGAATAGGCGAGCTTTTCCCGTCAAACGGTATGAAGTTAATCAAATTGAATTTTGCCGGGTACGGTATTGAATCTCATTCTCTTGGATAGGGACATGGAATACCCGTCTTTCTCACTTCTTATGCCGTCATCAAAGCATTGACTTTATTTTCAAGCTCTTTCATTTTCTCGTCATCGTCTATGTCTTCATTCGAAGGATGTTGAGGAGAATGAGTTAGGCCATCCCATGTAAGATGTGCCATTGAACCACCCCCAATATCAATATTAGGAGGGTGCATTAAACCACCCCCAACGTTATTGCTATTGGGAGGTGTATCAGCCATAATGACTTCATCCACTTCTGGATCATTATCATCTGCCACATTCTGAGTGTGGCGGCTGAATTCAGCTCGCAGACTGGACTCAGGAGGTTGAGGCCGTTGAGTTAGCAATTCTCTTATTTGTTGGATAGCTAACTCCATCTCTGTCTTCATCTCAGCTCTAATTTCTTCACGTTGCTTCGCTAAAGCTTCTTGAAGCATTTGAGCAAATTGATCAGAGGTGATCGTGAGTACTTCTCTGGTTTGCCATGTGCTGGATATGGTATCATCCGAAGCAATGGCTGAACAAGTGTCTGAAAGTTCATCCTCTGAGGATATTCCTTCATGCATTCTCTTGTAATCCCTGCGTCTGATGGCTCCTAATTGGAGTCGGGACATCCGTTTGGCAATTCTTGAATTAACTTTTCCTCTCGAGGAAAAGTCGGGATTTGATTCACTTGAATGCCTTTTAGGTTTTCCTTTATCAGCCACGTTGATGGTGACTTCCGGGAATTCATCATCATGGACAGCTGATCTTCTCTTGTGGAAATGTCTCGACTTAGGCTTCGACATTTCGGTGAAAAGATTATGGAATACCGAGACTCTCCGTGGAATGGCTTCTCGTTTGGAGTAGTCATATTCTGACAATACTACTCTAATGAGTTGTGCACAGGAACAATATGATTTATCGGTATGATTGCCAAAAAATCGTATCGTCTGTTGGTATGACCTCCCAGGTATGACGATGTCTTTTGGTGAATGCGTCTTCTTCTGGGGGTGTAAAACCTTGTTGGAATTCTCAGAGCAAATTATCGTTGCCTTTGAGCGATCCAAGGTTATTTTAGGAGTCACACGTTTAGAACCACCCCCTTGTGGGTGTGGAGTCTTAATAGGCTCCGAATGCTGATTTTGCACAACTCCAGACTTTGGAATCCAAACTTTGCAGAGTTTTGTCAGTTCTTTGGCCACCGTTTCCCTGTTTTTTCTCGTCTTTGTTGTAAGAGAGCACGGGCATGAGCAACGTTTGTACGACGCTTTTGTATGTGTTCTTTGAGGGTCGAGCGAGCCCTCTTGACAAAAGTCCATTCATCTGTTGTGAGTTGTGCAGAGATATGAGTGGTTGGTTGTTGAGACAACTGAACCACTCGATGTCTCCTCGACTCTAGGTCCGCGTGATAACGAACCCCGTCGGTTTGTTCCAAGGCCTTAGCTATTTGGCGAGCGCGGCGCTGACGTTGTCTCTGACGAGCCCTCTTCGTCAGTGCCGGTGGGCTTTGATTCGATGACTCTTTAACTAGATAAGCTCTTGACAAAAGTCCATTCATCTGTTGTGAGTTGTGCAGAGATATGAGTGGTTGGTTGTTGAGACAACGGAACCACTCGATGCCTCCTCGACTTTAGGTCCGTGTGATAACAAACCCCGTCGGTTCGTTCTAAGGCTTTAGCTATTTGGCGAGCACGGCGCTGACGTTGTCTCTGATGAGCCCTCTTCGTCAGTGCCGGTGGGCTTTAATTCGATGACTCTTTAACTAGATAAGAGTCATTGTAAGCAGATGTGTTGCGCGTAAAATCCTTAGCAACAATCAGGCGAGAGTCTTCATTTTGTGCATTCTTTGGCATGTAGGTCTTCCTCAATTGTGAGATCCTCTTGTACTTGCGAGACAATGAAGATCTTGAAGAGGATGATGAGAGATATTCCTCAAATTTGGTTTGGTCGAATTCGTATTCGACCATGGATTCAACTGGAATCTTGATCGGCTGCGACACGACGGTCTTGGCAGCGAGACCGTTAGCTCCCACTGTGGTCGCCAGTTTGTTTTCGTCAAAAGTTGGTCTCGTTGTGGAATTCATTATATCTTCGGTCGATTACAACAAATTCAAAAGAGATAGCCTTTTTATAAGACTTCTTTTACACAACAAAGAGAAAATTATAACTTTTTAGAAACAAACGCAGGATCGTTGTTTGGATCGCTGCTTGCGTGGGATCTTTGCCTGTGCCGGGAGCGCTTTGACTCGTGGACCGCCAAATCACAGATTCTGATTGAATCGTGAGGGGTTTAATGATTCTTCCTTCATTTATCAAAGTGAGAATTTGAAACGAGATCTTATCAAAGTAAGATAGTCGTTCTTCTTAAGATCAAGTCAAAGCTCGAATCTCAAAGAATTACTAGAAGCTCAGGAACTCTGCTCTCTCTGCTCCAAAATGCTCAAGAATGATCAGTTCCCTTTTTCAAAAATGGCCTTCGAGGAGTATTTATAACCTCTAAGAACAGTTAGAGGAAAATGAGCTCGCGAGACAGCATTTGCTGTCTCGGCTGCCGAGACAGTGTTTGCTGTCTCGGCGGGCGAGACAGTGTTTGCTGTCTCGGC
>NC_033794.1:119661518-119702581 GCF_001876935.1 Asparagus officinalis | reverse complement strand
ATAATATAGTAACCCATCATAATGAGCATGCTGGTAACTATCTAGACATCCATCATTTTCGTAAATAAAAAAAATCTAGTAACCCAAGTTTTCAGGTTGTGTAGCGCTTGCTAAATAAGCTTAACAATGACATCAAAGTATACTAAATTATCAAATCGAAAATGACAATATCATCAAGTCAAAAGAACCATGTAACAATTTGAATTCTCCATCTCCTAGGTGACTTGTCCTAGAGAATTCAAATATGATCTAGTATTACACACATCACAATGTGTGATTATGATATACACCTTGGGAATCCTTAATCCTGGTGGTTGAGACCTACCACTACATCTTACACGTTGGTATCATGCATAATAAACTAGTATAATTAGGTTGTCCTTTACTAGTTATATAGGTTAAGTACAAGTTTAAGAAATCTCAAAGTTAGATCACATCTCCAAGCAATCGACATATCATAGTGCATGATCTAACATTTTTTTTCTAAGGATGCTATAATAATTATAGAAATGATACCCAAATTATATGGGTAACTATAAATTCTTTGTTAATATTCAAAAATATTACACAAAATATATTGGATGTTCAAGGGCATATTGTTACTATTCCAATATCATCCTCTATGTGATTTATCTTTTTTTTCTGTGGTCATCCATGCTTGCCGATGCCATCTGATAAAAGGAGTCACCGATCCGTGGTCATCCATGCTTGCCGATGCCATCCGATAAAAGGAGTCACCGATCATGAGAAGTGGGGAGCCACAAGTTGCATGGATCCATGCATTGTGTGTTGTGCGCAGCAAAAATTTTGGCAGCACCTCTGGTGCTCGACAAGAGAGTAGATCTCAACTAAATCTCTGTTTCACAAAGGAAATAAGAACCGAAAGTGATATATCTCAACAAAGTGAGATATACACTCTTCCTCTCATCAGTTCTAGGACTGACTTGTCGCGAAAGTGATATATCTCAACAAAGTGAGATATACACTCTTCCTCTCATCAGTTCTAGGACTGACTTGTCGAGGGAACCTAAACTCTTAACAAAGTGAGATATACACTCTTCCTCTCATCAGTTCTAGGACTGACTTGTCGAGGGAACCTAAACTCTTTATTACAAATCACTACACGAATAATTAATTTTAACGTGGTTCGGCAAATTGCCTACGTTCACAGGGCAAAGAGGGGGGAGATCTACTGTTAGAGAGAAAAAAAATACAAATTGGGTTTATAATAACACAGCTTAAACCCTCAAACAATCTCTTAATTCCTCTCTCAAAACTTCTCTCTCAAAACAACCAAAAGGGCCTCTGTTTTTCCTGTTACACACAGCCCAAGAAAACCTTTGTCGTGTTTTCCCCCTTCTGCTCTTGCACCGCACCCCCTCTTTTTGCACTAAACCCTAGGAACAAAGCCTTGTTCCCATTTATAGCCGAGAGCAAAAACGTGTTCGTTGATAAACGCATCCGTGATAGCCCATAGGACTTCTCCCACGAACGAATTTGTGCCCCCCACACGCTGAGCCATTCACTCGGAAATGAGGAAATGAAAAACGTGTTTGCCTCTAGCTCGTGGCCCCCACTCTCTTACCGTTTCGTTCACGAATTGTTTGGGAAAAGACGTAGGCACGTGGGTAGGTAGACCCCATGTCCATTCGTTCACAATTCTCCACCTCGGTGAAGTTTCTCCTAAAACTAAGCCGACACCAACCAAACCAAAATATCTTACTTGTTGTGTCCAGTACGAAGTGAAACAAAATCACGACAACAGACTCAATCCACAACAAGTCGAGACCCAAATTAGAATGCGAACAATCTCCAAATATCTGTATCTACTACCAAATCGGCTGTATCATAAAGATTGCCAACGTATCCTCTTGCCCAAGGAATCAAGCCTCCACGTAGTTCACCCAATGACCTCCAAATGCCCTCAATCCAATAGAAGAGTTCACAATCCTTCTCCAACATCATCAACTCTGCGGCTGATAGCACCTCTAATGGCCTCAAAGTGTAACGAATCAAACACCTCCACCTGAGGTGAAACAATGACCATATCCGAACTACATCTATCAGCTGCACTCGAATCAAAACCTAACTCATCATCTGCATCCAAAACTAATTGATCCCCAAACTGTGTTATCTTAGCTGAAATTCCAACCAATACAAAATGATCTGGAGTATGTGGAGTAATCTCCATCCAATGTGAAGTAGCATCACTCTCCACCTACTGTGATACCTCTATGATCTGTCCAAAACTCTCCACCTGCTGAGAGTCAATAAATTCTCTCATCGAAGTCTCATTCAATGTGACATTACCAGACCAAATATCCAATTGATTTTTACCTCCAATCACAGCAGTTGACAACTCTTTAATAGGATGATCCAAATATGTCGAAGCCTCAATCTAGAAACTCTTCTACAGACCATTGCTTGACAACAAACATCGATCCTCCTCCAGCAAGGCACTGTTCTCCAAATTTTCCACCCTATCTAGTTGCCCTAAGATTTTCTTCAACAAAGTGTTTTGAAATGTCGTGAGCTCGGCTCCAATATAGAAACAGGTCCATCTTGTACCTCCCATCAAAATCAGAATGAAGTATCTTCTGTCTATCACACACTTCTTCCATCTGTTGGAGACTACTAGGACTTTATCCAAAAAGGATTTGGTTACAACCCAAACACGCCTAGAACAACCACCAACTAAGGAAACTAAACATTTATTTCCTCCTAATGATGCCTCCTTGGAAGGCCCCCAAACATCCATGTGAATCCTATCTGAAAGACCCTCTGTGTGGTGAATAGAGGTGTCAAACTTCACCTTGGTCTTCTTGCTCACACCAAAGTATTCACTAGACTTCAAACTGTAGGTCGTTGCACCCATCTCCAAAACAATACTGGAATGATCAAGCCCCAAATGCCATAGTCTAGTCGAATCAACAAAAGTCGCCAGCTTTCCACCTGTCACTGTATCTCCAATCAAATAGTACATGTTATTCCTCCTGACGCCCTTCATCATAATCAAAGAGTCTTCTATAATCTCGAGAACCATGTCCTCAACACAAACCTTCAGACCCTCTCCAACCAAAGCTCCAATTGAGATTAAGTTCTTTCTCAAGGAAGGAACATATCTCATACCATATAACTCCCTAACAATCCCATCAAACATCTTGATGTGAATACTTCATATCCCAAGGATCTGGCATGTACGGTTGTCTCCTATGTACACCACACTGCTATCCAGCTTCTCAAAACTAGAAAACCATTCCCTTCTACGACACACATGATAGATAGCACCACTATCCAATATCCACTCGGATTCCTCCGAATAGCTACCTGTAGGATTGATAGAAAGCGAATAAATAGAAGTATCAGAAATATTACCATCCGATATAACGATATTTGCTTCTGATGATGGTTGCATCCCTTTTTCCTTGTGCTTATTCTTCATTCATTCGTCGAGCTTTGGACAATCTTTCTTCCAATGACCAGTCTCCTTGCACCAAGCATACTGATCTTTTTCAACTGTAGGATGCACTACTCTAGACTGTGACTTCCAATTCTTTCGATTTGGATTCTTCCCTATTACGATCAATGCCTCTGCTACCGGCTCAACTGAAGCCTCTTTATCCTTCTTTCGAAGTTGATAGTTCACAAGTGCAGCAGTGACCTTACTATACGAAAGGGACGCCTTCCTATTAATTAGGGTAAGAACAAAGGTCTCGTGTTCCTCATTAGGCAAGGAACTCAACAACAGCAACGCCTTGTTCTCATCTTTAATCATAACATCCACATTCGTCAAATCCATAAGACGCTTCGTGTAGTGATTCATATGATCACTAATGGAGGTTCCATTCTTCAATTGGAAGCGATAAAGCCTCATCTTCAAATGCAAGCGATTTTTCATACTCTTGGTCAAATACTTGTTCTCAAGGATCTCCTAAATCTTCTTTGCAGAAGTCTTATTCATCACATCATACTTTAGATCCTATGTTAAACAAGATCTAATTACACGATACGCCGTCCGATTCATCTTCTTCCAAACCTTCTCTTTAATATCATCTGGTTTTCCATCCAACTCCAAAGTATCCTCCAAATTTTACGCGTTTAGCGCATCCAAAATTTCGCATCGCCAAAGTCCAAAGTTGTTCGTGCCATTAAACTTCTCCACATCTATCTTCGTAGAGTGGATATTCAAACTTTGAATGGTCTTCACACCAGAAGCACCACCCTCAACACCTTCTTTCTCGGACATATTTCTCAACACACCAACAAATAATGCGGAACAAACTGAAGAATAGATCCAAACTTGAGAAAGATAGAGCATTTACCAAAAAATATCACACCTTTAACTCCAATTGAAACCCTAGTCGAGCTTCCAAAGCGATCTACTCCTCCAAATTACCCAAGCATAGTCCGAGCTCTTATACCATTTGTTGTGCGCAGCGAAAATTTTGACAATATCTATGGTGCTCGACAAGAGAGTAGATCTCAACTAAATCCTTGTTTCACAAATAAAACAAGAATCGAAAGTGATATATCTCAACAAAGTGGGATATACACTCTTCCTCTCATCAGTTCTAGGACTGACTTATCGAGAGAACCTAAACTCTCTATTACAAATCACAGCACGAACAATCAATTTTAACGTGGTTCGGCAAATTGCCTATGTCCATAGGACAAGGAGGGGGAGATCTACTATTAGAGAGAAAAAGAATACAAATAGGGTTTACAATCACACAGCTTAAACCCTCAAACAATCTCTCAATTCCTCTCTCAAAACTTTTCTCTCAAAACAGCCAAAAGAGCCTCTGTTTTTCCTGTTGCACGTAGCCCAAGAAAACCCCTGCCTCGTTTTGCCCCTTCTGCTCTTGCACCACACCCCCTCTTTTTTCACTAAACCCTAGGAACAAAGTCATGTTCCTATTTGTAGTCGAGAGCAAAAACGTGTTCATTGATAAACGCGTCCGTGATAGCCCGCAGGTCTTCTCCCACGAAAGAATTCGTGGCCCCTACACGTTGAGCCATTCACGCGGAAACGAGGAAACAAAAAACGCGTTTGCCTCCAGCTCGTGGCCCCCACTCTCTTAGCATTTCGTTCACGAATTGTTTGGGAAAAGACGTAGGCACGTGTGTAGGTGGACCCCACGTCCATTCGTTCACATTGTGCAAATAATGGGACGAAGGCCTCCCAGTTAAATATGTGACAATGATCAATGTCAATGGGTTACATCCGTCGTGAGGGTTGCAAGAGCAAAGATGATAGAGAAGTTTCCACACACTATCATTGTTTGAGGGGGTAGCTATCTAGTGAATTGTTGGTACATCGAGAACAAGGAAAAGAGTATCAAGTGTATCTGGGTTTATGCCATTAAATATGTACTAGATAAATTTTAGTCATTGGATTTTAGAATTCTTGCATAGATCAAAGACTTGACATCCTTCTGATGCACATTTAATAACGTGAACTGTCCTTGTTGCTTACTTTGAAGCGGAGTAAAAATAAATTTGAAAAGGCCCTTTTTAAGTGTGGGTAGCCCCAAAAACTTTGGATCCACTTAATCTTCAATAAACGTGGGAAGCCTGTCCTCAGGGAGACAATTATCCCTAACAGAAAAAAATCCGTAATTTTATCTAAAACGTCAATGTACAAGAAATTTAAAATTTTACTACTCCTCCCTCTAATCAGGGTCTTTTGAGGTGTGTTATTGACTCTAGGACTTGTCAGAATTATTTTCGTGGGAGACTATATAATACAGTCTCCGAAAATCAAGTTTTCCAATTTTGAATTACGGGGAACAATTTATTGAGGGTTTTCTCTCAAAACTTGCTGGGATATTTTAGTCATTTGGCTGCATGTGATTTGTAAGTGAGTCCCAAGATTTGCAATGGTGGTAATTTGAGGATTTTCTGATAAGACTTATAGATCTGTCAAAACGCAACTTGGTAGGAGTTTTTTGATATTTACCAACAAGAGAGGTTTTAAAGTCCCTACCATGATTTAATTTTCTTCATGTAACAACTTTGTATAGTGAACAAGATTATAAGTTTTTGCCCCCAAAGCAGTAAGATTGATATTACCTGTAAGATAAAATCCAATCCAATTCACGTACTATGTATATGCACTTACTATTTGGAGACTTTTCTGTGAATAATAAATACCCAAAAAGAAGAGGAAAAGAAATACTATGAACACTCTAGAAGATAAAAGATTTTCTCGCAATAATATAGTACTATCGTAGAAAGATAAGCATAAATTAATGTCATGATTTTAAAATTATAGGTACATTCCTCAACAATCATTTAAGCATATTCACTCTTATAATTGGCAAGATGCATTGAATTTGGCATCTCCCCCCGACTCCCCCACCGTCCCACCTGCAGAGATGAGGGATCGAGAAGGAGAGAATCCATGAAAAGGCTTTTTAAAGAGCAAAGTTAGAACTCGGTGATTTACTTTCTAAGCCTATTTTGTTGGTCTATCACTATCAGTGGACCATTGGCTTTTTAAATATAATACTCAGTGATTATATTTATCCAATTAGAAATGTTAGGGACACACCCACAACCACAATCTTAACCACGCCTCTACTCTCTCTATAGTGCATTGGGACCCACATGAAATTTTATTTTTAAAATTTTATGTGGTTCCCAATACACTATAGAGAGAGTAGAGGTGTGGTTTGAATTGTGGTTGATGGTGTGTACATAACACCCCTCTTGTCCAATCAATCGGATATCGTGACGGCAGGCGTGGATGCATGATAAACAAATAGGTTTGAATCTCATACGTGTCGTACGTTGGTAAATAGCTGGAGTGGGAAAAGGTCTACTGGCCTTAATTTTCAAATTAGATTGATTCAAGTTAATCTATAATTCTAAAGAATCTTTTTATTCTTAATGTTTTTGGAATATATATAAGAAGGTAAAGCAAAACAAATTCTATTCATTAAATCAGGATAACGGAGTAAGAAGTTAAAGACAAAAACACATTAACTAAGATTAACCATTCTAATTATTCCCTCTTTGAATAAATTTTGTCCGGGGTGTTTGTTTGTATGCAAGTGAAAGATGAAATTAAAAAATTAACTTTCTTTTAAGAGTTTAGGTGTTTAGTTATATGTAAGTGGTCATCAAAGTAAAATATAAGAAAGCTACCACATAGTATTTAATATAGTTTTGGTTTTCTCTAAAAAAATGATAGTCATATGAAAGTGATAAAATTGGTAACCGATTCTAATTAAATGGTTTTAATTACATTTACCTATTAATTTTATTTTGTTACATCATTTTTACATTTTACTTTCAACAATAATTTTTTTAACTAATATATTTTCAATTTACTTTCAAACTGCCAAAACACTACAGAGAACTCAGAACTTCAAAAATATGCAAATAGGACAGTCATTATATAAGTCTAGTTACAAACAAATTTATAACCACATACTTTCAGCAAATTTAATGACTTGATTGTCCGATCAAAATCAAAGAAGTCACGGACCGCTTATTCTGGCAATAATTTTGGTTCCCGTGCCGTGACCGCAATTCAAGGTATAGGCTACTTTTAAAGCGAAAATGCAGACCAACCAATGAACATTCGGTTCTACCATAAAAGCCAAAAGCAATAAATTTTCAAAATAATCTCATTCTCAATTTTATTCCTAAAATTCGATCTTATTTAAACTATATTACGAAAATCCATTCACTTTCTAGTCACGTCAACATCGTGGTCAGAAAGTGATTTAATCACGATCCTAATTAGTCGGGGTTGTCAATCCCGACTATTTTGGACCTTGATCACAATTTGACAGCTAAATTAGTCGGGGTTTGAAACCCCGACTAATTTAGCACATACTTAAATTTGTCGGGGTTGGGAACCCCGACAATTTTGAAATGCCTAATTCGAAATGGTCGGGGTTCCCAACCCTGATTATTTAGCAGAGAGTGATCAATGTTGAGACTGATGCTTTGAGAAACCAAACCAACGAACGCCGAGAGAAAGACCAAACAAAACACAAACACCAAGGTTTTACGTGGTTCGGCAAATTGCCTACGTCCACGGGGCAAGAAGGGGGTGGGTTTTCACTAATAGAGAAGGAGAGTACAAATTGAGATTACAAATCGCTCAAACGAACCAACTAATCTCACCAACAAATCTCTCAATCTCTCAACCAATAACCCTAACAAATAGCTCAGAAAGATCTCTCTTTTTCTGTGCTCCAAAACCCCAAAATTCTCCTCACAAAACCCTCAAATCGTATTGGTATTTATACCAAAACAGAAACCCAAACAGACTGCAAATAGGAACCTGAACTTTCCAAAAAACCCGTCATAAGTCGACTTATCAGTCTGCATAAGTCGACTTGGCAGAGCGAAAAACAGCAACTGGAGAAGAGATCATAAGTCGACTTATCAGACCTGATAAGTCGACTTGGCAGAGCAAAAAACCAACAATCCAGAGCAGAACGTAAGTCGACTCATGCACCAACATAAGTCGACTTACCATAAGTCGACTTATGCCTGTGCATGAGTCGACTTATGACCAAAAATCTGCTTTTTCCAATTCTTCTCCACAATTCTCCACCTCGGCGAAGTTTTCCCAAAACTGAGCCGACACCAACCAAACAAATGCCTCACATGCTGAGACCCAAATGAGAGTGTGAACACTCACCCCAAATGTCGATGTCGCTCACCAAATCGGCTGCATCAAAATGACTGCCTACGTATCCTTTGCCCAAGGAATCAAGCCTTCACGTAGTTCACCCAAACGGCCTCCAAAGGCCCTCAATCAAATAGAAAAGTCTGCAACTCTTCTCCAATATCACCAAACGATCTGCAACTGATAGTATTCCCAATGACCCCAAATTGAGACAAATCAAACACCTCCACCTGAGGTAAACCAATGGCCATATCCAAACTATATCTACCAGCTGCAACTGAATCCAAAACCAATCCATCATCTGCATCCAAAACCAAATGATCTCCAACCTGTGTCACCTTAGCTGGAATCCCAAATGACGCAGTATGATCTGGAGTATGTGGAGTAATCTCCACCCAACGTGGAGTAGCATCACTCTCCACCTGCTGCGATATCCAAATGACCTGATCAACACTCTCCACCTGCCGAGAGTCAAAAGTGACATACCTGCTCAGAACAAAATCAGAAGCTCCCAAACGATAATCAACTGAGCCTCCGAACCCCAAACGCGCAATCGGATCCAATCTCACATCCACGATGTGACCAAATGCTGGGTATCCAAATATCCGACGCGACCCAAAATCTGAAGCAGCTCCACCAGATCTAATAACTCCTAAAGCAGCAGTCGGCGACCTATGCATAAGATGACCCAAATATGTCGAAGCCCGCACACCAATGCCAATGCTCGACATCAAACGCCGATCCTCCTCCAGAAAGGAACGACCCATCGAAACTGTCATCTCATCTCGTCGCCCCAAAGTCTCCACACCAATGAAGTGTCTCCTATTGCCGTGAGCTCGGCACCAACGCAAGAAAGGACCCCTACCAAAGCTGAAACAATGAGTTACCTTTCTGCCAATACACTTCTTCCAATTGTTGTTGACTTCTAGGACTTTACACCAACGGGAACTGGTCGCGACCCAATAATGCCTAGAACAATCACCAACTGTGGAAACCAAGATACGATTACCTCCCAATGATGCCTCCTTGGAAGGCCCCCAAATGCCTGACTGAACACCTCCAAAAAGACCCCTCGCTCGATGGATAGAAGTGCCAAACTCCACCACGGTCTCGCTCATCCTAATGTGCTCACAGGACTTCAATCTGCAGGTCATAGCACTCCTCAACAACCAATGCACGGTATTACCAATCATATACCCCAGCACCAAACAATGCCACAGTCTAGCCGAATCTGATGAAGTCGTCATTTCCCTATCAATCACCGTGCTTCCGTGCAAATAATACAAATTTCTTCTTCTGACGCCCTTCATCACAATCATGGACCCAAATGTAACCTTCAAGCGTGCATCCGCCAAGGTCACCCTATAGCCAGCTGCCTCCAAAGCTCCAAGTGAAATGATGTTCTTCTTCAACTGAGGAACGAACCTCACTCCAACCAACTCCCGAATCACCCCGTCACTCATCCTGATCCGAACAGTACCAATACCACCAATAGAGCATTTGTGATCATTCCCCATGAGCACGAAATCCCCTCTTTCCAACTCCTGAAAGCTGGAGAACCAATCCCTCCTAGGGCAAATGTGGTATGTAGCACCCGAATCCAATATCCACTCTGTAGAGTAGGCAACACAAACTGACGGCAGTGCAGATAACGAGTAGCCCGAAGAATCCGAATCTGAATCGTTGCCACTAGCCTTGACAACATTCGCCTCTGAAGCTTGAATAGCTTTTCCCTTATTCTTCCCGGCTCGATCAACTAACTTTGGGCAATCGGCTTTCCAATGTCCATCTTCTTTGCAAAAGGCACATTGATTCTTACGAACTCCAAGATGTGCCCCTCTAGACTGCGACCTCCCACTACGGTTTGGACCCTTTGCTCTTGCGACCAACGCCCCCGCTACCGGCTCAAACGAAGTCTCCTTATCCTTCTTTCGAAGCTGATAATTCACAAGTGCAGCGGTGACCTCACTATACGAAAGAGATGCCTTCCCATTAATAAGAGTAAGAACGAAGGTCTCATATTCCTCGTCAGGCAAGGAACTCAATAGCAACAACGCCTTGTCCTCATCTTCAATCTTAACATCCACATTCGCCAAATCCGCAAGAAGCTTCGTGTAGTGGTTCATGTGATCACCAATGGAGGTTCCTTTCTTCAACTGGAAGCGGTAAAGCCTCCTCTTCAAATGCAAGCGATTCTCCACACTCTTGGTCAAATACTTGCTCTCAAGGATCTCCCAAATCTTCTTTGCAGAAGTCTCATTGATCACATCATACTTTAGATCTTGAGTGAGACAAGACCTAATCACACCACACGCCGTTCGATTCATCTTTTTCCAAACCTTCTCATCAATGTTGTCCGGTTTCCCGTCCAACTCCAACGTATCTTCCAAATTTTGCGCGTTGAGCGCATCCATGACTTCGCATCGCCAAAGTCCAAAATTGTTTGTGCCATTGAACTTTTCCACATCAATCTTCATTGAGTGGATATTCAAGCTTTGGACGGTCTTCACGCCGGAAGTACTGCCCACAACTCCTTCTTTCTCGGCCATAATCCTCAAGGCACCACCAAACCAATGCGGAAACAAACGAGAAATAGATCCAAACTGAAAAAGACGAGATTTTTACAAAAAAAGATCCCACCTTTATCACCAAACGAAGCCCTAGATGAACTTCCAAAGCGATCTACTCCTCCAAATAGCCCAAGCGTTGCCCGTGCTCTGATACCACTTGTTGTGACTGATGCTTTGAGAAACCAAACCAACGAACGCCGAGAGAAAGACCAAACAAAACACAAACACCAAGGTTTTACGTGGTTCGGCAAATTGCCTACGTCCACGGGGCAAGAAGGGGGTGGGTTTTCACTAATAGAGAAGGAGAGTACAAATTGAGATTACAAATCGCTCAAACGAACCAACTAATCTCACCAACAAATCTCTCAATCTCTCAACCAATAACCCTAACAAATAGCTCAGAAAGATCTCTCTTTTTCTGTGCTCCAAAACCCCAAAATTCTCCTCACAAAACCCTCAAATCGTATTGGTATTTATACCAAAACAGAAACCCAAACAGACTGCAAATAGGAACCTGAACTTTCCAAAAAACCCATCATAAGTCGACTTATCAGTCTGCATAAGTCGACTTGGCAGAGCGAAAAACAGCAACTGGAGAAGAGATCATAAGTCGACTTATCAGACCTGATAAGTCGACTTGGCAGAGCAAAAAACCAACAATCCAGAGCAGAACGTAAGTCGACTCATGCACCAACATAAGTCGACTTACCATAAGTCGACTTATGCCTGTGCATGAGTCGACTTATGACCAAAAATCTGCTTTTTCCAATTCTTCTCCACAATCAAGTCCAAGTTGGGGAAGTGAGAAATTGGCTAAGGCACACAATAGTCGGGGTTGTGAACCCCGATCATTTCGTGCACCCCGATCATTTGGCAAAGATCATCCATCCACACTCAGCTGAAAAATCTCACTCCTGCTAATGCATATCAATCCACATGTTTAACATCAACTTTTGGTACACATTTATCAATCCACAATTAATTTCAAACACAAATAAACACATATACTTTCAAACACGAATAAACACATACAAATCCATAATCAATTTCAAACGTAACATTCAATTCACTTACTAAAAATCCAAAATCAATCGGATACGTAACATTCAATTTACAACATAAACATCGTATGAAGTATATCGAAGTTTAACAAATATTTACAACTCTCTTTCCTCTCCCTCTCCCTCTTCTTCCTCTCCCCCTTCCCCGTTCACCTTCAACATGAGCTCGGATGATCTCAACGTCCGGTTGTGTTTGAACTTGAGATGGGTGGCAGCAAAATGAGAGAGCGACTAAAATGCGAGAAATTACCCTAGAGATCTTAAACAAACTTTCACGACGAATTTCGGCCGCAAAATGGGGTTGAAATTGAGATGGGTAGCAGAAAAACGAGAGAGTGACGGAGTTGGAGAAGAGAGAGGCGGCTGGGAGAGATGGGTTTGGGGAGAAGGGTTTCGGTTGGCTTATATAGGGGACGAGACCTAGAACAAGTAGTCGGGGTTGGCAACCCCGACTATTGTGTCCCTTAGCCAATTTCTCACTTCTTTAACATGTGGCTGGGCACCAATTCGAAATGGTCGGGGTTCCCAACCCCGACTATTTAGGAAACAGCTAAATTAGTCGGGGTTTACAAAATCCCGACTAATTTAGCTGTCAAACTCCAACAGTGTGGTGAGCGAGCTCCTAATTAGTCGGGGTTGGTAACCCCGACTAATTAGGAACGCGATTAAAAAAATCGACCCACTTTCTGACCACGATACTGACGTGACGAGAAAGTGGGATGATTTTCGTAATAAAGTTTGAAGTGGGTCAAAATTTGGGAATAAAATTGGGAATGCGGTTATTTTGAAAATTTCTTCAAGCGAAAAGTGAAGTTTTTGAAAATACCTTTCTAACACAAAGTCAACAAAACTAGACAGTTTGACATTTTTTTATACTTCCTTATGATTTTCCATTTGGAAGTACTTTTTGATGATAGGGGTGGAAAAAAATGGAGAGTTGAGTTAAAAACTGTTGTGACACTCACCAATTTTCATTAACTTTGGAATCATTTTTTTATTGCCAAATAGAAAAAAAAATAGAAAGAGAAGTAATATTCTAAGTTTTGACTACTCTTTCTTTTCTTTCTAATATGGGAAATGTTGATGCTCGATATCAAATAGCCAATTAATCCAGAAGAGGATTGTTACGGGGTGGTGAAGGACGATGGAGGGTTTGTTCCCTTCTCCAGCTTTACACCTAGTTCTTGAATGAGGGTCTGATGTCCGCGCTGCATAGACAGAAATAACTCGTGAGAGGGCGGGGACCGGTTCCCCCATGGTTCCTCCGACGATCAAGTCAGTTGATAAACATGAGCTTGAGTGGAGTTTAGAACTATGCGTTCTCCATGGTTCCTCCGACGATCAAGTCAGTTGATAAACATGAGCTTGAGTGGAGTTTAGAACTATGCGTTCTTATGCTATGTGCATAAGTCAGTTGATAAACATGAGCTTGAGTGGAGTTTAGAACTATGCGTTCTTATGCTATGTGCATTAGAGCTTATCATCTCTCATATTGGATGGACTAGAAGAGTTAGATTGTTCTTTGTTTCTTGCCTTTTTAGCTTCTTTTTTACTTACTTTGCTTTCATGGGTCTCTTCCCCCTCCTCAGATGGTGAATAACATCCACCTATAGCGTGGATGTCCGTGATAGATTGATCATTTTGGCCATGCAGAATGGCGGTGGCAAAACGAGAGCTGGAAGATGAGTCGTCCATTTCTTTATAAGTGTCGGCTGTCGACTGGAAGGGAAGTCATTTCAGCATGGGAGATGGCGTCTCTGCGATATCCGGGAAGTGACTTATGAGCATGGCAGAAGGCACGCAGGCATGCTGAGTCGTACCTTGCTTTACAGGTGTTGACTGGCGACTGGAGGGGAAGTTACTTCATTATGAGAGAATGTATCTTCGTATTTTTCGGGAAGTGATTGAGCTGACGAGTCATAGAGACTTTGTCAGGCCAATATCTGGATAAGACTTGTTCGAGGTGGTCTGAGATGTTGACATTTGCTCGGTGGGAGAGGCTTGAGACCAGGGTCGAGTCCTCAACTTAGTCGATAGCAGGAAATGTCCCTTAAGTCGTCTCTGAGAAATGCCCAGTGAGTGGTCGACTGCCTTAAATAGGGTCATCCTTGATAAAAGGATCGACCGACACCGCCTTTCGTGTCGATTTAGGAGTATCTGTTTGGTGGAAAATTTACAGTAAAAGAAATGAAAGAAAAATTTGATTTAGATTCTCTCGATCTTAATTACAATTGGATTTCGATTACAAAAGAGAGGAGAATGATCTGGATTCTCCCCTTTGTTTAATTCTGGGTTCTTTACGGTGGGGATGGAGTGCCTCCCTCAAATGCTCGCGTCGAGTTTGCTCTGCGTTGACGATCCGTACGTCTTGATTCGCTGGAACGATATCTCCTCCTCACGATTTGACGTTGTGGAGAACTTACGTGGCAAGTTTGAAACTCTTGATGAGTTGATAACTCTGAACGAGTTTGAAACTCTATGAAAGAGTTGATTTAACCAAAATCGGTTTGTAAGCCAAGGACAAGCTCCTCGTTGCTGAAGTTGAAGATGATCTCCGTTGGAGAATGATGCCGATCCCTTTAGGCCCTTTCTGCTCCAAGAAATTCCCCCTTTGCTGCCAAGTCCCAGATCCAAAAAGCTAGCCCGAACTCAGTTGAGTTTATCCTTATTTATAGGGGATTAAGGGGTGTAATCGCCCCCTTAATTCGCTCCTAAGTGGGGCTGAATGGGGTGTAACCGCCCCCTTAAACAGCTCCCCAAATCGTGGGGAAAACGGTTTTGAAATCGTTCAATTCGTGTTTTGAACGAGTCAAACGCTGAAAAATAACATTCAGGGCCCGAACTACTCTGCGTTTTAGACTTGAAACGCAGAGTTGGGCCTATTTTGGTGGCTGAACGCACTGGTCACGCTGCGCAGAAATGAACTCTGCGTTTTGGGCCTGGGACGCAGAGTTGAGCTCTGCATGAACTCTGCGTTTTGAGCCTGGGACGCAGAGTTGAGCTTTGCATGAACTCTGCATTTTGAGCCTGGGACGCAGAGTTGAGCTCTGCATGAACTCTACGTTTTGAGTCTGGGACGCAGAGTTGAGCTCTGCATGAACTCTGCATTTTAAGTCTGGGACGCAGAGTTGGGCTCTATGCGAACTCTGTGTTTTGAGTCCACGAACTCTGCATTTTGATGTTGTAACATAGGGATAACCTCTGCGTTTTGAGGTGGTAATGCAGGGAGGACCTCTGCGTTTTGCTTCTGGGAGTTTGGAACGAGACCACGAGCTATGCGTTTTGAATCTGGGACGCAGAGGTGAGCTCTGCGTTTGGATTTGAAGAGACTGTCAATTTGTAGTCTCTTTTGCTAAAGCGTTGCAAAGACCGTCACCTTGTAATCTTCATCTTGGCTCCTTAAAAATATGAGAGTCGTCAGATTATAGCTCTCGAGGTTGTCAAGGCTGTTGATTAAAGATTTCATCAGTTGCTGTGAATATCGTCAGATTGTAACCTTTATCGATCTACGTGAAAGTCTTCAAATTATAGCCTTCTGGAAGCCATCGAATTGTGATCATCTATCTGTTGTGATTTTTAGACAGCCTACAGTATCGGCCTGTCCGACTAAGTGAGACGTTGTCTTATCTCAGCTTAATATCCGCCTTTCGGTCGATATAAATATGTCGACTCGTCTAGCATGTCAAGATGTCTCGTATTGGCTAGTATTGCCTCTTGTGTCGACACCAGGGTGCTGGCTTGATGAGTCGGTGGGGACGAGACCTCTGTAATTGTGCCTTGGGTTTATACTTTGGTAAGATACCAATGTCTTGTAATCTAGCCATGATGGTCCAGTTGTACTGGAGGATTCGACCATATGTGGTGCCTTGGGCTTACCTTAATAAGGAGTCAAAGGCTTGATACTCGACTGAGGAGTCGATGTACCTTAGGCTTATCTTGATAAAGAGACATGATCTTGATATTCAACTTAGAAGTCAAAATGCCTAGAACTCTTGGGAGTTGACTAGGACTCTTATCGTATCATTTTGTGAATACTGTATCTTAGGTGAGTGAACACCATAACAGGAATCAAACCCAACAATTTGGGAGTCATATTGAAACCTACCAACCATCCAGGTCACCCACAATTCTCACATTTTCCCCTTTACATTATGGAAGACAGTTTGAAACAAGAGTTATAATTTATATTTCAAAACAGATTTTATTTAGAAGTTGTAGTATATTTTTCTTAGAAAGTAAAAATTAAAAATATTTTTAAAAATATAGTTATTGTAATGTCCGGCTACTTTAGTCCCACATGAGTTAGTGGTAAAGTAAGAATGGGTCTATAATGTAAACCTTGAGATTGAAACAGCAACAATTATAAAATGGTAAATTTTCCCATATAATAGTCACATGATAGTTTTTTAAACTTTTTAACAATTAATGTTTTGTTAGATTTATATTAAATTCTAAACCTATCTATTGTATTTTGAAATAGAAATTAGATATGTTTAACAATAATTCAATAGGTATTAATGATCAGAAAGTTATAAATTAAATTAGCACATGAGGACCATATGAGAACATTCAACTAAAATTTTATGATTTTCATGTCAGAATATACTACTTTGCCAATTTGAAATAACTTATGATATAAAAGGTGCCTAAAGTTCACAGAACACAAGTGACTATAAGTGCAAAGTAGGTGAAACTACATGGTGTATAAGTGCAGTTTAGGTGTATAAGTGCAGTTTAGCCTTTTTATTTTTACATTTCTAAGCCTTTCCTTTTTATAACAAAAACAAGAAAACTAAAGACATGTACCAATTGATTGCGTACATTGTGATTTAACCTGATATCCCTTATTTACTATTCATATTGTTGACATTAACCTAACAACTAGTGTTTTAGCCCGTGCTAAGCACGATATTATCGTAATTCATTTATATTTCTCCGCGTTTCAATCACTCTTATTCGAATATGATTTTAATGATCTAACAATTTAACCCCCTTCAGAATACGTGAACCATACTCTCATCCATCCCCATTGAGGTTAGACATCATGTACCCACCAAGAAATAATGATATTAAACAACTTATATAAAACTATAATTAAAATTAGGATCATTTAAACTAAAATTTTCATAATAAATGAATAAAATAAAGATAATCAAAATATCCTAAATGAAACTTGGATGAAATCAAGATATAAGATAGTTTAATGTTAAAAAATATTATTCAAAAATGATGCATCACCAAAAAAAGTTTTCAATCAATCAACCAGTCATAGAATGTAATAAGCAAAATATTAAGAAAATCTATAATAATTTCTAATTATTTTTCTCCATCTTAATCCTCTTCTTGAAAGTTGAAAGAGCTGTTTGCTTGTCCATTTCTATAAAATAAAAACATGTTTATTTAGTAAATTTAACATTAAAAAATTGTATATCAAAAGTAACTAATGTATAAATAAGCAAAGTTGATTGTATCATTATTTTTTCACTAGTTATATGTGGGGTTTTAAATGCAGAAGAGTCAAGTGTAGTAATAGGCAAAACATTTATAATCTTCTTTTTGCCTTTTCTATTAGCGGTGAATATCAGTGTGGAAAAGTTTGGAGTGAATTAAATGGTACCATCCTGATTCAATTCAATTGGTTTCTCATCCTGTGATAATAATACATTTGTCTTAGAATAACACGTCAATGATTTAATTTTTAAAATAATAAAACTAATATTAAATTTAGCAAAATCCTTCTTCTTTGATTTTTTATCAGAACTATTTCCAGATGTCGATAAGTCTGGAGTATATTGAATTGATTGACTGTCATCGCCATCAATCAGTAGCATATCGAGTGATTTTTTATCCTTGATAAAAGTAAATTTAGTATTAGAACAATGAATACGTTACATATAATTGAAGAATATAATTTTATTAATAAGATAATGGAAATGTTACTTTCCACTAGTTAGTAGTAATAGCCCATTGAGTTTTTCATCGTCTACATTATCATCAATGATTTTAATAACCGCATAGTCTTCAATGCACTTACTTGTGTTAAGCTCAGTAACCTTAACATCGAAACACATATTTCTACTGATTAATCTCTTGATTGCAAGCGAAATCTCATTGTTGTCTACATCTTGTTTAAGAAAATATATATTAGTTTCCAATTTCATCTTTTAAATTGAAAACATACTAAAACTTTAATATAATTTCGATATAATTTACCAAACCTATTGAAGATGGTAATTCTGAAGGACCAATTTTTATCAAATGAAGAACGTCGTGATGGAATATTACAAATATAGTGATGCATGTTCTATCTATCACTTGTAAGGTAAGTTTGTATCTAAAGTTAAATACATTTTTGCGTTATATATTGATTATTCAATTTAATTTTTATAAACTATAATAATTTATATTTATAAAAAAATATAATATCATGTTTACCTTTCTTCTACATATTTCTTTTCTTTTTTATGATGATTGCAGCGAAGAACCCCAATGATCTCTTTCAACTTGGTATTGCAATCAACATGAGAAGGATATCACCAACCCGACAACTCCTTAATTCCCATGATTTGAGCGTTTCAAATGAAATATTTCTCCTAAATATAGTATACATAAACCATATATTCATCATCAATTAAATTATAAAAAACCAACAAAATAACAAAGTGCATGATAAATCAATCAAAGTATTAATCTTTTAAGGTCTATGTAATGTATTTATACAGCTGTTATATTATATTTTTAGTTTAATTTTAATTTTGTATACATCATTATAACGATTTAAATGAAATGTATCTAGTATATTGTGTAATAATAAGAAAACTTTTATCATTGTATCATGTTTCTTCTATTGATATAGTGTTAAAAACCATAATTGAATATATGTAATGTTTAGAAAATAATTCAACACTAAAATAAATTAAAATTCACGTACATCGCCGTCATTCAATTCCTTTACTTCAAAAATATCATCAATTGCCATCGCCGATTTTAAATTTGACTTGTGTGCTTAGCAATGTTGTTCCAGTCTCATATTTCGTATTGAGTTGGCACATCAATATAACTGAGAAAAAAAATAAGCAATTTAATTACTTATAATTCTCATAATTGGAATAAATTTTATGAAAATGGAATTATATTATTTCACAAAAAAGTTACAAAATACCCTTTAGTTTGAACAACATCCTTATTATCACTCAGATTTATATAAAACTTTGTAGGTTACGTGGACAAAAGGCTTGTCAATCCTTTCGTTGCGAAAAGAAAATGAACAGAAGTATAATATAATATTATGTATTATGTATATATTTAATTATTACAAGTTTATAATTAGACATAGAAATAAAAGTTTGAAACTCTGATGAAAATATAATAATTTTTGTAAAAACACATGTATATATATATGCAAATCTGAAATAAACTCGTTTGACCCGAACCAGAAAACCTAGTCTAACTAGGAAAATAACCTTCGGTATTTTAACTGTAACTTTCTCATCCGACATCGGAATGAGGTGATCTAAGATTTGTTAGAAATCTGTTGAAGAGATCTATAACTTTAGTCTTTATATTTTTTCATATTCTGATTGCATCGGTATGAAAAACATAGAAACTCATAACTGGTCATTATTCTCAGATTTCTCTTTTGGTCTTTGTGCATGTTTTGCACATTTGCACTTATATATATATATATATATATATATATATATATATATATATATGGTGAGGTTCTAATAAAAACCTCCTTAGCCTAAAAACTAAAAACCTATCCTAACCATCCAATCTATCTAATCTAACGACCTACATTTCGAGTGAGAAGATGAAGAGAAGAGAGAGAGAGAGAGAGAGAGCTAGTGAATTGTTGGAATAAATACCATTATTATACTGAGTGCAATAAATTTTACTGCCATTAAAGAGTACAATAAATGCCATTATTATACTGAGTGTAATAAATAGGAGAAACAAACAACCAATGAATCCAGATTCACTGGAGTGAATCCAGATTCACTGGAGTGAATCCAGATTCTCTGGAGTGAATCTGGAGTGAATCCAGATTCACTGGAGTGAATCCAGATTCACTGGAGTGAAGAGTGCAATAAATTTTATTACCATTAAAGAGTGCAATAAATATCATTATTATACTGAGTGCAATAAATAGGGGCAACAAACAACCAAGAAATCCAGATTCACTGCAGTGAATCGAGATTCACTGCAGTGAATCCAGATTCAGTTATGTGAGGTGAAACTGGATTCACTGGAGTGAATCTGGATTCAATCCAGTGAATATGGATTCATTGGTTGTTTGTTGCCCCTATTTATTACACTCAGTATAATAATGACATTTATTGCACTCTTTAATGGCAGTAAAATTTATTGCACTCAGTATAATAATGACATTTATGGTTAGGATAGGTTTTTAGTTTTTAGGCTAAGGAGGTTTTTATTAGAACCTCACCCTATATATATATATATATATATATATATATATATATATATATATATATATATATAATTCATATCTTTAAATCTAGAGTACAAAAAATCGGTCACAATAATAACCATTGAATTTTGATTCTCCCGTTTTAATTTTTCTTCTAGAGCACATGCTAAATATGAAAGTACCCTAGAGGGGGGTGAATATGGTATTTGCTAATCTAATCCGATATTAATACCAAATTAAAACTTATTAACGATCTATCTAAGCAATTATGATATTCAACAAGTTATGAGCAAGAATAAGTAATTAAACAATGGGCGAAATAAACATAAACATAAGAATAAGAGAGATAGTGCCCAAATAGACAAACGCAAACACAAGGAAATTGATCACGGAGTTCGGTCGACCCACGACCTACGTCTCCACTCCTCACCCTCAAGGAGAATCTCCACTATCTCAAAAGATAACTACACAATCGGTTTTTAACGCTCACCGATAAACATTTATAATTCACACAATTGCTATCACACAATACACTCTCTAAGTGCTGGCCTAGCCCGTGTCACCTTCCTCAAGTGCTTGGATTTACCACCTCTCTCTAGGCTTTACTACCAACGTCACTCCTCTTGGAATTGACCATGTCTCTCACCAACCACTTCTCTCGGTGTCCTTGTGTATTATAAATGTTTTCTCTCAATAATTTAGCACAAGAAAAATGAATTGTTCTCTAAACAAGATGAGAACTAAGTTTAAGCTCACTCAATCACACTCACAACCCAAATTATACAATATGTGAGAATAACTCAAGCTCAAGTGGTTGTGTGTGAATATGATAAGTAACAATGAAACTAAAATCAAATTAATCTAGCAAATAAGTAAAATAATTAAAGTATGAACAAGCTTGATAAAAAGAGTTTAGAAAACTTCTCAAAGAGATGTAGATGATTGAAGAAGAGCTCCTCAATATTGAAAATCAATTCCTTCTCTTTGTGAAAATATCTTCACATAAACAAACTTGTAAAACACACTTAAAACACCCTTAAACACTTGCAAAATTGATTTTTAAACTTTTCTTGGATTGTTCACAAGGTTGAGGGCAAGGGGTATATATAGGTTCCTAGAACAAACCCCAAGAAACCAAAAAAATCCAACAAAAATCCCTAAAATCTAGAAACTAGTGTTACAGTGACATCAGTCGACCGATGGTACTATTCAGTCGACTGGTGAGCTGACCATTGGAGGCCGCCATCCTTCATCGGTCGACTGATAAAATCATTAGTCGACTGATGTCCTGCTTCGATCGACTGATGGTTTATCAGTCGACTGAACAGAAACTTTTCTGCTTTTCTATCGCGTTTCTTCGGTCGATTGATGATCCTCATCAGTTGACTGATAACGTGCACAGATAATTTTATGAACAATAAAATTGGACTTTGAACTCTTTTAAAAAATAGCAAATAAATTCCAAAAAATATAAAATTTTGGGAAATGTTTATAAACATGAAAATAAACATGTTATAAAAGAAAATTTCGAAATATCATTTTCCGTTTGTGAAAACTCTTTATTTTGCAAAATCTCACAAATACGTGTTCGTTTAAACACTTGATTTTGAAACAATGACTTAAACCAAATTTTAAAATCTTTTGAATTTATTTATAGACTTAATAAAAGATTTAAAACAATAATACAATGTTTTCTTAAAAATATCTATATTGTGATAAAATCAAAAAATGTGTGTGTATAAAATTGAGCTTGAAGTATTAGTACACAAGATATAATTCCTAAACTAAAAACAATATGCCCAAGCTTAGAAATCTTCGTTTGAGCTCGATCTTGGTAATCATGGATGAAGCGCAATATTGTGTCTTGTCTTGAGTGCATAAATGTTTCATTCCAAATTTCCGCCAACCTCCTTTGAATGTCATCGTTAAGCTCAATTCCATCATACCTCCAACGGAGGATCTTTGTGTAGAATACCTAACAAGAAAATAAACACTCGAAAAATATTGTTAGGAATTGTTTATTAATCATCAAAACTAGATTAGATAGTATGCTCATAAACATGAGACCTAACAAAATATTCCCACAAAGTGATAGTTGTTGGATATTTTTGGTCAAAACCGCTTTTCAAAAATGAGTTTTCAAACTATGTATTTATTAACTACTGGTATCTTTCTGAAATTCTTAGTAGCGTAGCGGAAAGTTAAAGTTTTGATAACTCAAAGGTCCTATGTCCGAGACTTTCCAACGACAAGCCGAGAATTGTTTTTATTTAATTAATCTCTCATAAGTTCTAGTGAGTCGTGGGCCGTGGGCTCGTGAGCCATGGGCCAATGTGCTGGGGATCAGGGCTAATCGGGCTGAGGTGCTAAGTGATGCTTTGTTAGGCTGCCACGCAGGACTATTTCGCAGGCTGCTTTGTAGCATGCGGGCGAGCCTTACGTTCGCAACTCTGACGAGACTCGCGTTCACAGATAGGGAGAGCCTCACGTTCACAACAGAGAACGTAACCCTCATGTCCGCGATAGACTGGATGCAACCCTTGTGTTGTGCAGGATCACAACCCTCGCGTTCAGACGTTACTGCATGCAGTACTTATAACATTTATATTATTTGCTGTTATAAACTTAATTGTCATTATGTTTGTAATGGTCAAATTAAATGTGGGTGACCTTTGAGCTGGTCTTAGAGGCCTATATATAGTGCCTCTTGGAGAGCTCTTGGACATATGAAAAAAATGATACGAAAATTAGAGACGAAAATATCTTTTATGCTGTTGTGTTGCTGCTGTAGAATCTGAAAGTGTGCAAGCTTTAATCTGTGCCCGAAAGAACATAGCCCTAAACTGAAAGGTTGTTTAAGATCGAAATATCTTTTGCCTAAATCGAAAGGTTGTTTAAGATCGAAAGATCTTTTGCCTGGACCGAAAGGTTTTGAACCGAAAGGTTTTAACAGATCAAGGAGATATTTGCCTAAATCGAAAGGTTTTGAACAGAAAGGTTTGATAGATCGAGGAGATCTTTGCCTTATAGATCAAGGAGATCTTGACAGTATTGGCCTCTTTGTTTTGATAATGTTTAATAAATAATTTATCACTAATGTTGTTTGTTAAGTATTTATGTTTTCTTATATATTATAGATAAACAATAAGTTAGAGGATGGATGGAATCAAGCATTCACGATCATATCCAATGGAGGTTGGCGGAATAGTAGAGTGAAGCTATACAAATCCAAGTTAAAGATTCAAGTTCATGCTTCATCCGCGAGTTTACCAAGTCAAGCATATTGAAGACCAATCAAGCTTGGGTAAATTAGTTTAGGATTTATACTTGTGTGTTAATACTTTGAGCTCAATATCACACATACACACAATTCTTGATTTTGAGTAATTTTGACAAAATATTAAGTTATTGGTTTTTAAACAACCATTATATACATATTCTATTAAGTCTATAAAATTATTTTATAAGGTTTCAAAATATTGTTTAACTCAATAGTTAAAAATCAAAAAGTTTATGTACACATGTATTTATAAGTTTTGCAAAATACATGAGTTTTCACAAATGAGAAATTCAATTTGAGAAATTCTTTTTCTAACATGTTCAATTTCATGTTTATAAATGTTTTTCAAAGTTTTATCAATTTTGGAATTAATTTGTTATGTTTAATTGAATTTACAAAATTAAGTTTTAAATAAGTTTATGTTTGTGCACATGTTCGTGCATGTTTTTGCAAAACAGATGAGTTTTCACAATTGAGAAATGAAATTTAAAAAATTTCTTCGTTTACATGTTTATCTTCATATATACAAATATTTTCATAAGTTTTACTAATTTTGGAGTTGTTTTGTTATTTTTAATTGAATTTACAAAATGAGTTTTCAGTAGTTTTTCAGAAGCTATATATCTGTGTTCAAAAAATTATTTCTCACAAATGGGAAGTGATATTTTATAAATTATTTCTCTATCATGTTTATATACATGTTTAGAAACTTCTCTCAAAATTTTATGATTTTTAGAATTGATTTATTATTTTAACTAATTTTACGAAGTTAGACACGCAGAAAAATCAGATCTGCCAGACTGCTACAGTACCACATGGTTGACCGCTACAGTAGCACAATCGACCGTACAAGTTACCGTTGCATAACGGCTCTATTTTTCCTGGTTCTGATTTTTTTTGGGATTTGCCTCGTTCTTTGGGCTTTTCTTTGGCTTTGGGTTGTTGTCTTGAGTTCTTATAAATACCCATCATCCCTCAACACTTACAATTATCCAAGAAAAGTTTTTAAATAAGTTTAAGGGTTTTGAAGTTTGTTTAAAAGAGTTTGTTTACAAGAGTTTGTTTGTGAAGAAAGTTTCGCAAGGGCTTGAGGAAGATCACCAATAATGTTTGAGCGTCCAACTCTTCTCCCTCTCTCTCTTGATCCATAGAGAAGTTTTTCTTAAACTCAATTCTAGCATTTTATATATTTTGATCTTAATTTCATAAGGTAGATTTCATAGTGAGTATTAATTGTTTTTATTGTATTTCTTTGTTCACACACAACCATTGAGCTTATTGTATTTATATTCATAGTATATTTGGGTTGTGGGGTTGTGACATAGAGTGTGAGCTTAATTGAGTTCTCATCTATTGTAGAGAACAATTTATTTGTATTGTGAGCCTAATTATGTAGATCACTTTGTAATATACTTGTACACCGACAGGAGTGTTTGGTGAGAGACGGGGTCGTCCCAAGAGGAGTGAGGTAAGTGGTAATGCCTAGATGTAGATTGTAATTCCTAACACTTGAGGGAGACACATGCTAGAGGCCAACACTTAGAGGGTGTAAAGTGTGATTACAAGAGTGTGAGATTGTAGAGTTTTCAGTTAGCTAGAAAACCGTATTGTGAGGTGTAAACGTTTTTCGGGTAAGCGTAGAAAACTCGGTATGATAGTGGATTTCTCACCGGGAGTGGGGAGCGGAGACGTAGGATGGAAGGTCCGAACTCCGTGATCATCTTTGTGTGTTTGTGATTGCCTTGACGTCTCACTTGTGCTTATTGTTCATTTCATCCTTGTCGCCATTATCTATTGCTCATAGTGACCACTATCTTGTTTGTGTTTATATTACCCTTAGTTTCATAATTATCTATTGCTCATAGTGACCACTATCTTGTTTGTGTTTATATTACCCTTAGTTTCATATCCTCGCACATATATCTCTATATTACCCTTAGTTTCATATCCTCGCACATATATCTCATAATATATATCATTGTTAGGATATTGCCACTTGTTCATATTGCATATTCTTGCTCATAACATATTGTATATCTATCTTGCAAAAATAATATTTGAATTAGTTTTAAATCGGCAAAAAATTGGATTAGATAAGCATAATACCCTAATCACCCCCTCCTCTAGGGTCTAACAATTGGTATCAGAGCTTGGTGCTCTTTGATTTAAGGTCTAATCACCTTGAGTTAAAGATCCAAGTTATCTTTTGTCCTAATCTTGTTTTGATTTTATTTGTATCTTGCTTGCATATATATATATATATTATGGATATGCACGGTGCACCTAGTTTAGGTTATGCCATTAATGTTGCTTCTCGTTTGGATAATTTTCCCTTTTCTCAATGGTGTGTTAGATTCAAACTTTTTTTTTGATCTAGGCATTTTAATTTATGAAAAATTATAGATTGTACTTATATTGTACATACTTTGGAGAAATCCAAGTGGAGTAAAGATGATCATAAAATATTTACCATGAATAAGCTTTTATTAGAATTTTTACATAATGCGTTCGATTCATCTTTTTCTAACAAGCTTGATTCTTTTGATAGTGCTTACACATTGTGAAAACTTATAGAAGCACATCAAGGAAATTTGGAGGCGATCCAACAAGCTTTGGAGGTTTCCGTTTCTAGTTCATGTGGAGCTTCATTTTCATGCACACGGCCACTAGGCGATAGCCCTGGTGAGGTTTGCGAGTTCGAATTCATTAATGATTTATCTAGTGATGAACTTGCTTGTGCTTCTGAAAAATTATTGCATGCCTACAACAAATTACATCATATTTTTTTTTAAAATTAAAAAGCAAGCATGTTGCATTAAAACCCGATCATGATTTATTAGCTTCTAAGTTTGATACTATTTCAAATAAAAATGTGATCTTCAAAGAAAATAATGAGAAATTAAAATTGGATCATGTTTCCTTAACTTCAAATGTTTCTAAGATAACTCATGAAAGAGATAATGCTAAGTTAGAAGTAAAGAGCATGAAAAATGATACTGCTTCTTTTATAAATGACTATTTATGTTTTACTTCTAATAAAAATGCATATGTGCCTAATGATGAAGATTTGAATCTTGTGAATAAACACATTTAATCTTTAGATTCAACTTTGAAAACATGCATTAATAATCATAAGAAGCTTATGGATATGTGTGCCAAGTCTAAGTCAAAACCATCCACTCATTTGCACACATATATAGCAAAGTTTATAAGTGCTCTATTTGCGACCGTAAAGGCCATTTAGCTAAATTTTGTTATGATGCACACAAACGTAAAAATGTCAATGCTCCTTATGCATCTCATCAAGTTTCTTCATCACATATACACACACATGCACCCATTGTTCATCATAAGCATGCTCATGTGTATAGATGTGATCATTGTGATCGTTTTGGTCATTTGGCCAAGTATTGTTTTGATTTGAAAAGAAAATCACGTTTGCCAAATGTTTCTAGTAGACCACATGTGTTTAAATGTGATATTTGTGGTAGATTTGGCCATTTGGCGAAGTTTTGTTATGACTTGAAAAAATGTTCAAACTTGTCAAATTTCTCAAATAGACCACCTTTGTCTAATGATGTTTCTCATTTGCAAAATATTTCTAAAAGACAATCTTTATTTGCAAATGGTTCCCGTGCACGAGCTAATGATCCACAAAAACAAATGAATCTCTTTTATTGCACAAATTACAATCGGAAGGGTCATTTGAGTGATTATTATTTTGACCGTGTTAGTGCACCACATGTGCCCAAACGGGTTCATAACGATAGGGCTTTGAGCTTAAATGATAGGGGTCATGTCTCTAAACTTTTTGGTACCAAGAATACTTGGGTACCAAAATATATTTTATTTTTAAACCAAGAATTCTTAGTGTTTTTATGTTTCTTTTTATTGGTTTTGAAAATTATGTTTTAAAATTTTTTTGGATATGAAAACAATTTTTCTTTGATCAACTCTTTTGTTTTCATGATTACTAGTTTTGATTTTTGTTGAGAGGTTGGTGTTTATATAACCCCCAGATTTATTGGGTGTTTATTCTCAAACCTTGTTTAGCGGGTGCTAAAAATATTTATATGGGTTGAAACAAGTTCAAGAGCTTGATATGGTTGCCTCTCTCATTTGTGAAAATCAATGATGATTTGGTTTTATACTTTTAAAGATAATTTTTTTATTCATAGTTCATGATTCTTGTACGTTTTGTAATCTTATTTTTGAACAATGAAAATTTTGTTTTGATTTGTTCTTTTGAATTCATTATATAGCACAAATAGATGATTCAAATTTCAATTGTGTCTTATAATGCATTCTATATGTGGTTTGATCAAGTTCTACAAAGAAAGCTTTCTTTATTGATCAAACATTGTTCTTGGACTTAAATATTGATTTATGATTTCATTTGAGTGATTTGTTTTCATTTGAAAACTCTTTTTTTCATGATCCTCATGTTTACCGTTCTTTTGATTTCATAAATCTATTTTTATACATGATCTTTATGTTTATGTTTTGAGACACACCATTTCAATGATACATCCACATGTGTTCTCTTTATCTTGATATACGTGAGTAATTTTTAGCATGTTTTTATCTATGCTAACTACATGTGTGCCTTAGCCTTCATTTCATACATTCATGAGGTATTTTGATAGAGGGAACAATCCCTATACTTATTTTATACTCACCCATGCTTATAGGTAGGGGGAGCTTTCGCTCTCTTCATTCTTGTTGGTTTCCCCTTTTTGATGTTGTCAAACGGGGAGAAATATTATGAGTATATTCTTTTTATTTATATGCATGATAATTATAATATTGTATATTCATTTCCTTTCAAGCATATATCCTTTTTATAAATTATTTATCATTATCAAAAAGGGGGAGATTGTTAGCCTCTTTGTTTTGATGATGTTTAACAAACAATTTATCACTAATGTTGTTTATCTAGTATTTGTGTTTTTTATTTATTGTACACAAATAATAAATTGGAGGATGGATGGAATCAAGCATTCATGATCAAATCCAATGGAGGTTGGCGGAATGGTAGAGTGAAGCTATACAAATCCAAGTTAAAGATTCAAGTTTAAGCTTCATCCGTGAGTTTACCAAGTCAAGCATATTGAAGACCAATCAAGCTTGGGTAAATTAGTTTAGGACTTATACTTGTGTGTTAATACTTTGAGCTCAATATCACACATACACACAATTCTTGATTTTGAGTAATTTTGACAAAATATTAAGTTATTGGTTTTTGGACTTAACAAACATTATATACATATTCTATTAAGTCTATAAAATTATTTTATAAGGTTTCAAAATATTGTTTAACTCAATATTATATACATATTCTATTAAGTCTATAAAATTATTTTATAAGGTTTCAAAATATTGTTTAACTCAATAATTAAAAATCAAGAAGTTTATGTACACATGTATTTACAAGTTTTGCAAAATACATGAGTTTTCACAAATGGAAAATTCAATTTGAGAAATTCTTTTTCTAACATGTTCAATTTCATATTTATAAATGTTTCCCAAAGTTTTATCAATTTTAGAATTAATTTTTTATGTTTAATTGAATTTACAAAATTAAGTTTTAAATAAGTTCATGTTCATGCACATGTTCGTGCATGTTTTTGCAAAATAGATGAGTTTTCATAATTGGGAAATGAAATTTTAAAAATTTCTTCGTTTACATGTTTATCTTCATATATACAAACATTTCCTCAAGTTTTACTAATTTTTGAGTTGTTTTATTATTTTCAATTAAATTTACAAAAATAAATTTTTAGTAGTTTTTCAGAAGCAGTATATCTGTGTTCAAATAATTATTTCTCACAAATAAGAAGTGATATTTTAGAAATTCTTTCTCTAACATGTTCATATACATGTTTAGAAACTTCTCCCAAAATGTCATGATTTTTGTAATTGATTTACTATTTTAATTGATTTTACAATGTTAGACACGTAGAAAAATCAGATCTGCCAGACTACTACAGTACCCACGGTCAACTGCTCCATTACCGCGGTCGACGGTGCATGTTACTGTTACATAACAGCTCTATTTTTCCTGGTTCCTATTTTTTGGGAATTTGCCTCGTTTTTTGGGCTTTTCTTTGTCTTTGGGTTGTTGTCTTGAGTTCTTATAAATACCCATCATCCCTCAACACTTATAATTATCCAAGAAAAGTTTTTAAATAAGTTTAAGGGTTTTAAAGTTTGTTTAAAAGAGTTTTTTTATGTAAAACCCCAATAATTTATGAATAACAAAGTTTATGTGTGATAAATTATGATATGTGGATATTTAGTATGATAAATATCATAAAATGGTATATGAGTATAATACCATGTGATTTGAGTATGAACGAGTTCATACATGAGAGATAGAAGTGTTGAAACATGCACATATGGCCAACTCATGAGAATCTAGAAAATCCCAGTCCGGTCGACCGCCGCGGACCGCAGCCCGTTCGACCGTCACGGTCGACCGCGAGACCTGCAGTCTGTTTTTTCTCTTGTTTTGAGTTGGTTTCGGATTTCTAAACCCATATTCATTTTTCTCTGATATATATATGAGTTTTTCACGATTTTCTCAGTTTTCCTAAAAACCCTAACAGCCACCAAAACCCCCAAACTCTAGTTTGATTTCTTGAAGAAGATTGAAGGCTTTCAAGTGGATTTTTCGGGTGATTCTTGGCTTTTGGAGTGGAGTTTTCTTTCAACCTTGCTTCTAACACGTTTTACTACAACCAAAGGCGAGTATCATCTCTACTAATCCCCCTCCCATTTTTCAAAACGTTTTTAAAGAGTTTTAAACATGTTTTGTAGAGCCTAAACAAATAGATTATGTATAGAAGATAATTCTTTTGTATTAAATGCGTAAAGATTAGGTCTTTTCATGCTAAAAAGGTTAAGAACGTTTTCACAGATGTGATTTAGATCTGGTGATGATTTTTAAATATGGTTAAACTAAAGAGAGGAGTTCGATTCGTTGTTTTGAGCTTTTATGCATGTTCTAGGGTTTTGAATACATATCAAATGCATAAGATTATGTTTATATATGTGGTTTTGTTTCCAGATAATTCTATCTGCTGTACCATGCTTGTATGCAAGTTTCATGAAGTTTTTATCATGTTTGAATCACTTATGCATGTTTTTAGAGTTTTGAATATAAATCTAATGCGTAAAATCATGATTTATATATGTGGATTTGTTTCCAGATAATTCTATCTGCTATATCATGATTTATATTTTGCCACGGTCGACCGCCAGTTGATTTTGGCTATGCATGTTTATTTGAGTTGTTTTTCGGTTGTCGAACGAATTTCTCGACCCTATGATGATAGACTATGACATTAGTGATTGTTAAACACCTAGGATGATGGTGAACTTCAGATGTGGACACGCACACCGAGATTTGTGCATGTATGCTAGATTGTGTTAGATTGACACACACTTGACATGAGATAGATTAATAAACACATATTGAATAATGTTATCTTATACGTATCCGGAAATAGGGAGATGAAACCTATTTGCCGCAAAACGATTGAGTAAAAGTATTACAAAAGTATCGTTATTACATGCATCCGGAATAGGGAGATAATAAATCCTATTGTCGTAGAGCGATTGAGTAAGAGCATTACAAAAGTATCGCTATAGCACAGGATGATGCACACATAAATATTTGATTAGTTATGTTTTGTACTTCCATGATAGACTACCCGTGAGTAGGGTATTTATTTTGAGATTTTTGGCACACCCGTTATGGACGGCAGATATATTTCGTTTTGTTTTAGCTGGCATCCTCTTATATTAGAGCAGGCTACTCGGATGTACTTCGAGATGAGATACTTATTCCTTATGTTGGAGATTGGAGTATTTTTCCTTGACTATTGTTTTTTCTTCATGAAGAACTATATGAATGATTTGATATATGTATATAATGACTCTATTTTTCTATATACTCCTACTCCTTCCCCTGGGGAGAGGTAGTGATGTTCTTGCTAGCACTTTGACGCTCGTTGTTTCCCCTCTTTCAGGCAGCGAGTCCGGCGCACGGAGAGTCGCAGGTTGATGGGACATCTTAGTTGTCCGTTTAGATATTTATTATATTTTGTAGTTATTTCAGAACTCCACATGTAGTTGGTTATTTTTCAGACTCTAGATTAGTATTTTATTTTAGAGTTGAGAACTCTTGTGAGACTTTGTTTATTTGACTCATTGTATTTGAGACTCAGTTCAGACTCAGAGATATATCTATTTTCTTTCCAGTTGGGCTCATTATTAATATTTCTTATGCTTCTTCTGTGTATACTCGGTATTATTCTATTTCTAGTTTTGCCTGTCTGTACCTTCATCTATATATTGTTTCCACTAGAGAGATAATGATTGTGATGGTGAAACATGTCGTAGCATGGTGTTTGGTGCTTGGCAGGTTTAACAATCTGGGTTTCACCTGGGACTGCAGCCTTGTGTGAACCCTAGGGCGTCACAGTTTACAAAAGTTTTTTTGTGAAGAAAGTTTCACAAGGGCTTGAGGAAGATCACCAATATTGTTTGAGCATCCAACTCTTCTCCCTCTCTCTCTTGATCCATAGAGAAGTTTTTCTTAAACTCAATTCTAGCATTTTATATATTTTGATCTTAATTTCATAAGCTAGATTTCATATTGAGTATTAATTGTTTCTATTGTATCTCTTTGTTCACACACAACCATTGAGCTTATTGTATTTACATTCATAGTATATTTGGGTTGTGGGATTGTGACATAGAGTGTGAGCTTAATTGAGTTCTCATCTATTATAGAGAATAATTTATTTGTATTGTGAGCCTAATTGTGTAGATCACTTTGTAATACACTTGTATACCGACAGGAGTGTGTGGTGAGAGACGGGGTCATCCCAAGAGGAGTGAGGTGGGTGGTAATGCCTAGAGGTAGGTTGTAATTCCTAACACTTGAGGGAGACACGTACTAGAGGCCAACACTTAGAGGGTGTAAAGTGTGATTATAAGAGTGTGAGATTGTAGAGTTTTCGGTTAGCTAGAAAACCATATTGTGAGGTGTAAACGTTTTTCAGGTAAGCGTAGAAAACCCGGTGTGATAGTGGATTTCTCCCCGGGAGTGGGGAGTAGAGACGTAGGATGGAAGGTCCAAATTCCGTGATCATCTTTGTGTGTTTATGATTGCATTGGCGTCTCACTTGTGCTTATTGTTCATTTTATTTTTATCGCCATTATCTACTGCTCATAGTGACCACTATCTTGTTTGTGTTTATATTACCCTTAGTTTCATATCCTCGCACATATATCTCATAATATATATCATTGTTAGGATATTGCCATTTGTTCATATTGCATATTCTTGCTCATAACATATTGTATATCTATCTTGCAAGAATAATATTTGAATTAGTTTTAAATCGGCATAAAATCGGATTAGATTAGAATAAGACCCTAATCACCCCCCTCTAGGGTCTAACAGACAGTACCTGGTTGGTGCACGCCAGTGTACTGTACTGCTGTTCCTGAAAGTAGTTTGGCCTTGGGATCTTTGCACAGGAGTAGGCCAAATATTACTTTAAGCACATCGTTTCATAAATGCACAACAGTTAAACTTGAAAAGTTTTAAAATACATCACTTCAACTTTCTAACAGATTTGTCTGTTTTATTCCAGATTTAATCACATGCGCCAACAATAACTATTGTGTTAAACCTGATAAAAGAATAAATTATATATTTAATATCTAAGTTATAAAATATATTTATGTACATTTCATGTAAACAATAATAAAATAATAACTTTCTCATTACCGAGCATTGTAAAGTTTCTAAACAAAACTTTTTCATTCTTATCCATGCTATCAATCGCATAAATTTCATCAACTATTCTATTCACATCTATATAAGAAAATAATTAAAATTTAGTATAATTTGACGTACATGGTAATCTATGATGAATATAAATTTAATACATATCTATAAGAAATTCTTTTGAATCGATTCGTGATTCAATCTCGATTCAATCTCTCTATAAGGAAGAAATTTGAATTTGTATTTTTCTATATCATCGTCATCCTCCTCTAAAACCTTGATGTTTGTACGATAATATAAATGAATAGATACTAGTGTACACATCTTACTAGTTTACACATCTCACTTGCAGTAACAATCTTTACGTTTAAGAAAATATAAAAATTTCCTTCTTGTATTAATTTTCTCAGTCGTAATGCATTATTCTTACGGTAAAAACCATGTACATGAGTATTCTGTTTAAAATTGGATAAAACACGTCATAATTAAAGTAAATTTACATTATTTAAAATTATAATTATTAGTATATATATATATATATATATATATATATATACAAAATTATCAATATATATTAAATTTGTAAATTTCTAAACTAATTTATTTGATAAAAAAAATTTAATTACAGAAATATCATAGAAAACTTAAAATATATTTTAATTGTTATAATATTTTAAAAAATTAAATACATATTTTTAAAAATATATTTTTAATGTTGTAATATTCTAAATAAATTTGCTAACATAATTAAAATATATTTTTAAATTTTTGTAAAAATTTAAAAATATATTTTAATTGCTATAATAATTTTAAAAAATATAATTTCAAAAAAATTAATTATTATAGTATTTTTAAATTCAAAAATATATTTTCAAAAATTTTAATTGGCATATGTTGATGTTAATAATTACACAGATAATGTAATCGGGGTGAGATTGATTGGGGGCCGCTAACTTCTCCGAATATCTAGTTTTAAGTTGAGTAGCTTCTGCTTGCACAAATAGCTACTCATGAGAGGACGGGGACTAGTTCCACCGTTGTTCCTCTGATGATCAAGTCAGTGATAGACTTGAGTGCGAAAGTGAAGAACTGTGTGAGTTCTTAAGTGTAGTGAAATGGAGAAGTATTCTGAGAAATTACTTACCCTATTGTTGAAAATAGTACCCATATTTATAGTGATGGTAAAAGGGTAAAATAGTAATTTCGGCTGAGTATGGGACGACAGCTATGTCAGCACCTGTTTTACAGGTGTCGGTCGACGAGTGGAGGAGATGTCACATCAATATTTAATGCGAAGTGATTGGGGGCGTGGCGGTGCCGACGTGGCCCGATGTGTCATAAAGACTATTAGGGGTAAATGAATGATGACACCTGCCAAGCATTTTATGTGACGCCGATGCGCTGTCAGTGGGGGAGGTTCAAGATTAAAGTCTTCCTTTGGCTTATAGTGAGAGGTGTCGATTAATAACGCTTTTCGAGTCGACCATGCAAAGTGTCGAATAACTGATCGAGTAGGCTCATAGCGAGTCATCTTCGACAAGAGGTCCGACAAGTACCGCCATTCGAGTCAATCTAAGAAGATGTTAACTCGGCGAGTCGGCTAAGTCGGGATTTTTAGTGGTCCTGACCGTCAATTCAATTTGAACGGTGCATGTAGGGTGTACCTGTCCGTTGCTGGTAAAGGGCCATTTGGCTTAGGCCGGGTCTGAGTGAAATGAGAGCAGCTATGGACAGACGTGGGTGTGCATTAAATGAGAGAACTGAAAATTCTTTTCAGATTTCACGTGGTTGACGTCACCACACATTCATTTTTACTGCCACAACTTCGCCTTTCATGCCGGATTGCGGGTTTTCGAGGTTAGTGGGCTGTGCCTCGATCCTTGAGATGCCGCTTCGAAATCTGAGAATTAATCTTGGGTATTAGCTAAAGCTTGATTCAGCCATTCAGATTCTGGCAGCTGCAGATTCAGCTATATATATATATACATAGAGCCAGGGCCAGGGAAATGTCAGTTATTATTTTTTGAAATTCCCTTGTGAGAACTCGAGATCCTTCCCGCCCATCTTTTTCTGACGATTACTTCTCTCTTCTATGATGGCATTAGGTCCCGTAGATCGACAAGCTCTTCTGGTGGAGTTCTACTCCAAGGTGACCCAGGCATAGATGTGGATGCTCCACTGGAGGTTTGATATCCCCCGAGAGTATAAGATGATGGCCCCAACGAGATGCAGTCTATGATCATGGACCAGATCGGGCTCCACTTTACTTGAGGCACTTGGAGTTTGGCCTGCGGCTGCCCTTGCACCCTTTTCGTCAACAAGTTTTCATGGCTCTAGGGGTATCGCTGGCCCATATGAAGCCGAAAGCCATCGTAACCTTGATGGGGTTCATGGTGATTTACCATTGGTTGGCAATAAAGCCATCTCTACGAGGCTTGGGCTATCTGGTGAGTGTGAAAGTGAACCAGATCGAGCTCCATTTCCATTTCCAGAAGGTGGGAAAATACATGCTCATCACTGGCTGAAGCTGTCTAAAAATCACTGCAGATAGCTGATCCCCATCAAACACTAATGATGGAAGTAACAACCTGATGACTTTCGTATCACCAATCCAACGATGAAAGTTACAATCAGACGACTTTTACATTAATAGATGAAGACTACAATTGGAAGATTTTCACGTAGATTGAAAAAGGTTACAATCTGATAACCTTTACGACAACCGATGAAAGCTCTGATCAACAGCTTTCACAAACAACAACAATAGTTACAATCTGACACCTCTTACATTTCAAGGAGCCAAGACGGAGATTACAATATGACGATCTTCGCAAATGCTCTATCAAAAGAGACTGCAAGTCAATAGTCTCTTCAATTCAAGATGCAAAACTCACCTTTGCGTCTCAGAATCAAGACACAAAGCTCACCTTTGCATCTCAGAAGCTAGACGCATAGTTCAGAACTGTATCCTAGATTTCAGACGCAGAACTCATCTGTGAATTCCAAGAATAAACGCAAGAGTCAACCTTGCATTCCAGACTCAAAATGTATGGCTCACCACTGCGTTTTTCAGCCTCAAGTACAGAATTCAACTCTGCGTCCTAGGTCTAGAACGCAGAGTTCGTGCCCAGAACGCAATTCTTGCGTTTGACTCATTCAAACACGAGCTGAACGGTTTCAAAATTGTTTTCCCATGATTTGAGGGGATCACTCCCCCACTTAGGAGCGAATTAAGGGAGCGGTTACACCCTTTAATCCTCTATAAATAGCTAAAAATCAACTTAAAAGATATCTTTTTTAGAGTTTTTCTTCATCTTTGGTTGTAAACCAATTTTGGTTAAATCAAATAAACTATTGTAGAGAGTTTTCAACTCGCTCTGAGTTCTTTAACTCGTTAAGAGTTTCACACTTGCCATGAAATTCTCCTCAACGTCAACCGAGAGGAAGATATCATGTTCCACAAGGTGAAGTGTTCTGATCGTTAACGGGATATAAGGATCTGAACTCCTATCGACACCAAGAAGAACCCATGTTAAACAAAGGGAAGGGTCTCCGTCGATCCCTTCTCTCTTTTGTAAATTGGAAAACCGATTGAGAGGAATTATAATTTCTCTTTCTAAGTTCGTTAGAGAGAGATTGCATTGAGAGAATTGTAATTCATTCTTTTTCTAAGTCTGTTAGAGAGAATAATATAAATTCAATTCTCCATTTTCTTCTTTCAATTTCCCACCAAACACTGGCCTTCCTGACTCGAACAATGATTGGAAGGAGAAGTTCGTTTGGGTCGTGGGGGACGACTTGGATCTGGGTTGTTCAAACTCGCCCGAGATAAGGAGGGAAACGCTGATGGTCGGTGACCTACTTGACGCCGAGAGAGATGCGCTCTATAAAATCAAGGCGTACGCTGGCTCTCGTCAAGTTGAGCACCTGCTTGACAACTTGGTCTTGCGGGTTGCCAATGTACCTGTCATGCCTCCCTCCATTGAGGACCAAGAGAGGGTTTCAATCCTGATCTTAGGAGCGACAGAAGCGATGATGGCACTGTCTGATCCTCTGGCCGACCCTCAGGAATAGCCATCAGCAAGGCATGAAAAGCGTCTCCGCTGTGACTTACCCCCAATGGAGACCGAGATGACCGAGGCAGAGCCTTCTGCCGCCCTCATCCGTAGGCGAAGGAGGAGGCTATAGAGGGATAAGGAGCAAGTACCTCGGGTGGCGGTTGAGATGGTCGAGACCGACGTTTTCCATGTAGATGAGTCGGCCCCGGAAGAGCATCCCAAGGCTCCCCGGGAAGAGGTTGGATCTGAGGCAAGAGTCTTCGCTGGCGAAGGAAGGTCATCCATCCACCACAGCGAGTCATCCCGCCTAGAGAAAGAGCTAGTTGGGGAGGAAACGACACCTCCCGTAGGGTTAGAGTATCTCTATCCTCATCGCGTTGCTAAGAATGGGGAGGGAGAATATGACAGGATGAGGTAGTACCTCATTAGGTCTTCGAGGTTGGCCCTCGATTTGGATTGGAGCCCGACCCAGAGCATCGCTACCATTATGCTCACCATCTTGATGTCACGGGGTCTGTCCTTGGTTCTCGCTTGACTCAGGTGAGGGAGGTCGGGCAGTTCTGGCTTCCTCGGGACAAGGAGTTCTTGAGGGGGGTTCCCAATGCCAGTCTCTACCAAAGCCTTCGTAGCTACTTAGTTTGAGGGGCATTGGTGGAGCAAGAGATATTCGGCCAGATGGAGCAGATCCAGACTGTGTATCTCAAACTCTTAGGGGAGGTAGCTTCCCTGAGGGCTGGCAGAGGGGTCGACTGAGAACGAACCGCGGAGACGCTAGCCACAAGAGCTTTTGAGGTTGACAGGCTCAGGTGATAGCTAGACGAGAGACATAGGAAGGCTAGAAGATTAGATGAGGCTCTCCAAGAGAGGGACCGTGCTAAGGTTCATGTCGAAGGCGAGAAGCAAACAGTGGTGCATGCGAAGCGTCAGCTGGACGAGGAGCAAGCAGCACTGGTCAAACTTTAGGGAGAGGTCACCCGCCTACAGGAGTCCCTGGCAGTGGTCCAAAGTCACAATGCCTACCTTGAGTCTGAACCTTACCACGAGGAAATCATAGAGGGGTATCGTTGGGGCCTTACTTGAAAAATAGAGGTGGTGATAGTCTACAATGATGGGTACGACTCCTTTTTGGCACAACTTCCAGTTGAGATGAGGAACCCACCCGACCGCTTTCACTATCTTCCCATCGTAGCCATGTGTTTGGATGAGTTGGTGGAGGTGAAAGCACTTGGGGGGAGGGGGCTCAATCTTGGTGAGGAAGAGGGGGTGTCGGACGATGAAGCTCCTAGGGCTCTAGGTGGGAAGACCGACAAAGGAGGTGACTACTCGACTCCTTCGCCGGCTGCTACCAGCGGCTCCTTGCTTTTGACCCCATGAGCGGGAATGGACCTCTCTTAGTCTCCTAGGAATTTCCTATCTTTCGCTTCTGCGCTGTATATATGTGTATATGTACTTTGTTAATACTCCCTATAAATGAATAAAAATATATTTTTAAGCCAGAATTACTCTCTTTGTGCTATGCAATCTTATTTCAGATCTTTTGGGGGAATTAACTCCGCCATGGGTTTGCGGATTGCACTGCTGACCCAAGGGGCCTCATTCTTTGTAGAGAAGATACGTCTCAAACTCGAGCAGTTATTTCTGTTCTCTCTCTCGCTCTCACACTCTCTCTCTCTGCCAATCGAGCTGACGACCCTTGGTATTCAGCGTTTGAACTCCTTGGGGCGAGTGCCTGAGTTTTTCTTTTAATTTTGTTGTTGCCTCTGGAGGGTCGACTAGGTCTGGCCGACTGTTTATCGAATAGACATCGTTTGGTGAGTTTCTAGATGTCTTTATTGGGCAGGTGAAACGTCACCGTTTGAAATGATGTGATGACATTATCAGAAGCCAAAGAGTTGTTGTTACTTTGATTTTTGAGCTAAGAGGTGTGGGTTAAAGAGGGGCGACACTTTGAGTTTTGTGCGAACTATTTGGATTTTAAGGTGTATCTTGTCCGTTCATTTTGAAATGAGCCGACCGCTCAGATTATTCAACGTGTCTCCCCTGAGTGCTATATAACCCACTGGTGGTGAAGGGAGTTCATCTTCACAAATTTTCATCCTAAATTTTTAGCGTTTGTTTCTCATATTTTCCCTAAATCTCCTTGCAATCTTAACCATCTCCCATGGCTGCTCAAATTTCTACCGTTGGCCGTAATGAGGAGAGAATTGATCTTCTCTAGTCAATTTGATCAAAGATCTACACCCAAGAGCTCGAGATGTATTATGAGCTTTATGACCTCCCCAAAGCCTTCACACTCTTAGCGCCAAGCGAGGATGAGCCAGTGTACCGTCATGGTCAGAACAAGTCACCGTTGTACATCGCCCACCTCGAGTATGGGCTTCGGTTGCCACTCTATCCCTTTATCAGGGATGTGTGCATTGCTCTTGGGGTATCACCCTCTCAATTCACCCCAACATGATTGGGGTTTTGGTGGCCTTTATGGTGATTTTCCACCGGGTTGGTGTCCCGCCGAGCATGCACCTATTGGGGAACTTAGTTGGCGTCAAGTCAATGAAGAAGGATCCCATTACTTCCTCTAATACACTGGGGGTTGTAAGTTGGTATCGGATGCTCCAGAGTTGAATGAAGATTGGAAGGAGCAGCTTGTATGGGTCTTCAGGGCCGACGATGTCCTGTTCTCCCCCAACTGGCCTGAGATCAATAAGGGCGCGCTGAAGTCGTGCATCCTTACCACTGAGGAGAGGTGACAGCTAGAGAAGATCCGCTCTTATGACGAGTCTCAGGAGAGAGGAAATCTCTTTGAGATGGCATCTCTCTGGGTGGCGAGCATATTGATGGTCCCCATTGAGGCCGACAAGGTGAGGGCGAGCCTGTTGGCCCTCCTCTTGGAAAAAAGCCCTAAGAGGAATTCGAGGGGGGAAGAGTCGGGCTCGACCATGAGGCCACATAAAAGGTTGAGGGGTAATCTAGACCCTACGGAGGTGGACGGCTTGAGGTCATGAGTGGCCGAGATCGCTACCCAGCTAGCGGGGCAGAGGGTGAAGGCTAAGAAGGAGAAGCCGCTTGTAAAGAGAAGGAGGCTAGATATGGACCAAGGGCCTAGTGGGTTGACTGAGCAGGTCCAGGTCGACTCGGCCGAAGAGCAGCAGCCGACTGTCCTAGCTTGTCGGTAGGCTAAGGTCGTTATCATCGACGACGCTTCGTC
>NC_033794.1:119655958-119661501 GCF_001876935.1 Asparagus officinalis | reverse complement strand
CTTGTGCCTGAACCATCTCGTAAGCCAGGCAAGGAGCCTACCGGGACTTCGAGAGGGGCCGAAGAGCAAGCAACGCCCCCTCCAGAATCTTTGGCAGGCGAGGCCGACGAGGAGCAAGAGGACAGCTTCTACTAGCCTTTCCACCATTGGGTTTCGAAGTTAGACCCCAAATTCTAGGAGAAGTCCAAGGACATGTTAATTGGAGTGCAGCTGTACCCCTGTTCACCCAGGAAGGAGTTCCTAGAGGGCGACAGGTTCATCGCGGAGGCACTTCTCGACAAAGAGAGCTCGGTTTTAGGGTCAACGACTGTGCAAGTCTGAGCTGTTCAACAATTCGCCCTCCTAAAGGATGAGGGGTTCGTGCGGGAGATGCTAAGCGTCAGCTTGCACCTGGCCCTCAAGGGCTACTTGGTTCTGGGGGCATTGGTGGAGGCAGAGCTGTTCAGTCGGCTCACCTACATGTACAACTCCCCTAATGAGTTGCAGGCGGACTTGGCTAAGGAGAAGTCGGCCAGGGAGGTGTAGGCTGTCTAAAAATCACAATAGATAGTTGACCCCCCATCAAACATCGATAATGGAAGTTATAATCTGACGACTTCCAGAAGGCTACAATTTGAGGACTTTCACGTAGAAGGTTACAATCTGACGACCTTCACAACAACTAATGAAAGCCCTAAATCAACAACATTCACAATCAACATCGGGAGTTACAATCTGACGACTCTCATATTTTTAAGGAGCCAAGACAAAGATTACAAGAGGACGATATGTGCAAAGCTCTAGCAAAAGAGACTAACAAATTGACGGTCTCTTCATATTAGAATGCAGATATCTCTCAAACCGTAAGGAATTTGGTGAAACGGAGGAAGCAAACCGAAGCCTTCGGCTTGGTTCGGATGGCCCCGTCTCGTCGAGATAGCCGATTTTCATATATAATTCGTCTAATTCCGACTTACGGTTTGAAAGTTATGACCTGTTCTTCGCAGCAAATTATGTTCTGAGGTCCGTCTGCAAGACTGGACTTCATCAGAACATTGGACTTAGCCTGAAGCCCGCCAAGCCCGCCTAAGGTTCGCCTCTGCATTACAGAGTCAAAACGCACAGGTCGAACCAGCGTTATAACCACAAAACGCAGAGGTCGTGGCTGCGTTCCAAACTCAAAACGCAGAGGTTATGGACTTAAAACGCAGAGTTTAACTCTGCGTCCAACAACAAAAACACACAGCCTAACTCTGCGTCCCAGATCCAGAGACGCACAGTTAATGTAGAGTTCAACTCTGCGTCCCAAGTCCAGAGACGCACAGTTAATGCAAAACCTAACTCTGCGTCCAACAACAAAAACACACAGTTCATCTATGCACAGTGCGACCTGTGCGTTTTCAGCATAAAACATCCCAACTCTGCGTCTCAGAGTTCATCACGCTACGCGGCCTGTGCGTTCAGCCACCAAAATAGGCCCAACTCTGCGTTTTTAGTCTAAAAACGCAGAGTTCGGGCCCTGAACGCTATTTTTCAGCGTTTGACTCGTTCAAAGCACGCAATGAACAGTTTCAGGAACTGTTTTTCCCCCACGATTTGAGGGATTTTTGCCCCACTTAAGAGCGGATTAAGGGGGTAGTTACCACCCTTAATCCCCTATAAATACCAGAAACTCAATTGAGTTAAGGGATCGAATTTTTTCTCATCAACAAAGGGAGATTCGGTCAAAAGGTTGGGACTTGGCAGCACCAGAGGAGATCCTTAGAGCATTTTCTGGAGCTCGGGAGATTGGCAACAGGAGCATTCCCTTGGCTTATAACCGACTTTCGGTTCAAATCAACTCTTTTTCAAGAGTTCAAACTCGTTCAGAGTTATCAACTCGATCAGAGTTCAAAACTTGCTCTGCAAGTTCTTCTAAAACTCACTCTGAGTTATTAACTCGTTAAGAGTTATTTTTAAGACTCTTTTTCAAGAGTTTCGAACTCGATCAGAGTTATCAACTCGTCCAGAGTTTCAAACTTGCTTTGCAAGTTCTCCACAGCGTCAAATCGTGAGGAGAAGACTACGTTCCAGTGAATCAAGACGTGCGGATCGTCAACGAGAAGCAAACTCGACGCGAGAATTCGAGGGAGGCATCTCATCGCCACCGTGAAGAACCCAGAATTAAACAAAGGGGAGAATCAAATTCATTCTCCTCTCTTTTGTAATCGGAATCCAAATTGTAATTCATTTTGAGAGGAATACAAGTCAAATTTTTCTTTCATTGTCTTTTTACTGCAAATTTCCAACAAACAGGAGGAAGCGGAGAAGAGGGTCACTGCATTGGAGGCCGAGCTAAACAACAACGAAGCTCGGTAGTGTCGGGAGCTGGATGCGAGAGAAAAACTCATCAAGGGGTATAGATCTCATGGCGCCAAGCAGACAGCCTCCATTGAGAAGATCCAAGGTGAGGTGGCTTAGCTGAGGGAGGAGGTTGGCCGCCTCTAGCAAGGAATTTCCGAGCGGGATGGCCGCCTACCTTCTCTAGAGGGGGAGGTTGAGTTCTAGAGGCGTCTCAATGTGACAACTCAGGTTGATACTCGATTGAGTCGTCTCTTGATCGAGCAACTAAAGCGGGACCTTGAGGAGGAGCGGTCAGCTCACCATACATCCATTACAATCATTAAGGACCTAGAAGATCAGCTCATTTGCTTGGACTCGGAGTAGTAAAAGGCAAAAGTGGTCGATGACTGGTGCCAGGGCCTCTTAGGAAAAACTAAGGTGACCTTAGCTTGCAAGGGTGGGGTCGACTACCTATCCTCACTGCTCCCTTATGCCTCTTACCTTGCGCTTGACCGCCTTTACCTTCCTCATGTCTCTTGCTGCCTTGACCTCCTAAAGGTGATCGAGGTGAGTGCAGGGGGGCTAGAACTGGCGTTGGGTGATGACTGCAATGAGTCAGGGGGGACCTTGTAGAAGTCCCTCCCGCTTCCTCTTTTGCCGCACCCGCCCCAGCAGCTTTCGCAGAGGACCTCCCAAGCACTACTTCTGGATCTAGCCAAGAAGCATGAGGGCTTGTATCTTTTCTTTCTATTTTTTAAATATTGATATGGATACTGTAATAAAGTATGTAATAAAATATGCTTGAAGTTTGGAATAAAGATTTGGATTTTCGCTCTCATTCGGGAATTTGCCTTTAGTTATTCCTCGTTTTTTTGGTTGCTGGCCATTCCAATCTAATTTGACAGAATAAGTGATGGTTATCGTGAGTCGATCGTGTTAGGATGACCTGAGCGTTGAGGGGTCAGGACGATCGGCTCGTTTTACGCCTTTTATTGGCGAGATGACCGGGTCTTTTTGTCAAGAAAGACCGGTAGGTTGGAATTCCTAGGACGCCTAGGTCTTTTAGCAAAGTGACAACCAGACGACTGAGTGCCTAGGTCTTAATGAGGATGCTTAGGTCTTTCAGTAAAATGACAACCTGAAGGTTGGGTGCCTAGGTCTTAATGAGGACACCTAGGTCTTTTTGACAAAGTGACAACCCGAATGTTAGGTGTCTAGGTCTTAATGAGGACGCCTATGTCTTTTTGACAAAGTGATAACCTGACGGTTGGGTGCCTAGGTCTTAATGAGGACGCCTAGGTCTTTTTGGCAAAGTGACAACCCGAAGGTTTGGTGCCTAGGTCTTAATGAGGACACCTAGGTTTTTTTGGCAAAATGACAACCCGAAGGTTGGGTGCCTATGTCTTAATGAGGACGCATAGGTCTTTTTGGCCTGTCGTGATGGTTGGCATCATGAGTGTGAGAGCTGACCGTGAGGCGGACGTGCCTTGGGTTCATCCTGAGAAGACACCAAGGGCTTAAAGTTTTTGCACAGATTGGGCACTTCGAGAGTGCGATAGAAGTCAGATTCGAAAAGATTTCTCTCATAACAAATAAAGTTTTGTACTAGATTATTGAAAATATTTTTTAAGATGCTCCCCACAAGGTTCCCCAGGGTGAGTCGACCGATGTGGCGGTGGGGCTGCGTGCTCGACGCGATCCCTCCGCTGCTTGGTAGCAGCATGAAGAGTTCGAGGTGGAACTATTCATCGGGCTTCAGAAGGGGGGTGAGTCCCCGGTCGCTAGTCTTCAGAAGGCGGTGGGACGACAGAAGAAGCTTGTTGTGGCTGTGGAAACTAGCTGAAGAGCTCGCTGGTGAAGGTAGCGAGTTGATGTTGGAGGGATTGAGAGATCTTCTTAGTCATTTTTTCAAGCCGAGCTTGAGGAACGTAGCTTTGGTGTGGTCCTCCAGGGTGAGACTGATCAGCCCTATACTCAGAACCATACATACTTGCTCGAAAAAGAAAGACACCCCGCGGTGGACACCAAACTTTTGATGTTAATAATCACACAGATAATGTAATGGGGGTGAGGTTGATTATGGGTCGCTAATTTCTCTGAATACCTAGTTTTGAGTTGAGTAGCTTCTTCCTGCACAAATAGCAACTTGTAAGAGGAAGGGGACTAGTTCCCCAGTTGTTCCTCCAACGATCAAGTCAGTTATGGAATTGAGTAGGAAAGTGATGAACTGTGTGAGTTCTTAATTGTAGTGGAGTGGAGAAGAATCCTGAGAGATTGCTTACCATGGTATTTGAAATAGTTTTCTTTTTTTAGCCAAGCAAGAGGGGTAGTCTAGTCTTTTTGACCGAGCCTGAGCTGGCAGCTGAGTCAGCAATTACTTTACAGGGTGTCGGTCATGGATCGACTGTGTGATGGACGCTATCATTTCACCATTAATGAGATGAGATGGACGACGTACGAAGCTGGCGTGGTCCAATGTGTCATAAATAGTATAGGAGATGGAGAAATGATGGCGCCTGCCAATCATTTAATGTGACATTGACGCGCCGTTAGTGGGGGAGGTTTGAGGTTGAAGTCGTCCTTTAGCTTATAGCGAGGGGTGTCGAGAATGAACAGCTTTCGAGTTGACCCTGCAAGGTGTTGAATAGCTGGTCAAGTGGGCTCGTAGCGAGTCATATTCGACAAGAGGTCCGGCAAGTACCGCCCTTCGAGTCGATCTAAGGAGATGTCGACTCGGCGAGTCGGCTAAGTCAGGATTTTTTGTGGTCCTGACCGTCAATTCGATTTGAGCAGTGCATGTAGGAGGACACCTGTCCGTTGCTGACAAAGTGCCATTTAGCGACTAAAAACAGCATAACAGACGGTGTTGATCGTTAATATCGACGCTCAAACATGTGCTCTTACAGTTGAGTGTAACTATGTGTTTTTCCAATATCTCTCTCTCTCTCAATCAATGATTCACACTTTGATCAGCTCGCTACTCGTTCTTATCTCCATGATGCAATTTAAGTGTTTTTCCAATTTTAGTCCCTCAAGTTTTGTGTTCATATTTTTAAATTGGAACCCCAAATTTTGATATTTTAAATTTTGTCTCCCAATTTTTTATGTTTTATTTATCTTCTGAACACAAAGCAGTCTCCCAAGTATTTAAGATTAATTTCAAAATACTTAAGAAGTAATTTCAAATCTTTAAATATTAAAATTAATCTTCCAAATCTTCATAGTTTGAAATTAGTGTTTCA
>NC_033794.1:119655068-119655948 GCF_001876935.1 Asparagus officinalis | reverse complement strand
GTATACTTAAAGATTTTGGGGATTAATTTCAAAATACAAACCATATTGAGGAGTAATGTAAATAAGACCTACAATAATTTTATCGACCAGCACTGTCTTTGAGTTGACTTCCCTCGGCTTCCTCCTGCTTCCTCTTCAAGACCTCCACGGTCCAAATAAATCTCGTCCTCCTCCTCCTCCTCCTCCTCCTCCCTCTCTCTCTCCTCGTCTCTCAACCAAAACCAAAACCCTAACCCTAGCGGCCATCCCCCCCACCAAATGGATACAGTACACCGCCGGACCACGATAATCTCCCGCCACCTCCATCCTTCATCATTCCCCAACGAGCAGCCCGTCCTCAACCCCTCCCCTTGCCTCAAATACCCTCCGCCCTCCGATCAAATCCTCTTCAGCACTCAATCCCTCCGCCAAATTATGGACGGCCACGATATCGATCGACGTCAGGGACTGGGCTTCCGCTTGATCGAGAAGCAGCAGCCTCGTTTGCCTCCGCCGGCGAGGGATAGGGTATTCGTGGGCCCCGATTAGCAACCAGCGAAGGAGCAGCAGAGGGGTGAATGGATGAGGAGGTCGATTTCTTGATGAAGAGTTGGCGGTTTTGAGGGGTTGGTTGACGGAGGAGGGGGAGGCGGCGGATGAGGAAGAGAGCTCTGAATGAAGTGTTTGGGCTTTACGATTCTCCTCATGGCCATGCACGATTCAGTTCTTTTCTTGGTGAGAATTTTGGTGAACTTTGTAATGTTTTTGGGTTTTTGTTGTGATTTGATTAATGTTTGCATGTTTGACTATTTAAAGCTTACTATAATCTTTAATATGTTTAGTGCTAGAATACAAACTAACTTCGGCGAGTTCTGGTGTAAGTAGTAATGTTTTGTGGTTT
>NC_033794.1:119639108-119655043 GCF_001876935.1 Asparagus officinalis | reverse complement strand
CCAAGAAAAGAATTGAATCGTGCATGGCGCATGAGGAGAATCGTAAAGCCCAAACAACCTCATTCAGAGCATCTCTTCACTCATCCGCCGCCTCCCCCTCCTCCGTCAACCACCCCTCAAAACCCCAACTCTTCATCAACAGAAATCGACCCTCCCTCATCGCATTCACCCCTCTGCTGCTCCTTCGTCTGTTGTAATCGGGGGCCCCACGAATACCCTATCCGCTCGCCGGCGAGGGCAAACGAGGCTGCCTGCTTCTCACAAGCGGAAAGCCCAGTCCCTGACGTCGATCGTGGTTGACGGAGGAGGGGGAGGCGGCGGAGCTGAGGAAGAGAGCTCTGAATGAGGTGTTTGGGCTTTACGATTCCTCCCTCATGGCCATGCCCACGATTCAGTTCTTTCTGTGGTGAGAATTTTGTCGAACTTTGTAATGTTTTTGGTTTTTGTTGTGATTGTGATTATGTTTGCATGTTTGACCTTTTAAAGTTACTATCTTTAACTATGTTAGTGCTAGAATACAAACTAACTTCGGAGTTCTGGTGTACGTAGTAAGTCTTTTGGTTTGGTATTAGAGCAAAAGTCTTTTGGTTTGGTATTAGAGCAATCACATGTTCAAATTTGAACAAATTTTCAAAACAGCCCCAAAAAGATTTTTATTTATCAAAATCGACCCACTTTTTTTTAATTTATCAAAATCGACCAACTTTTTACCACGTGGGCTTCATGAAGTTCCTAAACAGTCGGGGTTGGCAACCCCGACTGTTTAGGAGGGTGTTAAACCCCAATTAGAACTCTTAAATCCGAAATATTCATGTTCTAAACAGTCGGGGTTGGTAACCCCGACTGTTTAGGAATTTCATTAAGCCCACGTGGCAAAAAGTGGATCGATTTTGATAAAAAAAAAATGGGTCGATTTTGAAAAATAAAAATCTTTTTGGGGCTCTTTTGAAAATTTCCTCCTTCAAATTTTACCAGCCACTAATTTAAAAGTGGATTTAAAAACCAAAAATACCGCTGCGTGAGTAAATAGTTAGGATTGCTCTACAATAGAATCTTCATTTTTAGCTTGTTTTCCTTTCTAAAGATGGAAAAATTTGTCAAAAAAAGCAAGGGAGTGATCATTGCTTTCAATTACAAATGAATGGTTGCGATTTATCTTGAATGCAAAGTGAAAATGGGTGCAATTTTTATTGGATATTGTGATCAGTATTAATTTGAAAAGAATTGACCACCATCTATTAGCGAACTGACAGTTGTAATTGCAAGTCCTCGGTGCAAGAACTTCAAATATTATTTGTGATTTGAAGTGGCTGAAGATGTGAATGTTATCTCTTTGGAGGAGAATTCTTGTTGATTTCCTTGACACAAGAGTTCGTCATATGCTGCATCCTTCTAGTATCCAAGATTTGTAGGAATCTTGATCAGAGAAAACCAGACTCTAGGGCTTTGTTTGGTTCCTTTTTGTAAGCCACGTGATAGTTACTGTAGCTAGTGGATCAATGTTCCTGGACATGACATCTACAGTAAACACTGCACTCAAAACGCTTCATTTTGGTGAGACTTGCTCAGAAGCTGTCACCTGGGTTTTTTTTGCTGTCACCTGAGTTTTTTTAATTGTCACATCAGCCTTCTATTCGCACAACCAAACAAGGTAAACCGGTGAAAGCTACTGTAGCCTGATAACTACAGTAGCTTTTAAGCAAAAACAACCCAACCAAACGGGCCCTTATCTTTGTGCTTGCCATTGGATACTGCACCAAAATTTACTTATCTTTTTCTTGTGTTGTGCATAAGCCTAGATGGTGTCCATGCCTATCAATGAACTGATAAAGTACTGAAGACAATGTGATCACCCTCCAAAAAGTTAAGAGTAATGTCTAAGGATTCTACAAAGGATAATTTCCATTTGCATGCGACATATTCCTTCCCCCCAGTTGAGGCCTTTTTCTCAAGGATATTTTAGCTTTTTGACGATTACAGGTAGGATCCAATGGGAAAAGTTCAAACTTCACGGGGTTTTGTGACACGCCTCACAGTTCAAGGGGATTTTGTGAGATTAGAAAAACATTCAGGGGGTTATGTGGTGCACCACCTAAGGTTCATGGGCTAAGTTGCATGGAAACGGGCACAGATACTGGTACGAGTGCGGATAGGGGTACGAGACACGGCAAAGCTGTAAAATGTTTGGTACGGGGACACGACTACATATATATATTGAATTAATAATGTACATGAGATAAAATTTTTTCCGCTTCATGTGTCATTAGAATTAAAATTTCGATCACATTTTTGAGTTTATTTTATCATATTGATTATCGTGAATTGTAAACTACTCAAATTTTTTACTAGACATCTAAACGACCCATTAACTATATAGTTCTGAACTTGGGTATGAACTGAAACGAACCCGACCCGTATCCCATTAGTTTCAAAAAACGGATGTGAAGTGTAAGCTTTACGTCCAGGAAGTCTTTGGCAAGTGTTTTAAATTAACACATATATCGTCTAATTGAGTACATGTTGTAATAAATGCATGTATATATTTAAGAAGTGTCCATGAAGTTTGGGTACGGAAAAGTATCGGGCACGTGTCCGGTACGGGTACGGCTTCAATAATGAAGTACCCGGGTAACATAGTTTATGGGGTTTCTGTGAAAATAAGCCAATTTATTTTAGTCAACACTTAGGTGCAAACAATTTTTTGTTGGACCTAGTAAGTTTTGCTCACTAAAAGAGATAATATAGGAACCAAAAGAAAAAGAAGTGTCAGCCGCAACTTTTTTTGACCAGCAACATTCTTTTACAAAAGAATGAGTCGGTGACCGAAAGCTGCTGAAATATTTGAGAAAATAAAAAGTTGGTGGGTCCCACCAATAAATTATTATTAGTGACGGGTCCTACTAATAATATTTTATTTATGCATATTGTTTCTCAAACACTATAAATAGGGCCCTAAACTTTTAAGAAAATCTCATCCCAGAAACAACTTCTCTTATAGAAGAGTAAGAGAAAACACAGAGAGAGTTTGTGAGAGTTCTTGGAGTGTATCTGATTAAGAGAGGGTATTTTCTTGGATCTATTCTTTTGGGATATAAAAGAATTTGGCGTCGTCGTTGCACCATGGAGTAGCTCCGAAGGAGTGATTCTTTTGGGATATAAAAGAATTTGGCGTCGTCGTTGCACCATGGAGTAGCTCCGAAGGAGTGAACCACGTATATCTGTGAGAATTTGGCGTCGTCGTTGCACCATGGAGTAGCTCCGAAGGAGTGAACCACGTATATCTGTGAGTACTGTGTTTGATTTTGTGCTTTTATTTTGTGTATTTAGTCTCCGTTCGAGACGTTATTATTAGGCGTGTAACCTAACAAATGGTATCAGAGCCTGACTTAGAGTATATATATTTGTTTATCGTATGCTGTGACTGTCACTAAAAGTGGATATTCCACATCAGAAAATAAGTTAGATTAATATTTTTAAAGCATTGGGCACTATTTACGTGTACGGCACTATTCACGAATATGGTACTATTCACAAATACGGTTCGTGAAAGACGTAATCTTTCGCAATGGGATCTACAGTTAAAAACGACAGGCTTCGAATTGAGAAGTTCGGCGGTTAAATTTTAGGTATTAGAGGATGCAAATAGAAGACTATTTGTACCAGAAGGATCTCTTTCTACCCCTCTAAGGAGAGGCGGGGAAACCTGAGAAGATGGACGATGATAAGTGGAAGGTGCTCGATCGTAAAGCACTTGTCACCATCAGGCTTAACCTTCACCAGCATGTGACTTATAACGTCTCGCATGCGACCACCACCAAGGAGTTGATGAAGGCCTTGGAGGCGTTGTATGAGAAGCCGTCTGCTTCAAATAAGGTGTACCTGATGAAGAAGCTATTCAATCTGAAGATGTAGCAAGGAGCTCGCCACGCGTGGCGGACTTCTTGAACGAATTTCAGGCTGTTGTGCAACAGCTTGCTGCAGTAGATCTCAAGTTTGACAATGAGATCCAAGCTCTTCTGCTACTTTCTTGTCTACTAGATTCATGGGAGAATATGATGATGACGATGAGCAACGCTAATGGCAATGACAAGATGAAGCTCGACACAGTGGTTGGGGTAATTCTGGATGAAGAATCTCGTCGTAAAGTCTCAGGAGCTGAGGCCTTTAGCAGTGGGAGTGCTCTGCATGTTGAGGCGCGAGGGCGTGCGCAGAAGAAGGGTAGGGGACAACGAGATCAATCAAAATCCAGAGGGAAGTCTAAAGAGCCAAACTCGAATGGTTACGGTGAAGGGAAGTGCTTCAGATGGGGAAAGAAGTGTCACTTTGCACGGGATTGCAGAGTTTTTATTCCAGCATCAGTAGGGGATGATCGGGCTGACGGTGTAGCCAATCTCATGCACGAGACAGATTCAGATGCGCTTCTCCTATTCCTCGAAGACAAAAGCGATGCATGGGTCATCGACTCTGGCGCATCTTTCCATGCAACCTCACAACAAAAGCTACTTTTATCATTCGTGAAGGACTTGGGGACAGTCTATCTTGGCGACGATTAACCTTGCAAGGTTTTCGGGAAGGGAAATTGTACCCTCAAGATGGAGGGTGGGACCATCTTGACGTTGAATGATGTTCGGCATGTACTGAATCTCAGACGAAATCTTATATCAATCGAAAAACTGACTGATTCCGGTTACAGAGTATCCTTCGAGCAGAGAAGCTGGAAGGTGTCCAAGGGTGTCCTGGTGGTGGCACACGACAAACGTGAGGGGTCTCTCTACATCGCCAACGGGAAGATCGACCACTTGCTTGCCACAGGACAAACATCATCATCATCTTCCGTCGACTGCATGATTGGCATCGACGACTTGGCCACATGAGCGAGAAGGGGATGCAGATAATGGCCGCGGGAGAGAGGCTTCCGGGTCTGAACAAGATCGATATGACTTTCTGTGAGGACTACATCCTAGACAAACAAAAGAAGATGAGCTTCAACAAGACCGGACCGACTCCAAAACTACAGAAATTAGAGTTGGTGCACACCGACGTGTGGGGACCTGCACAAGTCTCATTTGTTGGAAACTCTCTTTACTTTATCACTTTTATTAATGATGCTACGAGAAAACTATGAGCGTTCTTCTTGAAGCACAAGTCAGATGTTTTTATCATCTTCAAAAAGTGATTTGCCTGTGTGGAGAACGAAATAGACAATAAGCTGAAGTACCTAAAGTCTGATAATAGAGGCGAGTATTGCAGCTAGGAGTTTGAGAACTTCTGCTCGTCCCATGGGATTCGGAGACTGAAAACCGTCCCAAGCACACCTCAGCACAACGGAGTGGCGGAGCGCATGAATCGCACTATCTTGGAGCGCGTCAGAAGTGTGAGGATCCACTCCGGATTGTTCAAGAACTTTTGGGCCAAAGCTGTCAATATTACTGCATACTTGATCAACCGCGGGCCATCCGCGGCTCACAGTTATGGGATACCTGAGGAGGCTTGCACCGAAAAGAAGCTGAAGCTAGAGCACTTACGAGTATTTGGTTGTGACGCCTATGTCATGACCAATCCTGCTGACCGATCAAAGCTTGATCCAAAGTCAAAGAAGCTCTCTTTTATCGGTTATGGAGGAGATGATTATGGGTACCGTTTCTGAGATCTAGATGCGCGTAAGGTGGTGCGCAGTCGTGACGTCGTGTTCCATGAGAATACGGTGTACAAGACCAAAGAGGTGAGTGAGAGTCAGCTATCTCCCACTCTTTTCCTAGATATTGCTGACAGTGAGGATGGAGGTGAAATACCTATCAGCATAGAAGACGGAGACCAAGAGAATGTGCCAGATGTACAGCAGTAAGATCCAACAGAGTTACCGATCGCAATTCGCAAAGCTTCAAGAAATGCAAGGGTGCCAGAGAGGTACCTTTCCATCATGAATTATCTTCTCCTGACTGACAATGGTGAGCCAGAAAGCTATGAGGAGGTACAGCAGACCGGCAAAGCTCGGGGCTGTTCGCGGGAAAAATCGTGTCTTTCTTTGTAATTGATTCCATTGTCATCTTAAATAACAGCTTTTTGAGTTACAAAAGATCCGGTCTTTTTTAGATCCGGTTACAATAAAAATCAAAGAAAAATAAACAAAGATTACAACTTTCTCCTTTTGTGTCGAACAAATCGCGAGCTCCTGTTTTGCGGTCACTCGCTTTTGTGGGTTCTTTGCCTGCGCCGGGGTTTATCCGTGGACCACCGTGAGATCTAGATCCGGTCGGATCTATGCAGTACAACGGGTATTATTTCACCAAGGAAATAATAGCCGGGGGGGGATTGGTTCACCAAGGAAACAATCGCCCAAATCTCGGGATCAAAGACCAAGCTTTGATCCGGAGTGTGCCTACGTAGATCTGAGATCCGGTCCTCTCGAACTCTTGCCTTATTTGGCGTTGACGATCGCCGAGCACCAGATCTGGATGAGCAAGTCCTCAAAGTCCTAAAGTTTGAATCTTTTTTAGATCCGAGTCTTCAATCCAGCAGGGTTTCGCCTCCAAAAAATCTAACATTTTCAAATGAACAAAGGGGAGCCTATTTATAGGCTCTCTGAACTGTGCCCGTGCACAGATCTGGGTGCGGCCGACCCATGGGTGGCCGCACTGGGGCCGAGCCACCCATGGGTGGCTCGGTCTTGGCCGAGCCACCCACGGGGTGCTCGGCTTTGGCCGAGCCCCCTTAGGCGTTTGGGTTTTGTTGTTTTTGTCGATTTCGTGTTGATTCGGACTTCTGATTTGTTGAATCTGATTTGGCAGTAGATCTCGATTCCCTGATTAGCAGTAGATCCGATTCCTGATTAAGCAATAAATCCACTTCTGAGTTCGAGTCCGAAACTGATCTTGATTGATCGTGATTCGTCCGAGTCCGCCTTTGGTTGCCATGACTCGTTGACTCTTCAGCCCGTTAGTTTGTTCCGCACGCGAATGGATGTAATTCGTTGCTTGCGTGCGATTCGTAACGGCTTTCGTCGGTTTGTACCGAGCTGTGCTAAGGGACCTATAAGCAATTTTATATGCCTACAGATACCCCCTCCAAAGTATTTCAGCCTCGTTCTTTTATAGAAGAGTCTGGAATACATTGGATATGATTGTCCCAACCTTCAATCGGTGTAACGGGACTTTGGAATGGCTTCTGTTCTTGATTCCTTCAATCTTCCAGGCTATTCGGTGCTTTGTCGAGTGTCTGTAAGAGTTCCGGTGCTGCATTTATTGTCTGACCATTGTCGGAATTTTAAACTTGAAGTCGATTCCTGATTTTCTAATCTTTAGCTGACCATCGATTGTTGGCGTTGAGTTTTTGTTTGCGACGTGTTGTCTGGCGTCCAAGCTTCATTGCGACGCATTGTCCGGCGTCTGACACAGTTTATACTCATATGTTTATTGGAGTATTAAGAAGCAGTTTATACTCGTATACTTTTCGGAGTATCGATTCTTTCATTGCAACGCATTGATCGGCGTTAACCTAGGGTTACGTGTTGACCGGCGTTGACCCTAGGGTTTTGAACGTCGTACGTTAACTTTTTGATCACAACGCGTTGACTGGCGTTGACCTAGGGTTACGCGTTGTCCGGCGTTGACCCTAGGGTTTCGAATGTCGTTGGATGCTCAAGTCACGAGACCAACTAATGAAGCTGATGCGTCTGTGACTCTCGTATTTATAGGATTTTTGGCAAATCCTCAGCCATCAACGGGTTTGATAAGCCTTTACCGAATACCATTTGAGTCGGGCTAGTATGCGGATTTGTTCAAGTCCGTTCCGCATGTGACGTTAAGCTAAAAGAGTTAACCCTTTTAGTGCTACGATATTGAATACGTAGACTTCGTCTTTCTCCTGTGAAAAGACTAAACAGCAACGTGTATGAGACGTTGGCTTAGGATTTTTGGCAAATCCTCAGCCTTTAACGGATTTGATTAGCCTTTACCGACTACCGTTTGAATCGGGCTTACATGCGGATTGTCTAAATCCGTTCCGCATGTGACGTGTATGATGTAGACGTCAAAAATGCTTACAGACATCCAAATATCACTCAAGACAAAGAGAAGGTGATAAACATCAGTATCTAAGTCATGGGAGATCATACAAGCCCAAAGGAAGCAAAAGGATCTGTGAATCAACATAAAACAATGTGAATTCACAGAACAATGCAAACTACAGCGTGTGGGCGCGGCAGCTCATGGTGCCGCGGCTACAGCGCGGCAGCTCATAGTGCCGCGGCTAAGACGCGGCAGTTCATAGTGCCGCGGCTTGGGCGCGGCAATCCATGGTGCCGCGGCTACTATAGGGGATGCTACAGCGGTTACGAGGTAGTTATGTGATGATTATGTGAAGTCTACGTGGCGGCGTATCAGAAATAGAACGTGTGCTGACGTGTACAAGCAGTTAAACCACGAAAAAGGTGGTTAAAAGTCGTGGGAGGACAGTTTCAAGCACGATGGAACGTGCTGGTAACTGCCCCTGTGGCCGCTGCAGTTCATGCTGCCGCGCCAATAGCCGCTGCAGTCCATGCTGCCGCGCCAATAGCCGCTGCAGTCCGGGATGTCGCGGTCAAAGGGATAGTCGTTGATCGGCTATTTCTTCAGTTATTGTCCAAGGAGGCTATAAATACCCCCCTATGGACATCATTGACGGGGGGCTGAGCATTTTCCAGAGAGATTAGAGCAGAGAGCCTTGAGTTTTGGTGAATTAGAGCAAGAGAGAGAGTCTTCCTTCTTCACAAACATCCTCAAGAAGCTTCTAGCGAGTCCTAGAGATCTAAGCTCAGACTTGATCTTTGGAAGAGTGAACATCTTACATCGATAAGATATTCGCTTCAAATTCTTACTTCGATAAACGAAGGAAGAATCATTAAACCCCTCACGGTTCAATCAGAATCTGTGATTTGGTGGTCCACGAGTCAAAGCGCTCCCGGCACAGGCAAAGATCCCACGCAAGCAGCGATCCAAACAACGGTCCTGCGTTTGTTTCTCAAGAGTTGTAATTTTCCTTTTGTTGTGTAAAAGAAGTCTTATAAAAAGACTATTTCTTTTGAATTTATTGTAATCGACCGAAGATATAATGAATTCCACAACGAAACCAACTTTTGACGCAAACAAGCTGGCGACCACAGTGGGAGCCAACGGTCTCGCTGCCGAGACCGTCGTGTCGCAGCCGATCAAGATTCCAGTTGAATCCATGGTCGAATACGAATTCGACCAGACCAAGTTTGAGGAATATCTCTCATCATCCTCTTCAAGATCTTCATTATCTCGCAAGTACAAGAGGATCTCACAATTGAGGAAGAGTTGCATGCCAAAGAAGGCACAAAATGAAGACTCTCGCTTGATTGTTGCTGAGAATTTCACTCGCAACACCTCTGCTCAAAATGGCTCTTATCTAATTGAAGAGTCATCGAATCAAAGCCCGACGACATTGACGAAAAGAGCTCGTCAGAGACAGCGTCAGCGTCTTGCTCGTCAAATAGCTAAGGCATTTGAACAAACCGACGGAGTTCGTTATTATGCGGACTTAGAGTCGAGGAAACAACAAGTGGTTCGTTCAACGCAACGACGAACTACTCACGTTTCTGCACAATTCACAACGGAGGAATGGACACTCATCAAAAGGGCTCGTTCGACCCTCCAAGAACGTATACAAAAACGTCGTGCAAACGTTGTTCATGCCCGTGCTCTCTTACAACAAAGACGAGAAAGGAGGAAGGAAACGGTGACCAAAGAATCACCAAAACTCCGCCAAGTTTGGATTCTGAAGTCTGGACTTATGCAAAATCAGCATTCGGAGCCCGTTAAGACTCCATACCCACAAGGGGGTGGTTCTAAACGTGCGACTCCCGACATAACCTTGGATCGCTTAAAGACAAAAATAAATTGTCCTGAGAATGCCAACAAGGTTTTATACTCCCAGAAGAAGACGCATTCACCAAATGATATCGTCATACCTGGGAGATCATACCAACAGACGATACGATTTTTTGGCAATCATACCGATGAATCGTATTATCAAGTTGAGGTTGTGAATAATTTTCGAAAGAGAGTTATTCGAGAGATAAACTCTCGTTGTTCCTGTGCACGACTCGTCAAAACAGCATTATCAGAATGTGACTGTTTCAAACGAGAAATCATCCCACGAAAAGTCTCTGCATTATCAAAGCCTAAGCTGAGACATTTCCGCAAAAGAAAATCAGCTGCCCAAAATGATGAATTCCCTGAAGTCACCATCAACGTAGCTGATAGAAGAAAGTCTAAACAGCATTCAAGTGACTCAAATCCCGACTTTTCCCCGAAAGGAAAAGTCAATCCAAGAATTGCTCAAAGGATGTCTCGACTCCAATTAGGAGCTATCAGACGCAGAGACTACAAGAGAATGCAAGAAGGAATGTCCTCGGAGGATGAATTCTCGGACACTTATTCTGCAATCGCTTCTGATGATACAATGTCTAGCACAGGACAAATCAGAGAAGTATTCACAATCACTGCTGATCAGTTCACTCAAATACTTCAGGAAGCTCTAGCCAAACAACGTGAAGAAATTAGAGCTGAAGTGAAGACAGAAATGAAGTTGGCTATCCAACAAATGAGAGAACTGTTAACTCAACAGCCTCAACCTCCTGAGTCCAATCAGCGACTTGAATCCAGCCACCACACTCGGAATGTTGTAGAGGACAGTGATCCAGAGGTGGATGAAGTCATTATGGCTGATACACCTCCCAATGACAATAACGCTGGGGGTGGTTTAACGGATCCTCCCAATAACGATATTGGGGGTGGTTCAATAGCACCTCTCACTGGGGGTGGTCCAATTATCTTTACTCGACATCATTCAGAAAGAAATGAAGACGATGACGGGAAAATGCAAAAACTTGAAGACAAAATCAATGCTTTGATGACGGCTCAAGAAGTTAAGAAGACGGGTATTCCATGTCCTTATCCGAGGGAATGGGATTCAATACCATACCCGACCAAATTCAATCTGATTAACTTCACACCGTTTGAAGGGAAGAGTTCGCCGATTCAACACTTGATTTATTTCAAGTCTCATTTGGGCATAATCTCTGGAAACGAGGCCTTAATGATCCGGTCATTCGTTGGCACCCTTCGTGGGCCCGCCTTCGATTGGTACCGACGGCTCAAGCCAGGGAGCATCAATTGCTGGGATGACATGGAAAGTTTGTTCCTCAGCAACTTCTTCGATGATGACACCGAAGTGTCAATCGGAACTCTTTTGGATGAGAAGCAAAAAGACGGAGAGTCAGTCGACAATTTTGTCAAGCGTTTCCGTAACATGGCGATGAATTGCAGAGATCCTATTACAGAGGAGTTCATCCTGCAAACATGCCACAATAACCTCTCCATCGATGTCCTGGAAGCTCTGGGGGTCGTGCCATCCACAACTTGGAAGGAGTTAAAATCTCGGGGTGAACAAGCTGAGCACTTTCTTAAAAGAAAGAAAGCTGAGAGAGGCCAACCAATGACATCTGCAATCATTGAGAATGCGACTCTCGATCCGAGGTTTCAAAAGGAATATTCTTTCGAAGATGATGAAGCTCCAGCCATCTTGGAATACCTCCTCGCTAATGACAAAATCGAGCTACCACCTATTAAAGATCAGGATGGTGCTAAAATGATTATGGATCCAAATTACTGTGCGTACCACAGAAGGGTTCTTCATCCCACTGAGATTTGCTTTGGACTCAAAAACAAGATCCAAGCCCTAATTGACTCCGGCGTCATAACGACGAAAGAAGTCGAGTAAAGACGACCATAAAACTCCATTGGGTACACGAGTATAAACTGTTTCCCCTCACTCCGAAAAGTATACGAGTATAAACTGCTCCTTAATACTCCAACAGGTATATGAGTCTAAACTATTTCCTTTCTTTCACGGGAAGTTCCTGAAGAATGCCATGCATGGTACTTTTAAGGATAACCCGATCATATAGCTAAACATAATGATAAACTCAGTTTCACAAGAAAAAGCTGGGGGTGGATGGTTCATGTAACGGAAGTTCCCGAAAGAATGCTATATGTAATTTTCTTAGGAATAACCCGATCATTACAAACAAAGTGTTAAACACTACATCCCCACGGTGATTTCCGAATATTCATTTGCTGAGATGAGATTCGATCACTTCGTTGGATCAATCTTCCCTCTCAAACCCTCCTTTGGTCAAACCTTTAAACAGTTAGGACCAAAGCCAAAATCCCCTCTCGATTCGTTCCATGAACGAGAGGTCCACAAATTGAACGATCAAACCTTTAAACAGTTAGGATCGTCTCAAATCCCCATCTTGGTCAAACCTTTAAACAGTTAGGACCAAAGCCAAAATCCCCTCTCGATTCGTTCCATGAACGAGAGGTCCACAAATTGAACGATCAAACCTTTAAACAGTTAGGATCGTCTCAAATTCCCATCTTGGTCAAACCTTTAAACAGTTAGGACCAAAGCCAAAATCCCCTCTCGATTCGTTCCATGAACGAGAGGTCCACAAATTGAACGATCAAACCTTTAAACAGTTAGGATCGTCTCAAAACTCCAACTTGGTCAAACCTTACTACAGTTAGGACCAAAACCAAAATCCCCTTTCGATTCCTTCCATGAACGAGAGGTCCAGCTTCGATTTGTGCAATCAAAACTATAAAAGTTAAGATTGCTTCCAATCTCAATTGATCAAACCTTATTCAGATTCTCTGAATAGAAATCCCAATTTAAATTTCCTTTGTACCAGGAGATAGAATATAAAATTCTTCCTCTCCGATTCCGGGTTCATCTCTACCAACAAACAAGAGACCAGGAGATAGAATATAAAATTCTTCCTCTCCATCATCGGGTTTATCTCTACCAACAAACAAGAGACCAGGAGATAGAATATAAAATTCTTCCTCTCCATCATCGGGTTCATCTCTACCAACAAACAAGAGACCAGGAGATAGAATATAAAATTCTTCCTCTCCATCATCGGGTTCATCTCTACCAACAAACAAGAGACCAGGAGATAGAATATAAAATTCTTCCTCTCCATCATCGGGTTCATCTCTACCAACAAACAAGAGACCAGGAGATAGAATATAAAATTCTTCCTCTCCATCATCGGGTTCATCTCTACCAACAAACAAGAGACCAGGAGATAGAATATAAAATTCTTCCTCTCCATCATCGGGTTCATCTCTACCAACAAACAAGAGACCAGGAGACAGAATATAAAATTCTTCCTCTCCATTATCGGGTTCATCTCTACCAACAAACAAGAGACCAGGAGATAGAATATAAAATTCTTCCTCTCCATCATCGGGTTCATCTCTACCAACAAACAAGAGACCAGGAGATAGAATATAAAATTCTTCCTCTCCATCATCGGGTTCATCTCTACCAACAAACAAGAGACCAGGAGATAGAATATAAAATTCTTCCTCTCCGATTCCGGGTTCATCTCTACCAACAAACAAGAGACCAGAATACTCCAATAGGTATACGAGTCTAAACTATTTCCCTAATCTCAACAGGAAGTTTCTGGAGAATATCACTCAGAATATTCTTAAGAATAACCTGAATACTCCAACTAGGTACACGAGTCTAAACTGTTTTCCTACCCTCAACAGGAAGTTTCTGGAGAATATTACTCAGAATATTCTTAAGAATAACCTGAATACTCCAATAGGAACACGAGTCTAAACTGTTTCCCTAATCTCAACAGGAAGTTTCTGGAGAATATTACTCAGAATATTCTTAAGAATAACCTGAATACTCCAATAGGTACACGAGTCTAAACTGTTTCCCTAATCTCAACAGGAAGTTTCTGGAGAATATCACTCAGAATATTCTTAAGAATAACCTGAATACTCCAATAGGTACACGAGTCTAAACTGTTTCCCTAATCTCAACAGGAAGTTTCTGGAGAATATCACTCAGAATATTCTTAAGAATAACCTGAATACTCCAATAGGTACACGAGTCTAAACTGTTTCCCTAATCTCAACAGGAAGTTTCTGGAGAATATCACTCAGAATATTCTTAAGAATAACCTGAATACTCCAATAGGTACACGAGTCTAAACTGTTTCCCTAATCTCAACAGGAAGTTTCTGGAGAATATCACTCAGAATATTCTTAAGAATAACCTGAATACTCCAATAGGTACACGAGTCTAAACTGTTTCCCTAATCTCAACAGGAAGTTTCTGGAGAATATCACTCAGAATATTCTTAAGAATAACCTGAATACTCCAATAGGTACACGAGTCTAAACTGTTTCCCTAATCTCAACAGGAAGTTTCTGGAGAATATCACTCAGAATATTCTTAAGAATAACCTGAATACTCCAATAGGTACACGAGTCTAAACTGTTTCCCTAATCTCAACAGGAAGTTTCTGGAGAATATCACTCAGAATATTCTTAAGAATAACCTGAATACTCCAATAGGTACACGAGTCTAAACTGTTTCCCTAATCTCAACAGGAAGTTTCTGGAGAATATCACTCAGAATATTCTTAAGAATAACCTGAATACTCCAATAGGTACACGAGTCTAAACTGTTTCCCTAATCTCAACAGGAAGTTTCTGGAGAATATCACTCAGAATATTCTTAAGAATAACCTGAATACTCCAATAGGTACACGAGTCTAAACTGTTTCCCTAATCTCAACAGGAAGTTTCTGGAGAATATCACTCAGAATATTCTTAAGAATAACCTGAATACTCCAATAGGTACACGAGTCTAAACTGTTTCCCTAATCTCAACAGGAAGTTTCTGGAGAATATCACTCAGAATATTCTTAAGAATAACCTGAATACTCCAATAGGTACACGAGTCTAAACTGTTTCCCTAATCTCAACAGGAAGTTTCTGGAGAATATCACTCAGAATATTCTTAAGAATAACCTGAATACTCCAATAGGTACACGAGTCTAAACTGTTTCCCTAATCTCAACAGGAAGTTTCTGGAGAAAGACTAAACCGGCGACGTGTGTTAGGCGTCGGCATATCCTTTCTTAGGATTCAGGATGACATTCCCCATGCGTGTAAGGCATGGATTTTGGTGTTATTAATAACAACCTGCCACAATGTTGAATATGTGGGCGGGTGTTCTTTTTAACGGTTAAGAACTAACCGGCAGCGCGGGTTAGGCGCAGACTTATCCATGCTTAGGTTTCAGGATAGGATACCCCAAAATCGAACTCCGGTGTCTTTTTCTACGGAGAAAGACTAAACCGGCAGCGCGTGCTAGGCGCAGACTTATCCCTGCTTAGGATTCGGGATAAAATTCCTCGTGCGTATGACGCACGGACTTTAAAAGTTTGAAAAGTGGTGTCTTCTCTTGGGGCAAAGACGAACCCGATACGGGAGAGGAAGAATTTTATATCCTATCTCCCAAAGCTGAAGAGGAAGAATTTTATATCCTATCTCCAGTTGGAAAGGAAACTCAATGTGGGATCTCCACCCCCAGACTCCGAAAAAGATGAAACTAAGAGTGGGATCTCCACTCCGAGAATCGGAAAGGTTCAAACGGCCCTAACTTTTATAGGATTGGTCATTTGAATCAAAAGAATCCCTCATTCATTGAGGAGAACGCCCAAATTCGACCCTAACTTTTATAGGTTTGGTGGAAAAAGAACAAAAGCAGATTTTCGTTTATCGAAAAAGGCATGACTCGGTCTTAGTCCTAACTATCTGTAGGTTTGACTAAGTGAGATTGGGAACAATCCTAACTTTTATAGGTTTGATTGCTCAATTTTTTAAAGTGGACCTCTCGTTCATGGAAGGAATCGAGAGGGGACTTTGGTTGTGGCCCTAACTATAGGAAGGTTTGACCAGGTAGACTGTGAGAGTGAATACAAATCACATTGGGTTTAGTGCTTATCACTTTATTTGTAATGATCGGGCTATCCCTAAGAAAATTACATATAGTATTCT
>NC_033794.1:119538901-119638108 GCF_001876935.1 Asparagus officinalis | reverse complement strand
GTTTTAAACAAAGGGGAGAATCAAATTCATTCTCCTCTCTTTTGTAATCGGAATCCAAATTGTAACTGATTTTGAGAGAAATACAAGTTCGAAATTTTCTTTCATTGTCTTTTTACATCAAATTTCCAACAAACAAGGGTCCTAATATTTTGGAAGCAATAGGTACAGCACAGGAAGTTATTCAAAATATAGCTAAAGCTAAGAAACAATGCTTCCTTTCTTGAGTTAGTGTTGTGTCATATAATTAAACAAGTGTTAATCACATTCAACTTGTTGACACGTGTCCCAAGCAGAATACACACTAACTCAATGCAGACAGATCAAAAGAAGAGTTATCCCTTCTCGCTAGGCCGAGACAGGCATCCTTCTTGCCAGGCCTAGTTGACAACTTGTGAGGCTGACTAAAAAGGCGGTACTTGTCATCCCTTCTCGCCAGGAGTAGTCCGTTCTCGCTAGGTCGAGTCATCCATTCTTGTTAGATCGGGTCGTCCCTTCTCGCCTGGCCGGGTCATCCCTTCTCGATAACAAGTGTCTCTTCTCGCCAGACCAAGTCGTCCCTTCCCGCTAGGAGGCATCCCTTCTCGAGAGGTCGAATAATCCCTTCTCGTCAGGACGATCGAGATAGGCATCCTCGCTCACCAGGCCGAGTCGTCCAATCTTGCCAGACTGAGATAGACATGAAGAAACCGCGAAGAAATTTGGCGAAGAACAGGTTTTGGGATGTAGGAGTTAGTTTGAGAGTTGCGCGATTGACCGCGATGCAAAGCCGGTCAACCGTGAACGTGCACAAGCTCATGGATTGTGTCTGGATTTGGCGCGGTCGACCGCGAGACCCTATAGTCGATTTTTGGGCTCTGTCGTTTGTCGCAGTCGACCGTCGCGGTCGACCGCAAAACCCTGTAAGTATTTTTCAGGTTCTGTTGTTTGACGCGGTCGACTGCGTAACTGGTTAGGTCCAGTTTGAGTTTCCTGCTCTTATTGGGTTTTGGTGTTTGGTATAAATACAAATACACGTTCTATGGTTTCTTAAGGCTTGAGTTTGGGATATTTGGAGCACAGAAAAGAGGTATTTTCTGAGCTATTTATTTAGGGTTTATTTGGAGAGATTAAGAGCTTTGTGCTGAGATTAGTTTGTTCATTCGAGTGATTTATAATCTCAATTTGTATTCTTATTCTCTACTAGTGAAAAACCTCATCCCTTTCTTGCCCCGTGGACGTAGGCAATTATTGAACCACATTAAAATTGGTGCTTTGTGTTTGTGCATTGATTGGTTGGTTTTGCCTTCTTGAACGGCGTTTGGTTTGGTTCCTCGACACGGATCCCAACAATTGGTATCAGAGCTCGGGCTATACTTGGGCTATTTGGAGGAGTAGATCGATTTGGAAGCTCGTCTAGGATTTTAGTTGGTGATAAAAGTGGGATCTTTTTGGTTAAGACTCTATATTTTTTAAGTTTGGATCTATTTCTTGTTTGTTTCCGCAATTGTTTGTTAGTGTGTTGAGGATTATGGCCGGGAAAGAAGGTGTTGAGGGTGATTCTTCAGGCGTGAAGACTGTCCAAAGTTTGAATATTTACTCAATGAAGATTAACGTGGAGAAGTTCAATGGCACTAATAATTTTGGACTTTGGTATTGCGAAGTCTTGGATGCGCTCAATGCGCAGAATTTAGAAGATACGTTGAAGTTGGACGGGAAACCGGACGACATTGATGAGAATGTTTGGAAAAAAATGAATCATACAGTGTGTGGTGTGATTAGGTCTTGTCTCACTCAATATCTAAAATATGATGTGATGAATGAGACTTCAGCGAAGAAGATTTAGGAGGTCCTAGAGAGTAAGTATTTGATGAAGAGCATCAAAAATATATTACATTTGAAGAGGAGGCTTTATCGCTTCCAATTGAAGAAGAGGACATCCATTAGTGATCACATGAGCTTCTTACAGATTTGGTGAATGTAGATGTTATGGTTGAAAATGAGGACAAGACGTTGTTGTTGTTGAGTTCCTTACCCGACGAGGAATATGAGACATTTGTTCTTACTCTTATTAATAGGAAGACATCTCTTTTATATAGTGAGGTTACCGCTACACTTGTGAACTATCAACTTAGAAAGAAGGACAAGAAGACTTCTATTGAGTCGGTAGCGGGGGCATTGGTTGCAAGAGCTAAGAGTCCAAACCGAGGTAGAAGATCATAGTCTAGGGGGGCGCATCTTGGAGTTCATAGGAATCAGTGTGCCTTTTATAGAAAAGATGGACACTGGAAAGCTGAATGCCCAAAATTGAATGAACAAGCCAGGAAGAATAAGGGGAAAGCTATTGAAGCTTCATAGGTGAATGTTGCCAAGGCTAGTAGCGATATCTCAGATTCAGATTCTTCGGGCTATTCGTGCCCATCACTTCCGTCAGTTTGTGTTGCCGACTCCACTGAGTGGATGTTGGATTCGGGTACCTCATACCATATTTGCCCTAGGAGGGATTGGTTCTCCAGCTTTTAGGAGTTGGAAAGAGGGGATGTTGTACTCATGGGTAATGATCACAAATATCCTATTGGTGGTATCAGTACCGTTCGTATTTGGATGAGTGACAGGGTGATTCGGGAGTTGGTTGAAGTAAGGTTCATTCCTTAATTGAAGAAGAATATTATTTTACTTGGAGTTTTGGAGGCAGCAGCCTATAGGATGACCTTGGCGGATGCACGTTTGAAGGTCATATTTGGGCCCATGATTGTGATGAAGGGCGTCAGAAGGAGTAATTTATACTATTTGCTTGATAGCACGGTGATTGATAGAGCGCTGACGACTCCATTGGATTTGGTTAAACTGTAGCGTTGTTTGATGCTGGGGTACTTGATTGGTGATGTCGTGCATAGTTTGTTGAGAAGTGTGTTGACCTACAGATGGAAGTCCTTTTAGCACATTGGGATGAGCATGAAGACCGAGGTGGAGTTTGGCACTTCTATCCATCGATCGAGGGGTCTTTTAGGAGGTGTTCAGTCAGGCATTTAGGGGCCTTCCAAGGAGGCATCATTGGGAGGTAATCGGTATTTTGTTTTCATAGTTGGTGATTGTTCTAGGCATTATTGGGTCATGACCACTTCCTATTGGTGTAAAGTCCTAGAAGTTAACAATAATCGGAAGAAGTGTATTGACAGAAAGGTAACCCATCGTTCTAGCTTTGATAGGGGTTCTTTCTTGCATTTGTGCCGAGCTCATGGTAGTTTGAGACATTTTATTGATATGGATACATTGGGGTAACGAGATGAGATGACATTTTAGATGGGTCGTTTCTTTCTGGAGGAGGATCGGCGTTGGTTGTCGAGCATTGGTTTAGGTTTAGGAACTTCGACATATTTGGATCATCTTAGTCATAGGCCGTCGACTGCTGCATTAGGAGTTATTGGATCTGGTGGAGCTGCTTTAGATTTTGGTTGGCGTTGGATATTTGGTTACCCAGTATTTGGTCACATCGATGATGTGAGATTTGATCTGATTGCACGTTTGGGATTCAGAGCCTCGGTTGATTATCGTTTGAGAGCTTCTGATTTTGTTCTGAGCAGGTATGTCACTTTTGACTCTCGGCAGGTAGAGAGTGTTGATTAGGTCATTTGGATATCGCAGCAGGTGGAGGGTGATGCTACTTCATGTTGGGTGGAGATTACTCCACATACTCCAGATCATACTACATCGTTCGGGATTCCAGCTGAGGTGACACATATTGGGGATCATTTGGTTTTGGATGCAGATGATGTGTCGGATTCGATTGCAGCTGATAGACTTGATTTGGATACGGCCATTGGTTCACCTCAGATGGAGGTGTTTGATACGTTTCAGTTTGGGTCTATTGGGAGTACTATCAGTTGCAGATCAGTTGGTGATATTGGAGAAGAGTTGCAGACTTTTCTATTTATTTGAGGGCCTTTGGAGACCGTTTGGGTGAACTACGTGAAGGCTTGATTCCTTAGGCAAGAAGATACGTAGGCAGTCAATTTTGGTGCAGCCGATTTGGTGAGTAGATACCGACGTTTGGGAGAATGTTCGCACTCCCATTTGGATCTCGACTTGTTGTGGATTGAGTCCGTTGTCATAAATCGTTTCACTTCGTACTGGACGTAACAAGTGAGGCATTTGATTTGGTTGGTGTCAGCTCAGTTTTGGAAAAACTTCACCGAGGTGGAGAATTGACGAAACCGCGACGAAATTTGGTGAAGAACATGTTTTGGGACGCAGGAGTCAGTTTAGGAGCTGCGCGGTCGACCGCGGTGCAAGGCCGGTCGACCGCGAACGTACACAGGCTCATGGATTGTGTCTGGATTTAGCGCGGTCGACCTCCACGGTCGATCGCGAGACCCTGAAGTCGATTTTTGGGCTCTTTCGTTTGTCGTGGTCGACCGTCGTGATCGACCGTCAGACATTGTAAGCATTTTTCAGGTTCTGTCGTTTAGCGCGGTCGACCGTGGCAGTCGACCGCATAACGGGTCAGGCCTAGTTTGAGTTTCCTATTCTTATTGGGTTTTGGTGTTTGGTATAAATACCAATACACCTTCTAGGGTTTCTTAAGGCTTGAGTTTGGGATATTTGGAGCACAGAAATGAGGTATTTACTGAGCTATTTGTTTAGGGTTTATTTGGAGAGATTAAAAGCTTTATGGTGAGATTAGTTTGTTCCTTCGAGTGATTTGTAATCTTAATTTACTTTTATTCTCTACTAGTGAAAAACCTCATCCCCTTCTTGCCCCGTGGACGTAGGCAATTGCCGAACCACGTTAAAATTGTTGTTTTGTGTTTGTGCATTGATTGGTTGGTTTTGCCTTCTCGAACAACGTTTGGTTTGGTTCCTCGACACGGATCCTAACAAGACATCCCTTCTCGCCAGGCCAAGTCATCCCTTCTTGCCAGGCTGAGCCGACCCTTAACCCCAAATCGGATCGAAAGACGGTCATCCTCGAGCCCCAAGCTAACAGCCGGTCACCATCACATTGAATGTATTGTCACAATCATCATTTCTCTAACTCCCACAATCTTTATGACTCATCACATTGATGCTTCCTGTCACCATCACATTGATCACAAATGTGACTCATGCCACCCTCACCTGACACATATAAAGTAGATGCTAACTAAGTAGTCTGCTTGAACTCTGCCAAAATTATAAAATTACCCCTCTGTGCCTACTATAAATAGAGGGATGGTCTGCAGCATATGGGTAAGCAATCTCTTGCTAAAATACACACTAATTCCATATTACTTCTCCACACAAGGTCAAATAGCTTGATCATTGGAGGAATCATCGGAGAACCCAACTTCAGTCCTCTAACATGTTGCAATCTTGTAGGAAGCTCAACAGTCTATTATGGGATCAGCCTTCAAAGGAGATCAAGGAACCCTAACACCTCCATAATCCACACATAAACCCCCGGTTTGATAATTGACATCAATAGTTTGGCACCCACCATGGACCCTCTTCATCTCTTTTTGAGGAAGTGGTCGACTGTCGGTCTTCGAACCTCAAAATTAGGAGCTAAGACATGTCTCAAGCAGACTGCACCCCAAGTCCCTTCTCGTTAGGCCAAGACAGAAGTCCTTTCCCACCAGGCTGAGGCAAGAGACCCTTCCTACCAGGTTGAGACATGCATCCCCTCTCACCAGGAGGAGCCCTTTCTCGCCCTTTTAGCTTGGCCAAGACGCGCATCCCTTCTCACCAGGCTGAAGCAGGAGACCATTTCCGCCAGGCTGAAACAGACGTCTATTTTCACCATGCCGAGTCATCCTTACCCTCGAGGCCAACTCGTCCCTTTCCAACATGCTGAGGTAGGAGTCCCTTCTCGTTAAGCCGAGACAAGCATCCCTCCTCGCCAGGAAGCATTTTTTTTCTCCCTTCTAGCCAGGCCAAGATAAGCATCCCTTCCCACTAGGTTGAGGCACGAGACCCTTCCCACCAAGCGGTACTTGTCGTCCCTTCTCGCCAGGAGTCATCTTTTCCCTCCAGGCTAACTCGTCCATTCCCAATAGGATGAGGCAGGAGTCCTTTCTCGCTAGATCAAGAGAGGCATCCCTCCGTATCAAGAGGCATCATTTCTCAACCTTCTAGCTAGGCCAAGACAGACATCCTTCCCACCAGGTTGAGGTAGGAGACCCTTTCCGTTAGGCTGAAACATGCGTCCCTTCTCACTAGGTCGAGTCGTCCTTTCCCTCCAAGCCGACTCGTCCTTTCCCACCAGGCTGAGGCAGAAGGTCTTTCTCGCTAGGCCGAGACAAACATCCCTCCTCGCCAGGCGTACTCGTCCCTCCTCTCCAGGCTAAGTCAAAAAGCATCCTTTCTTGCCTTTCTCGTTAGGAGTCATCCCTTCTCTCCATGTTGACTCGTCCCTTCCCGCCAGGCTGAGACAGACTTCCCTTCCCGGCTAGGCTATGGCATACATCACTTCTAGCCCAGGTAATCAAGAAACTCTATCCAAGATTAATCTAGAGTAAGGCTAAACGACCGGCATGTTTGTCATGGAACGTAAAACATAAATAAGAGATATTTTTGTGCTGTGTACTAACCTATATGTAGTCTTAGCCATTTGATCTTCATCGATTGAATGATAAAAATGAAAGACCTTAGCATCATTAACATGGATAAGCCCAAGGCATGTACCAAGGACCTTGGTGCCTTTTCAGGGTAAAATTAAGACACATCATCAACTCGGTCGATTCTGACTCAAATACCTTGATATTATTCAGGGTAAAACCAAGGCACGTCATCGATAAAAAAATCTTAGCATCTTCCTAAGTCCAATGTATGCATACTAAAGACCTTGGTACCTTTTCAGGATAAAACTAAGGTATGTCATCAACTGAATCGACTCCGACTCAAATACCTTGATACCTATTCAGGGTAAAACCAAGGCCCTATTCAGGGTAAAACCAAGGCACGTCATCGACAAAAGGACCTTAACATCTTCCTAAGTCCAAGGCATGCACACCAAAGCCCATGATACCTTTTTAGGGTAAAACCAAGGCACACCATCAACTCAATTGCCTCCAACTCTAAAGACCTTGGTACCTTTTCAGGGTAAAACCAAGGCACATCATCAACTCGGTTGGCTCCAACACCTAAGACCTTGGTACCTTTTTTGGGTAAAACCAAGGCATGTCATTAACTCGGTCACCTATGATACCAAAGATCTTGGTACCTTTTTAGGGTAAAATTAATGCACATTATCAACTTGGTCGACTCTGACATAAAGACCTTGGCATCTTCCTAAGTCCAAGGCATGTACCCTTCAGATCATGGTGTCATCGCGAGTAAACCCAAGGTACGAGGTTGAGGCATCCCCCTTACAAAGGCACAAAGTTCTATTTCACTAGGACTCAGCCAGTCAAGTCCGAGAGGAAGGGGCCAGTGTTGTGCCATAGAAATAAACAAGTATTAATCACATTCAACTTGTTGACAAATGTCCCAAACAGACTACACCCTAACTCAATGCAGACAAATCAAAAGAAGAGTTGTCCCTTCTCGCCAAGCTGAGACAAGCATCCCTTCTCATCAGGCCGAGTTGTTCCTTTTCGCCAGGCTGAGTCGACAACTTGCGAGGCCAACTAAAGGTGGTACTTTTCGTCCCTTTTCACTAGGAGGTATCCCTTCTTGCTAGACCGAGTCATCCCTTCTCGTCAAGCCGAGTTGTCTCTTCTCTCCAAGAGACGTCCCTTCTCGCCAAGCTGAGATAGGCATCCCTACTCACCAAGCTAAATCGTTCTTCTCGCTAGGCCGAGACAGGCATCGCTTCTCATAAGGCTGAGTCATGCCTTCTCACCAGGCCGAGCCAAATCCTTCTCCCCAAGCCAGGTCTAAAGGTGGTCATCCTCAAGCCCCACGCTAATAGTCGGTCGCCATCACATTAAATGCATTGTCAGAGTCATCATTGCTCTAGCCCCCATAATATTTATGATTCATCAAGCTCCATCAGCACCATGCTTCCTCTCTCACTATCACATTAATCACAAATGTGACTTATGCCATCCACAGCTGATACATGTAAAGTAACTACTGACTAAGCAGTCTACTTGGACTAGGTCAAAATTATAAAATTTCCCCTCTGTGCCTAGTATAGATAGAGGGACTATCTACAGCACATGGGTAAGCAATCTCTTGCTAAAAAGCACATTATCTCCATATTACTTCTCCACACAGGGTCAAACAACTTGATCGGCAGAGGAATCACTGGAGAACTCAACTCCGGTCCTCTAACGTGTTGTAGTCTTGTAGGAAGCTCGGCAGTCTATTGGGGATCAGTCATCCAAGGTGATCAAAGGACCCTAACACCTCCATAATCCACACATAAACCCCATGTTTGATAATTGGCATCAATAGTTAGATCTTGAAAAGGCATACAATGCAATTGATTGGAGTGTGTGCTCGAAAGTTTATCTCGGAAGGGCTTCAATAATAAGTGGATAGCATGGATTTATAAATGGCTTCATTCAACAAAAGTCGCTATTATGACCAAAGGAGAAATAGGAAAGGAGATTCAATGCAGGAGAGGGCTAAGATAAGGGGACCCTTTGTCACCTTTAATCTTCACTTTTAGTCGTGGATGACCTAAATCATATAGTGTCCAAGTGCCAACAATGAGTTTTTATCAAAGGTTTGGGATCGAAATCTAAAGTTAATTTAGTGGTTAACCTTCAACATGTAGATGATACTTTTCTCTTCTGCAAAGCTTCTTTACCGCAAGTAATGATTATAAAGTGGATTTTATTTTGTTTTGAAAGGTGGTCAGGCCTCAAAATTAACTTCAATAAAAATTCTCTCATTTTCTTAAGAAAAATTACACAAGTGTGTTGTTTGGGTCGGAAATTGTTTTTTTCATTGTATAACTCATTACAATTTTAGTCGTTACAATAAGTCCGAAGAAAGACGATCTTTTTATAAGATCTTACATAATGAAAAAATAAAGAAAATTATAATCTCCTTCAAACAACACACAACAGAGAACGTTTATCGCCTATTGTTGTTTACGTGGGATCTTTGCATGTGTCGGGGTTTATCCATGATCGCCTAAGGACCAGATTCGGCTGACAAAATAATTAATCAGAGCTCCTACTTCACCAAGGAAGTATTTGCTGAAGTACTGATATCGACCAAGCAAAATTAGTACTCTTCTCAAGATTAAGACCAAGCCTAATCTCAAGGAAATGGGGTACGGGGCTTCGGATCCTTCGAAATACTCCTTCTTTATGCTGAAGTTCGTCGGGATCTAGCTAGGCTCCTCTGAAATTTCATGCTCCTTGACTCTTCAATCCAGCAACACCTCCTCCTCTTGATAATAATTCGCCCTTTGTAGAATAGAGACCTTAGGCTTATATTTATAGGGCCTCGGATGCGGGTATTTCGATGAGAATGAGAGATTTGGCTTTATCTTCAATTAATAACAGCATACCTATGTGTAGAGATGGTATCAAGTCAGTTAGGAATCCATGGAACAGATAAATCCTGTGAAAACCACTTAAACCTTTAACTATGCGGCAGGCCTCGGTGACCCGCGTGGCCGCGCGGGGTCGCACCTCCATGTGCCCGTGTGCCCGAGTACCAAATGGTGACCCGCTTGATAGCGGGTCACCAAGTGGTGACCCGCGTGTGCGCAGGTCACCAAGTGATGACTCACGCCCCACGCAAGTTTTGATCTTTTTGTGTTTTCAACTTTTACGAACTTGTACTCTCTACCGTTTTGTGTATTTGATTGTCTTGTTGACTTGTACACTTTACTAACTTGCTTCATGCACTCGTTAGCTTATTTACGGCACTTGGAGCTGACCGACAAGCGTGGCGGACACTTGGAGCTGGCCGACAGGCGCGGGCCACTCGAATAATCCTTCTTGACTCGGATGATAACGTTCATCGTCTTCCCTTTGTCTCGAGCTACGTGCGAGAACCCATAGGAAATTTTAAACGCCTACGTGTGTTATCTTATATCCTTGGTTTTTAATTGTCCTGTTCAACGATTACCTTTCAATTAATTAGGGCATCGTATGAGGTGATGTTCTCTTAGGAAAGCTGATTGGAAACCACTTAGTGATGAAGTGAGAAAGAGATTAGAGGGATGGTAAGGAAAATATCTATCTTTAGGAGGTAGGATTACTCTTATTAATTCTATGCTCTCTGCAATTTCGACATACTTCCTTTCATTTTTTTTTATCTTCCAACATGGGTTGAAAAAGAAACTGATGCAATACGAAGAAGATTCTTATGGCATGGATCTAATAATGAAAATAGAGGATATAACCTAGTGCGTTGGGGGCCAGTGTATAAAAAGAAAGAAATTGGGGACCTTGGAATCTCCATCTTGAGGGATTTCACTAATGTTTTGCTTCTAAATGGTGGTAGAAAATGTTCATAGAACCTAATAAGTCTTAGTCCAAACTTATTGCACAAAATCATTATTCTAGTACCGTCTGGTGAAGGAATGGAGAGAGAGGAACTCTAGAAATTCCTTTGCTCTTTTGGAAAAGTTTGTCAAAACTAAAAGACTAGTTCATGACTATGATTTCCTTTTCTATTGGGAAGGGTGATACTATTTTTGCAGGATAAATGTCGTGATAATATGTCTCTTTTCCAAGAATTCCCTTTAGGGGCTGTTTGGTTGTTGTTGGTAAAGTTGTGTATTTATGACACAACTTGGAAAGTTGTTGTCCACCTCATCAATTTTACTTTTATACTTTTCTTTGTTTGTTTTTTATTCCATTGGAATCATAAAACACTTGTTTGGTTTTCAAAATAAAACTTTAATTGTTTGTTTGGAAAGTGTAAAAAGTGGTCCCTACTCAAATAATCATATTGGTTGGAATTATTTTTTCCAGACTTCAATGTCAGCTTTCTCCTAAAATCATGTCTTTTTTTTTATGAAATCACTTTACAAGCCACATCAGCATATGAAATCACTTTACACTATTTTCACAACTACAAACAAACAATTGAAAGTGATGAAAGCTGACATTGGGACCCACTTTTTTACACTTTCCATCATTTTACATGGTAAAAACATACAACCAAACGGGCCCTTACTTTTTGACTAGATTATTAACAAAAAGGGATCGGTTGCATCTTTTAGAAGGAATGGCAAATGGAACATTTGCACATCAACCTTTGATATTTTTGGCAGAGAAAAAAAACCTCCTTAACAAATTTGTATCATTTTAGCTGGGAGCTCTTAGACATTGCAAACACGAATGGATATGGTGTAATAAAGAAGTAATTGAGGTTAGAGGAACTCTCTTTTTTTGAATGATGGAGGTATAAGATGTCAATTAGCTAAAAACATTTGGAGCCTTAGAGCGCCTCTTAAAGTAAGAGCATTTATCTAGTTGATAAATAAAAATGCTATTCTTACTCAAGACAATCTCATTAAGTGTAAATGGAAGGACCACATATATGTGTGCTATGCAAAAATGATGAAGAAATGATTGATCACCTCTTTTTTAAAGTGCTCTTACTCTATTGAAATTTGGGATAGATTTCTAGTCCTTTTTAGGATACATGAACCTCTTATCTCCATTTAGCAAATGTTAGAGAAATAGTGAAATCATAATATTGACGAGAGTATACAACCTTTATGACACATGACTGGAGTTGCAATTTTATAGGGGTTTTGGGGAGAGCATAATAATAGGATATTTAATAACAATCAAAGATCTCACTCTCAGATGCAAATTATTGCTAACAGTATACATTCGTCGTCTCTTCTTTCAGGAGGCGATAAAGAGCGTGCAGATCAGTTATTTCACACTTTGGCCCACAAGAGTGAGGTTGATCCTTATTCTATTGATGAGTGGTGTGTGATGCATGACAACATCATGGAGGGACTCTGAGTTTATTCGACTGTCCTTTTTTGTTGTTGTTCCTTTGTAATGCACCATAGGAGTATTATGTGTTGTGGCTCTTGCATTTGCACTTTCTTTTTTTGTCTTCCTTTCATTTAGTCTCTTTCTCTTGTATTTTGTTTTGCTTCGGCACACTTTTGTCTTTCTTCTCATGTTTTATTAGATTCTTATTAATGAAACAATGGAGGGTTTATCTTTACCCGTCGTCTTCTCTCTAAAAAAACACTACAATTCAGCTATTTCTCTCTCAAATATTATTCGTCGTTGTAAATGTTAGGATATGTGAAGCCTAACTATCAGGCATGCCTTACATTTCAGAAGAGAGAAGAAACAAAGTTGGAACAGGATCGACGATGAAGAAGTTCAAGCAAAAAGACGAAGGAGAGATTTGGCAGCTTTGCGGTCGACCGGCCATGGCGCGGCGGTCGACCGTCTACGTGCACAGCTGGGTGCACAGGCCAGGAGCTCGTCGCGGTCGACCGTCTGTGGCGCTGCGGTCGACCGCTCAAAGTCCAGAGAGCAGTCCAGAGTTTTGTCTTCGTCGCGGTCGACCGCACATGGCGCTGCGGTCGACCGCCCAAAGTCCAGATAGCTCGATCAGGAATAGGATTCGTCGCGGTCGACCGCACATGGTGCTGCGGTCGACCGGAGTCGGGTTTTGGGCCAGATTTGTTTTTTAACCTGATTTGATATGTTTCCTTGTTTACTTGTTAAACCCTTAAGTCTATAAAAGGGTTGAATAGGGCATGATGTAAAGAGACGAAAAATAGTGAATTTTTCTCCTGCGGCGGCCGTGGACGTAGTTTCTCACATTGAGAAGCGAACCACGTAAATCTTGTGTGCTTGAGACTGTTTGATTTTCTCTCTTCTCTCCTAAATCTCTATTTCCAAATCGCATCAGGTGGGTTGTGCATCCCCAACAATTGGTATCAGAGCGACCAGGTTCGGCGCGAGCGATTTGAGGTCAGAGACAATGGGATCTGAGAAGGAAACATCCAAGATTGAGAAGTTTAATGGAACAAACTTCGGGTTTTGGAAGATGCAGATGGAAGACTACCTCTATCAGAAGGATTTATACCTACCATTGGGAGAGAAGCCGACAGATATGAAAGATGCGAAAGGCCCTTGGAGCAATCAGGTTGACCTTGTCTAAATCAGTAGCGTTCAACATCAAGAATCAGAATATGACGGCGGATCTCATGGCGGCATTGTCCAGTATGTATGAGCAGCCCTCTGCAGCGAATAAGGTACATCTCATTAAAAAACTATTTAATTTGAGGATGTCCGAGAGCCAGAAATTCAAGGAACACTTGAACGAGTTTAACGAGATTACGGATCAACTAAACTCGGTCAATATTCAGTTTGACGATGAAATCCAAGCCCTCTTGATACTTGGTCAATTGCCCGACAGTTGGAAGGGCACCGTTATCTCGATCAGTGGATCATGTGGCAAATCAAAGCTGAAGTTTTCAGAGGTGGTGAGAGGAAGAGATTTCTAATTCAGGGTCGGCGTTGAACCTTGAGGGCAGAGGAAGAAACAGAAACAGAAATAGAGGGAATAGCCGAGGAAGATCTAACTCGAGGAACGGAAGGCCAAAGTCCAGGAACCGCAAGGGCAAGAAGGAGATAGACTGCTGGAATTGTGGCAAGTTTGGCCACTATGAAAATCAGTGCCGAGAACCTAAGAAAGACAAGGAGAACAAGACTGAAGCGAACGTGGCCTCAGGAGAATCAGATGATGCCCTAATCTGTTCGTTGGAGAGCAAAACTGAATCAAGGGTACTGGATTCAGGAGCTTCGTTTCATGCCACCTCAAATAGACATTTATTTGAGAACTATATTTCAGGAAACCTAGGAAAAGTCGATCTTGGTGATGATCAGCCCTGTGATATCGTTGGCAAAGGAGTCGTGCAGATCAAGCTCAATGGGTCTATATGGAAGCTGAGCGATGTGAGACATGTTCCTAGCTTGAGGAAAAATCTGATCTCCATAGGACAATTGGCGAAAGAGGGATACGTATCAACCTTTGCATGTGATACATGAAAGGTTACAAAGGGATCCATGGTTGTTGCCCGTGGTACGAAGACGGGATCTCTCTACATGACGATAGATGCACGAGGTTCCATTGCAGTGGCTGAAGGCAGTGAAGACCCAAATTTGTGGCACCAGAGGCTAGGTCACATGAGTAGCAAAGGCCTAAAGGTTATGCAATCGAACGGGAAGTTACCAGGTTTGAGATCGGCTGATATTGACCTATGTGAAAGCTGCATTCTAGGGAAACAAAAGAGAATAAGCTTCAAAAGGGTTGGCAGAACTCCTAAAGAAGAGAAGCTTGAGTTAGTTCACACAGATGTGTAGGGCCCAGCATCAGTTCCATCCACCGGCGGAAGGTTATATTTCGTGACCTTTATAGATGATCACTCGAGGAAGACTTGGGTCTATTTCATGAAACATAAATCAGAAGTGTTTGAAGTCTTCAAGAGATGGTAGGCTATAGTTGAGAACGAGACCGGTTTGAAGATCAAGAAGCTTCGTTCTGACAACGGCGGCGAGTATGAAGACTCAGAGTTCAAGAAATTCTGTTATGACAGCGGCATTAGATTAGAGAGGACAGTGCCAGGTACACCCCAGCAGAATGGCGTAGCAGAACGCATGAACAGAACATTGACTGAGAGAGCCAGAAGTATGCGGTTACAAGCAGGTTTTCCAAAGCAATTGGCATTAGATTAGAGAGGACAGTGCTAGGTACACCCCAGCAGAATGGCGTAGCAGAACGCATGAACAGAACCTTGACTGAGAGAGCCAAAAGTATGCGGTTACAAGCAGGTTTTCCAAAGTAATTCTGGGCAGAAGCAGTCAACACAGCTGCCTACTTGATCAACCGGGGACCATCAGTGCCTTTGGAGCACAAAATACCTGAAGAAGTATGGAGTGAAAAGCAGGTAAACCTTTCTCACCTGAGAGTATTTGGATGTGTTTCATATGTACATCTGAGTGATCATGCTAGAAGCAAACTCGATCCTAAGTCCTTAAAATGTTTCTTTGTTGGCTATGGCGGCGATGAGTTTGGCTACAAGTTCTGGGATGAGCAGAACAAGAAAATCATCAGAAGCAGGTCAGCTAGAGTCCCCAAGCCAAATCCAAAGTATCCATCACTACAGCCCAGAGCTCATCTCAACTACCTATTGTTGAGTGACGGTGGAGAGCCAGAAAGTTATGATGAGGCCCTCCGAGTGGATGATGCGAGCAAGTGGGAGCTTGCTATGAAAGATGAAATAAAATCATTGAACACCAACAAGATATGGGAACTTGCGAAGCTACTAACGGGGAAAAAGGCCTTGAGCAATAAATGGGTGTACAGAATCAAAGAGGAACATGATGGTTCCAAGAGATACAAGGCCAGATTGGTGGTTAAAGGATTTCAGCAGAGAGAAGGAGTTGATTACACAGAGATCTTCTCTCCAGTAGTCAAACTGACTACCATCAGAACAGTCCTGAGTATTGTTGCAGCTGAAGATCTACATCTCGAGCAGCTAGATGTAAAGACAGCTTTCCTCCACGGTGATCTAGAGGAAGAGATATATATGCAGCAGCCAGAGGGGTTTACTCAGAAGGGAAAAGAGAAGATGGTATGCAGATTGAAGAAGAGCTTGTACGGCCTAAAACAAGCTCCAAGGCAATGGTACAAAAAGTTTGATGGATTCATGCAAAGAACGGTTACTCCAGGTGCAATGCTGATCATTGTTGTTTTGTCAAAGAGTTTGACAAGAGTTACATCATCCTGCTCCTATATGTCGACGACATGCTTGTGGCCGGCTCAGACATGAGAGAGATCAAGAAGCTGAAGAAGCAACTGTCGAGTGAGTTTGACATGAAGGACCTAGGCGCAGCAAAGCAGATATTGGGGATGAAGATCAGTAGAGATAAGCTCTTGGGCACACTGCGGCTATCTCAGGCCGAGTACATTAGACGGGTGCTTGAGAGATTCGGGATGAGTGGTGCTAAGGCCATTAGCACACCGTTAGCCAGTCACTTCAAACTGACTAAGGAGCAGTGTCCTGAGACTGATGAAGAGAAAGAATATATGGCTAAGGTTCCATATGCTTCAGCCATTGGAAGCCTTATGTACGCCATGGTATGCACGAGACCTGACGTTGCCCATGCAGTGGGAGCAGTGAGCAGATTTATGTCAGATCCAGGAGAGCAGCACTGGGAAGCAGTAAAGTGGATTCTGAGATACCTGCGAGGTACAATAGAAGACTGTTTATGCTTCAGGAGAGGCAAGTTAGTTCTGCAGGGTTTTATTGATGCAGACTATGCTGGTGAGATAGACCAGAGAAGAAGCACTACAGGATACGTATTCACTTTGGGCTCTACAGGCTGAATATGTTGCGGTGACAGAGGCAAGCAAGGAGATGATATGGTTGTAGGGTTTCTTAGAAGAGCTGGGACAGAAGAATGAGAAGAGTGTCCTACATTGTGATAGCCAGAGCGCAATTCATTTGGCAAAGAATCCCGCTTTTCATGCAAGGACCAAACACATTGTAGGCTGTCTAAAAATTACAATAGATAGCTTATCCCCCATCAACCACCGATGAGGGAAGTTACAATCTTACGACTTCCAGAAGGCTGTAATCTGAAGACTTTCGCGTAGATTGCTGAAGGTTACAATCTGACGACCTTCACGACAACTGATGGAAGCTCTACTTCAACAGCCTTCACAATCAACATCGGGAGTTACAATCTGACGACTCTCATATTCTCAAGGAACCAAGACGAAGATTACAAGACAATGATCTTTGCAACGCTATGACAAAATAGATTACTTTGTGATAATCTCTTCAAGACTAGACGCGGAGGTCCTCCCCGTGTGCCAACATCAAAACGCCGGGGTCGAACCCGCGTTACAACATTAAAACGCCAGGGTTGAACCCCGCGTTACAACATCAAAACACCGAGGTCGAACCCGCGTTACAACATTAAAACGCCAGGGTCGAACCCCGCGTTACAACATCAAAACGCCAGGGTCGAACCCGCGTTACAACATCAAAACCGCCAGGGTCGAACCTCGCGTTTCAACATCAAAACGCCAAGGTCGCGTTCTTAGGGGTCCAGCCAACACCGACCCCCGCGTTTCTAAGCTACAACAAACCAAAACGCGAGCGACCCTCGCGTTCATCAATGTTCAGCCAACACCCAACTTCGCGTCTCAATTCTAAGAGGCGAAGTTGGGTTCTGAACGCCAGATTGGGCGTTTTGACTTGTTCAAACACAAGCCGAACAGCCTCAAAACCGTTATCCCACGTTCTGAGGGATTTTCGCCCACTTAGGAGCGGATTTAGAGGGCAGTTACAACCTCTAATCCCCCTATAAAAACTCAACAAACTCAACTGTGTTAAAGGTTCGATTTTCTTGGCTCAGATCGACCAGAAAAGGCTGGCTTTCACTAGGTTGGTTTTGGGGTTGGTTTTTGGTTGGATTTCGGAGAATCTAAACCGCACAGGTTGGAGATTTTTCCAGTTATCAAAACCAGGGGCTGGCTTTTTTGGATGAGGAGGATCAAAACCACTCGGGTTTGGTGATTCAGCAACAGCAGCAGCGAAATCCTTGGAGATAGGATTTTTGAATCAAGCTCAGAAGATCAAATCTGAGAGGATTCTTCAACAACAGAATAACAGATATATATGCAGCAGCCAGAGGGGTTTACTCAGAAGGGAAAAGAGAGGATGGTATGCAGATTGAAGAAGAGCTTGTACGGCCTGAAACAAGCTCCAAGGCAATGGTACAAAAAGTTTGATGGATTCATGCACAGGAACGGTTACTCCAGATGTAATGCTGATCATTGCTGTTTTGTCAAAGAGTTTGACAAGAGTTACATCATCCTACTCCTATATGTCGACGACATGCTAGTAGCCGGTTCAGATATGACAGAGATCAAGAAACTGAAGAAGCAGCTGTCGAGTGATTTCGACATGAAGGATCTAGGCGCAGCGAAGCAGATATTGGGAATGAAGATCAGTAGAGATAAACTCTTGGGCACACTGCGGCTATCTCAGGCCGAGTATATTCGACGGGTGCTTGAGAGATTCGGGATGAGTGGTGCTAAGGCCGTTAGCACACCGTTAGCTAGTCATTTCAGATTGACTAAGGAGCAGTGCCCCGAGACTGATGAAGAGAAAGACTACATGGCTAAGGTTCCATATGCTTCAGCCATTGGAAGCCTTATGTACGCCATGGTATGCACGAGACCCGACATTGCCCATGCAGTGGGAGCTGTGAGCAGATTTATGTCAGATCCAGGAGAGCAGCACTGGGAAGCAGTAAAGTGGATTCTGAGATACCTGCGAGGTACAATAGAAGATTGTTTATGCTTCAGAAGAGGCAAGTTAGTCCTGCATGGTTTTGTTGATGCAGACTATGCTGGTGAGATAGACCAGAGAAGAAGCACTACAGGATATGTATTCACTTTGGGCTCTACAGCTATTAGTTGGATTTCTCAGTTGCAGAAGATCGTTGCTTTATCAACGACAGAGGCTGAATATGTTGCGGTGACAGAGGCAAGCAAGGAGATGATATGGTTGTAGGGTTTCTTAGAAGAGCTGGGACAGAAGAATGAGAAGAGTGTCCTACATTGTGATAGCCAGAGCGCAATTCATTTGGCAAAGAATCCCGCTTTTCATGCAAGGACCAAACACATACAGGTCCGCTACCACTTCATAAGATCAGCGTTGGACGAGGACATGTTGGAACTTGTGAAGATTCAAGTTCGCGTAGATTGCTGAAGGTTACAATCTGACGACCTTCACGACAACTGATGGAAGCTCTACTTCAACAGCCTTCACAATCAACATCGGGAGTTACAATCTGACGACTCTCATATTCTCAAGGAACCAAGACGAAGATTACAAGACAATGATCTTTGCAACGCTATGACAAAATAGATTACTTTGTGATAATCTCTTCAAGACTAGACGCGGAGGTCCTCCCCGTGTGCCAACATCAAAACGCCGGGGTCGAACCCGCGTTACAACATTAAAACGCCAGGGTTGAACCCCGCGTTACAACATCAAAACACCGAGGTCGAACCCGCGTTACAACATTAAAACGCCAGGGTCGAACCCCGCGTTACAACATCAAAACGCCAGGGTCGAACCCGCGTTACAACATCAAAACGCCGAGGTCAAACCCGCGTTACAACATCAAAACGCTAGGATCGGACCCGCGTTACAACAAGCTAAACGTGGGCAACCCTCGCATTCTTAGGGGTCCAGCCAACACCGACCCCCGCGTTTCTAAGCTACAACAAACCAAAACGCGAGCGACCCTCGCGTTCATCAATGTTCAGCCAACACCCAACTTCGCGTCTCAATTCTAAGAGGCGAAGTTGGGTTCTGAACGCCAGATTGGGCGTTTTGACTTGTTCAAACACAAGCTGAACGGCCTCAAAACCGTTATCCTACGTTCTAAGGGATCTTCGCCCACTTAGGAGCGGATTTAGAGGGCAGTTACAACCTCTTATCCCCCTATAAAAGTGAAAAAACTCAACTGAGTTAAAGTTTCGATTTTCTTGGCTTGGATCGACCATTGGAGACAGGCTTTTGAGGAGATCGACATCATCTTCCAACGAAGATCATCTTCAACTTCAGCAACAGAGAGCTTTGATCCTTGGCTATTAATCGAACTTTTGGTTCAAATCAACTCTTTTTCAAGAGTTCAAACTCGATCAGAGTTATCAACTCATTAAGAGTTTTAAACTTGCCACGCAAGTTCTCCACAACGTCAAATCGTGAAGAGAAGATGTCGTTCCAGTGAATCAAGACGTGCGGATCGTCAACGGATAGCAAACTCGACGCGAGCACTCGCGGGAGGCACTCCATCGCCACCGTGAAGAACCCAGTTTTAAACAAAGAGGAAGAACCAATTTCGTTCTCCTCTCTTTTGTAATCGAATTGTAATCGGAATTAAAGAAATATAAGTCAATTTTCTTTATTCTTTTCATTGCAATTTTCTCTACATACACGGCGTCATAATCAAAGGTATGACTCTGCTGGGGATCGAACCCGATATCTCTGGTTTTGGGGACCAGCTTCTCTGACGAAGAAGTGGTGGTGCAATCCGATGTTCATCTCACTGGAACAACCGTCGAAACTCTCGTGGTAGAGTTCGATCAAGCCAAGTTCGAGGAGGCCCTCTCTTTTGGATCCCTTAGCCCCAAGGCCAAGCGTGATGTCCGCAAGATCTCAAAGGAGGTCAAATCTGTTGTTGAAACGCCAAAGAAAGTCCTCTCCTTTGGCCAAAATTCGTCGAACAGCCCCTCCGCTCCAGGAGTGGGCTCGGCCTCTGCTGAACTCGCACAGCGAGTTGAATATCCCACCTCCGCGTCAGCACGACGTGTTACAGGCCATAAACGGCCTATAGAGGAGACCAACTCCATAAATGTCAACGACGTTGCTGCTAAAGCCTTAAAATAGGCCAAGAAGAACGCTGCTTGTCGAAGAAGAAGGTCCCAGCGACGAGCACAACTTCGAAAAAGTCAATCCTCCAACCAACGCGAACTTCGCGTTCGTGAGCCTAAACGCGACCCTGAACTTCGCGTTTATGAGCCCAAACATGAGCTTCGCGAGAACCAGACTGAACGCGGCCCTCAATGGCGCGTTTTACAGCCAAAACGCGGACCTCAAGCCTTCGTTGAACGCGAACTTCAACTTCGCGTTTCCAAGTCAAAACAGAACGCGAACTGCAACTTCGCGTTTCCCAGTCAAAATACGACCCTCGCGTCGACAATGAAGAACGCGACCCTCATGTCGCCAAACCAAAACGTGACCTTCGCGTTTCAAGTGCCAGACGCGACCATCACGTTTCAAGTGCCGAACGCGACCTTCGCGTTTCAAATGCCAAACGTGACCCTCGCGTCCCAAGTTCCAAATCCAATACCGCGCCTGGTGTATACCGTAGAGCTTCGGGGCGCTGCCTCGAACCCCGCCGGGGGGGGGAATTCCACCCCCCGGACCCCCTGGCCAGGGGCGCGCCGCCCCCTGGACCCCCGGCTCGCTGACCGGGCAGCGAGACCCCCGAATTCTCTGCGTAGCGCGACTAGGTTGAGGGGCGGATATAAGAAGTTTATGGATTCAAGGCATCTCAACCAGATCCATATTCACCAAGAGCCAGTCCTGTCTAATCATGGACTGGGGGTTCCAGTTCAAACCTCACAATCAGTGAGTAATTCTCCTCGAATCTTTATAACAGATTCGAGAGAGTTCACATCGAGAGAAAGATCGATGCAACAAGTCATTCGTTCATTTCAATGTGAACGACTGATTCCTACGGTCCTCTCGGGACGCCAATGCTGCTCATATGCGGCCCAATTGCTGGTGTTCAACCAATTTACGAACGTGGCTTTATCCAACCAACGACGGCGTTCACACAAGAAGAAGACTTCTGAGGGTGAATACCTTAGAGTCACTTCTAACATGATCGGCAGAGGGAGATCATCATCCGATGAGTCAGAGAACGATCAGTCTCCTGGCTTGAAAGACTTCCTGAATAAGTCTGATGGAGTTTATTAACATACTCGGACGCGAACAGGAGCCATTCCTCCTGTCAACTATCGGAGTTTAGCCAAGGGAACCAATTCCAATGATGAACACTCAGCCATTGCAGAGTCCCAGTCATCAAGCTCTTTTGTTGAACATGAGAGCTACGCTTATATGACGAGAAACCATGAAGATCTCGCGAAGAGACTTGATGAGCAGGAGGCCATGCTCAAATCTCAGCAAGAGGCCATCAATGAACTCCTGGCCCTGTTGACTCAACTCGTCGCAGACAAGGCCAAATCTCAGAAGACAGATTCGCCACTCAGGCAAGAATCTTCCCGAAGGGAAAGAACGTCTTCGTCCCGACCTCACACAAGCAAAGGGAAGGGAAAAATGGTTGATGACACGGCTTCTGACCAAGAAGCCCACAACCTGGAATCTTCCTCTGATGAAGGAAGAGAGACGGAGTATGAGCAAAATCCTCAGTCGGCTAAAATCGAGGAATTGGAAGCCCGCCTCAATGTCATTGCTAACAGAAGCGAGCTCCAAGATGAGGGAGTTGTCAGGCCCTACCCTGCCGAATGGGATGCAGCCCCTTATCCTCCAAAATTTGAAGTCCCGACGCTACAAGCTTTTGACGGCACGGGATCACCGAACCAACATATTTATCATTTCAAGTCACAGACTGGGAATGTAATATCAAACGATGCCATACTGGCTCGATTGTTCATCGGCACCCTTAAGGGAGGTGCCTTTGAATGGTTCAGGAAACTACCTGTCGGATGTATCCAAAGGTGGGCAGATTTAGAGAGACTCTTCCTGTCGAGATACTTTGAAGAGGATACGGAAGTCTCCATCCATACCCTTCTCGCCACCAAGCAGAAGAAGAGGGAGTCCGTCAAAGCCTTCGTCAAGAGGTTTCGAAACATGGCTCTCCGGTGTTCGTCAAGTATGACACAGTCTACACTAGTAGAGACCTGTCGACACAACCTGCAGACCAACATCCTAGCTCGAATAGGGGTTGTAGAATGTCGTTCTTGGAGACAACTGATCTCTCAAGGCGAACAGGCTCAGAAGATTATTGCCAGGATCAAAGCTGAAGAACAAAGTGGGCAAGATCAGCCCGAGCAATCGGACCAAGCCCAATCTTCTCCTGAGCAATCGGACCAAGCTCATTCTTCCCAGTCAGAACCAGAAGATACTACGACCACTGAAGCTAATTCTCTTCAGTAGGATGCCGGGTCTTCGATAACTATCATGTTAACAACTACCTCTGATAGTCAAGCTCGTTAGATTGTGGCCCACTAGGCGACGTGCCATGTCTACCCTTTTTCCCCATGCACTTATTCAAGACTGGGGGTTGATTTATTTGTAGTTCATTGGATTCTGGGTAATAAATTTTCTGAGTTGTTATGTTTAATAGAATACCTCTGTCAACCACAGAATCTACCAAAACTATCACGTCCATCAACTTGTCAATCCGCTTCAATAGGATGGCAGGTCCACAAAACTATTACGTTAACATTTACCTCTGATAGTCCCTCAACTTGTCAATCCTCTTCTCAATAGGATGACAGGTCCATAAATCTATCACGTTAACAGTTACCTCTGATAGTGTGGAAAATTTACAGTAAAAAAGAAATAAAGGAAAATTGATTTGTATTCCTTTGATCTCGATTACAATTGGATTTCCTGATTACAAAAGAGAGGAGAATGATCTGGATTCTCCCCTTTGTTTAATTCTGGGTTCTTCACGGTGGCGATGAGATGCCTCCCTCGAATGCTCGCGTCGAGTTTGCTTCTCGTTGACGATCCGATGTCTTGTTTCACTGGAACGTGGTCTTCTCCTCACGATTTGACGTTGTGGAGAACTCTGAACGAGTTTAAAACTCTATGAAAGAGTTAATTTAATCGAAAGTCGGTTATAAGCCAAGGATGAAGAAGATCTTGTTGCCGATCTCCAAAGCTCCAACCGAAGGATGAAGGATCCTCTTTTCGCTGCCAAGAAGTTCCAACAGACCGCGTTGACGATCCGATGTCTTGTTTCACTGGAACGTGGTCTTCTCCTCACGATTTGACGTTGTGGAGAACTCTGAACGAGTTTAAAACTCTATGAAAGAGTTGATTTAACCGAAAGTCGGTTATAAGCCAAGGATGAAGAAGATCTTGTTGCCGATCTCCAAAGCTCCAACCGAAGGATGAAGGATCCTCTTTTCGCTGCCAAGAAGTTGCAACCGAACCCCCCAAAAACCAGCCCTCAATGGTCGATTCAAGCCAAGAAAAATCGAACCCTTAACTCAGTTGAGTTTACTCGCTTTTATAGGGGATTAAGGGGTGTAACCACCTCCTTAATTCGCTCCTAAGTGGGGCTAATGGGATGTAACCGCCCCTTAAATCACTCCTGAGTGGAGTTGTGATCCCCTCAGATCGTGGGAAACGGTTTTGAAACCGTTCAGCTCGTGTTTGAACGAGTCAAACGCAAATCCTGTATTCTGGAATGAAATCTGCGTTTGAACGCAGTGTTTGCGAGCTGCGTCTGGCAGCGAGTGAAGCTGCGTTGGGCGGCGAATAGAGCTGCGTTGTGCAGCGATATTGAGCTGCGTTGTGCAGCGATGTTGAGCTGCGTCGGGCAGCGATGTTGAGCTGCGTCCAGTGGTGATTTAAGCTGCGTTTGCAACTTTTGGAGCTGCATTTGAGCTGCGTTCGTGGCTATGAACGTGGCGCATCTTGATGCTGGTACGTGGGGAGGACTTCCACGTCTTGATTTGAAGAGACCGTCGATTTGTAGTCTCTTTCTGTCGAAGCGTTGCAAAGATCGTCATTTTGTAATCTTTACTTTAGCTCTTTGATATGCAAGAGTCGTCAGATTGTAACTCTCGATGTTGATGGTGAAGGCTGTTAAACTAGAGCTCTCATCGGTTGTCGTGAAGGTCGTCAGATTGTAACCTTCAGCGATCTACGTGAAAGTCTTCAAATTGTAGCCTTCTGGAAGTCGTCAGATTGTAACTTCCATCATCGGTGTTTGATGGGGATCAGCTATCTATTGTGATTTTTAGACAGCCTACAGAACCCCCTCCAAAGTTTTCGAAAGTTCGCGGTTGACTGGGACGAATTTTCGGAATACTTTGGATCTCAACTCTGATCTTGGAGCTGTTGATTCCTTGTGGTAAAGGATTTGTTCTCTGCACTTGCTTCGAAGGCATCTTGGTTGAAGGGATTTGCACGTAGGACCTGTGTGAAGGTATGCGCCATAATCCTGCTTCTGGAATGTGGGGGTGGACCCTGCATTTTGAACTTGAGACACGGGTGTGACCTCGGCGTTTGGTTTTTGCATCGCGGGTCTGACCTAAGCGTTTGGTTTTTGCATCGCGGGTCTGACCTAAGCGTTTGGTTTTTGCATCGCGGGTCTGACCTAAGCGTTTGGTTTTTGCATCGCGGGTCTGACCTAAGCGTTTGGTTTTTGCATCGCGGGTCTGACCTAAGCGTTTGGTTTTTGCATCGCGGGTCTGACCTCAACGTTTTGACTTAAGACATGAAAGTGGCTTCCGTGCATTTTTGACTAAGTCTTTGAGACTTGTCTTCAGCTTATTCGTTTCAAGTCTCGGTTACTTAGAGTGAAATTTAAAAATTTTCTTTATTATAACTAGGATAATTCCAGAAAATATTTAATCCGTTGGGGATTTTATAATGACAACTTGCTATTCTTGTTGAAAAAGGATTAACAAGTTCATTGGGGTTTGACTGTTAGAGGTGTGATGTTAACCTAACAGTATTTTATGGACCTATCGCTCTATTGAGGAGAGTCGATAAGTGGATTTTTGTCAGAGGTGTAGTGTTAACGTGACAGGATGTGTGTTGCGATTGGAGCAACTTTGTGGACTTATCATCCTATTGATGAGGATTGATAAGTGGGTTGTCAGAGGTTTAGTGTTAACGTGACAGGATTTGTGTTGCGATTGGAGCAACTTTGTGGACTTATCATCCTATTGACGAGGATTGATAAGTGGGTTTTGTCAGGAGGTATATTGTTAACGTGACAGGAATGTGTTGCGATTGGAGCAACTTTGTGGACTTATCATCCTATTGACGAGGATTGATAAGTGAATTGTCAGAGGTATGGTGTTAACGTGACAAGAGAATATGTTGTGGAGCAGCTTTGTGGACTTATCATCCTCTTGATGAGGATTGATAAGTGGGTTTTGTCAGAGGTTTAGTGTTAACGTGACAGGATTTGTGTTGCGATTGGAGCAACTTTGTGGACTTATCATCCTATTGACGAGGATTGATAAGTTGATTTGTCAGAGGTTTGTTGTTAACGTGACAGGATTTGTGTTGCGATTGGAGCAACTTTGTGGACTTATCATCCTATTGACGAGGATTGATAAGTGAATTGTCAGAGGTATGGTGTTAACGTGACAAGAGAATATGTTGCGATTGGAGCAACTTTGTGGACTTATCATCCTATTGACGAGGATTGATAAGTGAATTGTCAGAGGTATGGTGTTAACGTGACAAGAGAATATGTTGCGATTGGAGCAACTTTATGGACTTATCATCCTATTGAAGAGGATTGATAAGTGGATTTTGTCAGAGGTATGATGTTAACGACGAGGATTGATAAGTGGATTGTTGTCAGAGGTATATTGTTAACGTGACAGGAATGTATTGCGATTGGAGCAACTTTGTGGACTTATCATCCTATTGACGAGGATTGATAAGTGAATTGTCAGAGGTATGGTGTTAACGTGACAAGAGAATATGTTGCGATTGGAGCAACTTTATGGACTTATCATCCTATTGAAGAGGATTGATAAGTGGATTGAGAGGTATGGTGTTAACGTGACAAGAGAATGTGTACTTGTGACTTGCACAAGATTTTAGGAATTAGCGTCTCGCTGGGGAAACTTGCTAAATGAGTTTATCATCAGAATTGATGAATTTTAATGCTTGTGATTTGAACAAGATTTTGAAGACTTAGTGTCTTGCTGGGGAAGATTGCGATTTGAGCAATTTTGAGGACCTATCATCTTATTGAAGAGGAGTGATAGGTTGATTGTCAGAGGTGTATTGTTAACGTGACAAGTTTGAGCGATGCGAGCTGCATTTCATACTCCGTGGGTGATGATCGTCAGAAGTGTAATGTTAACTTGACGATGTGAAAGATTTATTACTCTTAATCCAATGGATTCCAAGTAACCAACCCCCAGTCTTGATTAAGACTTAGCAGGGGAATAAAAAGAGGTAGACAAGGCACATCACCTATTGGGGCATTATCCATAAAGTCGGAATAGAGGCACATCACCTGGTAGGCCATTATCTGATGAGTTTGACTATCAGAGGTAAATGTTAACGTGATAGTTTTGTAGACCCGCCATCCTACTTGAAGAGGATTGGTGGAGGAATTTGGAGGAAAAGGACTATCAGAGGTGACGGTTAACGTAATAGTTTTGGTGGACCCGCTATCCTATTGAAGAGGATTGGTAGGAAAATTTGGAGGGAATGGACTATCAGAGGTGATCATTAACGTGATAGTTTTGGTGGACCCGCCATCCTATTGAAGAGGATTGGTAGGAGAATTTGGAGGAAATAAACTATCAGAGGTAATCGTTAACATGATAGTTTTGGTGGACCCGCCATCCTATTGAAGAGGATTGGTGGGAGAATTTGGAGGAAGTAGACTATCAGAGGTGATCATTAACGTGATAGTTGTTGGACCTGCCATCCTATTTGAAGAGGATTGGCAGGAGAATTTGGAGAAACTGGACTATCAGAGGTAACTGTTAACGTGATAGTTTTGGTGGATTTTGTGGTTGACGGAGGTGTTCTATTGAACATGACAACTCAAAAAATTTATTGCTCATAATCGAATGAACTACAAATAAACCAACCCCCAGTCTTGAACAAGTGCAGGGGGGAAAAGGATAGACATGGCACATCGCCTAATGGGCCACTATCTAATGAGGTTGACTATCAGAGGTAATTGTTAACGTGATAGTTGTTAGACCTGCCATCCTAATGAAGAGGATTAGCTTCAATAGTCGTGGTCTTCAGCTTTGATCCTGGTAATAATCTTTTGAGCCTGTTCGCCTTGAGAGATTAGTTGTCTCCAGGAACGGCATTCTGCAACTCCTATTCGGGCTAGGAGGTCGGTCTGCAAGTTGTGTCGACAGGTCTCCACTAGAGTAGACTGTGTCATACCTGTCGGACATCGCAGAGCCATGTTTCGAAACCTTTTCACGAAGGCTTTGACGGACTCCCTCTTCTTCTGCTTAGTGGCGAATGGAGACTTCTGTATCATCTTCAAAGAATCTTGACAGGAAGAGTCTCTCTAGATCTGTCCACTTTTGGATACATCCGGCAGGCAATTTTCTGAACCATTCAAAGGCAACTCCCTTGAGGGTGCCAATGAATAATCGAGCCAGTATGGCGTCGTTTGATATCACATTCCCATCGTTCTCCGTCTCTCTTCCTTCATCAGAGGAAGATTTCAGGTTGTGGGCTTCTTGATCAGAAGCAGCACCATCAACCACTTTTCCCTTTCCTTTGCTTGTGTGAGGTCGGGATGAAGACGCTTTTTCTCTCCTGGAAGATTCTTGCCTAGATGGCGAATCTATCTCCTGAGATTTGGCCTTATCTGCGACGATTTGAGTCAACAGGGTCATGAGTTCATTGATGGCCTCCTGCTGAGATTTGAGCATGGCCTCTTGCTCATCAAGTCTCTTTGCGAGATCTTCATGGTCTCCCGTCATATAAGCGGAGCTCTCATGTTCAACAAAAGAGCTTGATGATTGGGACTCTGCAATGGCTGAGTGTTCATCATCGGAATTAATTCCTTTGGCTAATCTCCGATAGTTGATAGGGGGAATGGCTCCTGTTCGCGTCCGAGTACGTTGGTAGATTCCTTCAAACTCGTTAGCGATTTCTCTGACGGTCGGTGAACGACTTGTCTCAGAGTCATCGGAACAAGGGCCTAAGGCTTTCCCTCTGCCGATCACATTGATAGTGACCTCAGGATATTCGATCTCTGGAGACTTCTTCCTGTGAGAACGTTGAGCAAAGCAACGTTCGTAAATTGGTCGAACACCAACAGTTTGGCTGCATATGAGCAGCATTGACATCTCGAGAGGACCGTAGGAATCAGTCGTTCACATTGGAATGAACGAATGACTTGTTGCATGGGTCTTTCTCTAGATATGAACTCTCTCAAATCTAATGTGAAGAATCAAGGAGAACTATTCACTGATCGTGAGGTTTGAATTGGAACCCCCAGTCCATGATTGGACATGACTGGCTCTTTGTGAACATGGATCTGGTTGAGATGCCTTGAATCCATGGACTTCTTATATCCGCCCCTCGATCTAATCGCGCTACACAGAGTATTCGGGGGTCTCGTTGCCCGGTCAGCGAGCCGGGGGTCCAGGGGGCGGCGCGCCCCTGGTCGGGGGGTCCGGGGGGTGGAATACCCCCCGGCGGGGTTGGTATACACCAGGTTCTATATTGGGTTTCCTTACCCAAACGCATGTCTGATGTCCGCCTTTGGATTCTGGAATGCTTTGCTGAGGACTGCGTTCAGGATGGTTAATGCGGTCTGGAGACCTGCGTTTTTGTTTTGTAATGCTCCCTTGAGGGTTGCGTTCTGGCTCAGCAATGCATGCCTGAGCTTTGCGTTCCGATTGTATAACGCGCCATTTAGGGCTGCGTTCAATCTTATTCACACAGAGCCTATGTTTTGGCTCATAGACGCGAGACTTGCGTTCTGAAACAGAAACAGTGTCGCGTTTAGGCTCACAAACACGAAGCTCGTGTTGACTTGAGGATCGACATTCTCGAAGTTGTGCTTGTCGTCGAGATCTTCTTCTTCGTCGAGCGGTGTTCTTCTTAGCCTGCTTCAAGGACTTTGTCGCCTCCATGGTCATCTTTCGACCCGATACCCATCGTCTTGGCGTGGGTTTGGCTGAAGGTGAGCCCACTCCATCGGGGGAGGGGCTGTCCAAGCAATCTGGCCCAAAGGAGAGGTCTTCCTTCGGCATAGGAGCAACAGTTGGAGCTTTAGTCTCTTTGGAGACTTCGAATTCTATGATGAGGGTTTCGACCGTCGTTCCAGCGAGGTTGACATTGGATTGTGCCACCACTTCTTCATCAGAGAAGCTAGTCCCCAGCGGAGTCGCCATCTTTTATTTGTGGAAAATTTACAGTAAAAAAGAAATAAAGGAAAATTGATTTGTATTCCTTTGATCTCGATTACAATTGGATTTCCTGATTACAAAAAAGAGGAGAATGATCTGGATTCTCCCCTTTGTTTAATTCTGGGTTCTTCACGGTGGCGATGAGATGCCTCTCTCGAATGCTCGCGTCGAGTTTGCTTCTCGTTGACGATCCGATGACTTGTTTCACTGGAACGTAGTCTTCTCCTCACGATTTGACGTTGTGGAGAACTCTGAACGAGTTTAAAACTCTATGAAAGAGTTGATTTAACCGAAAGTCGGTTATAAGCCAAGGATGAAGAAGATCTTGTTGCCGATCTCCAAAGCTCCAACCGAAGGATGAAGGATCCTCTTTTCGCTGCCAAGAAGTTCCAACAGACCCCTCTTGAACTGAATTGATTTTCAGTTATTTATAGGGGATTAAGGGGTGTAACCACCTCCTTAATTCGCTCCTAAGTGGGGCTAATGGGATGTAACCGCCCCTTAAATCACTCCTGAGTGGAGTTGTGATCCCCTCAGATCGTGAGAAACGGTTTTGAAACTGTCCAGCTCGTGTTTGAACGAGTCAAACGCAAAATCCACGTTCTGGCGTGAATTCTGCATTCAACCGCAATGTCTGGAAGCTCGAATGCAGTGTTTGGAGGCTCTGACGCAGCAACTGGAAGCTGCGTTGGCATCCTGTTGGAAGTTACGTTTGGCAGCGGTTGGAAGCTGCGTTGGGTAGCGGTTGGAAGCTGCGTTGGGTAGCGGTTGGAAGCTGCGTTGGCAGTAGTTGGAAGCTGCGTTGGGCAGCGGTTAGAAGCTGCGTTAGCAGTGGTTGAAAGTTTCATTGGGCAGCGATTGGAAGCTGCGTTTTGCAGCATTTAGGAGCTGCGTTGGGCAGCGGTTGGAAGCTGCGTTGGGCAACGATTGGAAGCTGCGTTTTGCAGCATTTAGGAGCTGCGTTTGTATAGCTTTGACTCTGGAATGAGAACGCAGTGTTTGCGAGCTGCGTCTGGCAGCGAGTGAAGCTGCGTTGGGCGGCGAATAGAGCTGCGTTGTGCAGCGATATTGAGCTGCGTTGTGCAGCGATGTTGAGCTGCGTTGTGCAGCGATGTTGAGCTGCGTCGGGCAGCGATGTTGAGCTGCGTTCTTCTATGTTTGAAGGTGCGTTTGGCAGCAGTATAGAACTGCGTTCGAAGTCAGTTGGAGCTGTGTCTGGCAACGGTTGAAGTTGCGTTCAGAGGCTGATTTGAGTTGCGTTCAGAGCTGTGCTTGGCAGCGATTGGAGCTGCGTTTGAGCTGTGTTTGTCGCATCTTGATGATGGTGTGCGGGGAGGACTTCCGCAGCTTGATTTGAAGAGACCGTCGATTTGTAGTCTCTTTCTGTCGAAGCGTTGCAAAGATCGTCATTTTGTAATCTTTACTTTAGCTCTTTGATATGCAAGAGTCGTCAGATTGGCAAAGATCGTCATTTTGTAATCTTTACTTTAGCTCTTTGATATGCAAGAGTCGTCAGATTGTAACTCTCGATGTTGATGGTGAAGGCTGTTAAACTAGAGCTCTCATCGGTTGTCGTGAAGGTTGTCAGATTGTAACCTTTAGCGATCTACGTGAAAGTCTTCAAATTGTAACCTTCTGGAAGTCGTCAGATTGTAACTTCCATCATCGGTGTTTGATGGGGATCAGCTATCTATTGTGATTTTTAGACAGCCTACAGATAGTCCATCAATCTGCTAATCCGCTTCAATAGGATGGCAAGTCCACAACTAACACGTTAACAGTTACCTCTGATAGTCAAACTCATCAGATAATGGCCTACCTGGTGATGTGCCTCTATTCTGACTTCATGGATAGTGCCTCACTAGGCGATGTGCTTTGTCTGCCTCTTTTTCTTCCACTGTTAAGTCTTAATCAAGACTGGGGGTTGGTTACTTGGAATCCATTGGATTAAGAGTAACGAACATTTCACATCGTCAAGTTAACATTATACTTCGGACGATCATCACCCCCACAGGGTATGAATGCAGCCTGCATCACTCCTAATTTGTCATGTTAACATCAAACCTCTGACAATCCACTTATCAATCATCGTCAATAGGATGATAAGTCCACAAAGTTGCTCCAATCGCAACATCCTCATGTCACGTTAACATCAAACCTCTGACAAATCCACTTATCAATCCTCTTCAATAGGATGATAAGTCCCCAAAGTTGCTCTAATCGCAACATCCTCCTTTCACGTTAACATCAAACCTCTGACAATCCACTTATCAATCCTCGTCAATAGGATGATAAGTCCATAAAGTTGCCCCAATCGCAACATCCTCATGTCACGTTAACATCAAACCTCTGACAATCCACTTATCAATCCCCGTCAATAGGATGATAAGTCCCCAAAATTGCTCAAATCGTGATCTTCCCCAGCAAGACACTAACTCTCCAAAATCTTATTCAAATCACGAGCATCAAAACTCATCACTTCTGATGATAAATTCACCTAGCAAGTCTCCCCAGCGAGATGCTAATTCCCAAAATCTTGTGCAAGTCACAAGTACACAAATCTGTCACGTTAACATCAAACCTCTGACAATCTACTTATCAATCCTCGTCAAAAGGATGATAAGTCCACAAAGTTGCTCCAATCGCAACATCATCCTGTCACGTTAACACTAAACCTCTGACAATCCACTTATCAATCCTCGTCAATAGGATGATAAGTCCACAAAGTTGCTCCAATCGCAACATCCTCCTGTCACGTTAACACTAAACCTCTGACAATTCACTTATCAATCCTCGTCAAAAGGATGATAAGTCCACAAAGTTGCTCCAATCGCAACATCATCCTGTCACGTTAACACTAAACCTCTGACAATCCACTTATCAATCCTCGTCAATAGGATGATAAGTCCACAAAGTTGCTCCAATCGCAACATCCTCCTGTCACGTTAACATCACACCTCTGACACAATCCACTTATCGACTCTCTCTAATAGAGCGATAGGTCCTCAAAGTTGCCTTGATCGCAACAATCAACTTATCGACTCTCTTCAATAGAGCGATAGGTCCACGAACCAGTCAAGTTAACATCACACCTTTGACGACCAAATCAACTTATCGACTCTCTTCAATAGAGCGATAAGCCCATAAAATACTGTTAGGTTAACATCACACCTCTAACAGTCAAACCCTCCCCAATGAACTTGTTAATCCTTTTTTTTAACAAGAATAGCAAGTTTCCATTATAAAATCCCCAGTGGATTAATGATTTTCTGGAATTATCCTGGTGATAATAAAGAAAATTTCTGAATTTCACTCTAAGTGAAAACTCATGCCAAGTTAATATTACACCTCTGGCACTTCTAATTTTCTTTCAGTGTTTCGAATAACACAGGAAGAAACAGTGACAAAGTCTACGTATTCAATATCGTAGCCAGTGATTATCATTAAATTGATAATCTCTGAATCCATACATTGCATGTATGAGGAATTTTATCCCGAATCCTAAGAAGGGATAAGTCAACGCCTAATACGCGTTGCCGGTGAGTCTTTGACCGTAAAAAGGACAAAAGTCTACGTATTCAACATCGTAGCAGGTCGTTATTAATAACGCCGAAATCCATGCCTCACACGCATGGGGGACTTTATCTCGATCCCTGATTAGAGATAAGTCTGCATCTAACACATGCTGCCGGGTAGCGCATTCCCGCAATAATGGCAAAGTCTACATATTCAATATCGTAGCCAGTGATTATCATTAAATTGATAATCTCTGAATCCATACATTGCATGTATGGGGAATTTTATCCCGAATCCTAAGAAGGGATAAGTCAACGCCTAATACGCGTTGCCGGTGAGTCTTTGACCGTAAAAAGGACAAAAGTCTACGTATTCAATATCGTAGCAGGTCGTTATTAATAACGCCAAAATCCATGCCTTACACGCATGGGGAACATTATCCCAAATCCTAAGCAGGGATAAGCCTACGCCTAACACGCGTCGCCGGTTAGTCTTTTTCCGTAAAAAATGACAAAGTCTATGTATTCAAAATCATAGCATCAAGTCTAAGAGAGTTCATTCTCTTAGCACAACGTTACATGTGGAACGGACTTAAATAATTCACATGCTAGCCCGACTCAAACGGTAGTCGGTAAAGGCTTATCAAATCCGTTGATGGCTGAGGGTTTGCCAAAAATCCTATGAATGTTGCGAGCTCATCAGTTGCATGGATGTGAGTTGTGATGTGACGTTTGAGAGCTTCTGCTCATGAGTGGCTTGTACCGTTGCTATAGTTTTTCTTTGAAGCTCATCCTCACACAGGTCCTGCATGTCAAATCTCTTCAACCAAGATGCCTTTGAAGCGGGTGCATAGAACCAATCCTTTACCATAAGGAATCAACAGCTCCAAGATCAGAGTTGGGATCCAAAGTATTCCGAAAATTCGTCCCAGTCAACCGCGAACTTTCGAAAACTTTGGAGGGGGTTCTGTAGGCTGTCTAAAAATCACAATAGATAGCTGATCCCCATCAAAAAGCGTCGAAAAAACGATAACGCCGAGGTCAGACCCGCGATGCAAAGACGATAACGCCAAAGTCATAGCCGCGTTTCAAGTCAAAATGCCGAGGTTAGACCAGCGATGCGAAAACAAAATGCCGAGGTTAGACCAGCGAGTTTTAAACAGAACGCCGAGGTCACACCCGCGTCTCAAGTTCAAAATGCAGGGTCCACCCCCAACATTCCAGAAGCAGGATTATGGCACATACCTTCACACAGGCCCTATGTGACAAATCCCTTCAACCAAGATGCCTTCGAAGCGAGTGCAGAGAACGACTCCTTTACGACAAGGAATCAACAGCTCTAAGATCAGAGTTAAGATCCAAAGTATTGCGAAAATTCGTCCCAGTCAACCGCGAACTTTCGAAAACTTTGGAGGGGGTTCTGTAGGCTGTCTAAAAATCACAATAGATAGCTTATCCCCCATCAACCACCGATGAGGGAAGTTACAATCTGACGACTTCCAGAAGGCTGTAATCTGAAGATTTTCACATGTCAAAGAGTTAAAGCAAAGATTACAAAACGACAGTCTTTAGCAATACTCTGACAGAAAGGATTACAAATCGACGATCTCTTCAAACCAAGACGTGGAAGTCCCAAGACGAAGATTACAAGACAATGATCTTTGCAACGCTATGACAAAAGAGATTACTTTGTGATAATCTCTTCAAGACTAGACGCGGAGGTCCTCCCCGTGTGCCAACATTAAAACGCCGGGGTCGAACCCGCGTTACAACATTAAAACGCCAGGGTTGAACCCCGCGTTACAACATCAAAACGCCGAGGTCGAACCCGCGTTACAACATTAAAACGCCAGGGTCGAACCCCGCGTTACAACATCAAAATGCCAGGGTCGAACCCGCGTTACAACATCAAAACGCCGAGGTCGAACCCGCGTTACAACATCAAAACGCTAGGGTCGGACCCGCGTTACAACAAGCTAAACGTGAGCAACCCTCGCGTTCTTAGGGGTCCAGCCAATACCGACCCCCGCGTTTCTAAGCTACAACAAACCAAAACGCGAGCGACCCTCGCGTTCATCAATGTTCAGCCAACATCCAACTTCGCGTCTCAATTCTTAGAGGCGAAGTTAGGTTCTGAACGCCAGATTGGGCGTTTTGACTTGTTCAAACACAAGCCGAACGGCCTCAAAACTGTTATCTCACGTTCTGAGGGATTTTCGCCCACTTAGGAGCGGATTTAGAGGGCAGTTACAACCTCTTATCCCCCTATAAAAGTGAAAAAACTCAACTGAGTTAAAGTTTCAATTTTCTTGGCTTGGATCGACCATTGGAGACAGGCTTTTGAGGAGATCGACATCATCTTCCAACGAAGATCATCTTCAACTTCAGCAACAGAGAGCTTTGATCCTTGGCTATTAACCGAACTTTCGGTTCAAATCAACTCTTTTTCAAGAGTTCAAACTCGATCAGAGTTATCAACTCATTAAGAGTTTTAAACTTACCATGCAAGTTCTCCACAACGTCAAATCGTGAAGAGAAGACATCGTTCCAGTGAATCAAGACGTGCGGATCGTCAACGGAGAGCAAACTCGACGCGAGCATTCGAGGGAGGCACTCCATCGCCACCGTGAAGAACCCAATTTTAAACAAAGAGGAAGAACCAATTTCGTTCTCCTCTCTTTTGTAATCAAGTTGTAACCGAGATCAAAGGAATCAAAAATCACATTTTCTTTATTCTCTTCTTTGCAATTTTTCCTACAAATCTCAGCAAAAGATGGCGACTCCGCTGGGGACTAGCTTCTGTGACGAAGAAGTGGTGGAACTTGTGAAGATTCAAGGAAGCAAGAACCCAGCTGATATGCTTACCAAGGTTGTCACTACAGAGAAACTGAAGTTGTGTTCAACTTCAGTTGGCCTCAGCACTTGATGATATGGAGGCCGTCGCCGCAGAGAGATTTGGAAGAGATTGATAGTTAGTCTCCAAGTGGGAGATTGTTAGGATATGTGAAGCCTAACTATAAGGCATGCCCTACATTTCAGAAGAGAGGAGAAACAAAGTTGGAACATGATCGACGATGAAGAAGTTCAAGCAAAACGACGAAGGAGAGATTTGGCAGCTTTGCGGTCGACCGGCCATGGCGCGGCAGTCGACCGTCTACGTGCACAGCTGGGTGCACAGGCCAGGAGCTCGTCGCGGTCGACCGTCTGTGGCGCTGCGGTCGACCGCTCAAAGTCCAGAGAGCAACCCAGACCGCCCAAAGTCCAGAGAGCTCGATCAGGAATAGGATTCGTCGCGGTCGACCGCACGTGGTGCTGCGGTCGACCGGAGTCGGGTTTTGGCCCAAATTCATTTTTTAACCTGATTTGATCTGTTTCCTTGTTTACTTGTTAAACCCTTAAGTCTATAAAAGGGTTGATTAGGGCATGATGTAAAGAGACGAAAAATAGTGAATTTTTCTCCTGCGGCGGCCGTGGACGTAGTTTCTCACATTGAGAAGCGAACCACGTAAATCTTGTGTGTTTGAGACTGTTTGATTTTCTCTCTTCTCTCCTAAATCTCTATTTCCAAATCGCATCAGGGGGGTTGTGCATCCCCAACAGTAAAGAATACAAATCTTATCAGCACATCACCTATAGTAGCGGGGTGTTCTGAACTAGGCCAAAATTGAGAAAGTAGTCTCTTTAAAAGGAAACAAAGAGAGAGTACAGCAGAATAGCATACTGAAGTTCCATCATAGCATAAACATTTGTTTGCATGACCCAAACACATCCCACAAAGAACCAGCAACATTTTGCAATCCTACAAGACTCCAACTGCCTAAATAGAACTAGAGACATCACTAACACCAATAGGACTTTATAGAGATCATCATCAGAGAAGGAGTGCATCGCCGATGTTTTGAACTGCTTCTTCGGCGATGATCTTGTACATCTTCTGCGTTGGATGGACGGCGTCCCAGTACATGAACCTCGTTGGATCATCGCAGGTTGTCTGGCCCTTGCATGTCTCTCCTATCTCGATCGTTCCTGATCCGCAACATCCCTTTGTTGTCTCTGTAAATCCTGTACGTTTAACAAAAACATTTGCATTGAATCATCAGTATCCCTTTCCTATTTCGGTCATAGGGTCATATCATCAATACTAGACAGGCAGTAAGTTTAATACATCGATACTACATTGGCTCTATCATCAACATAACCAATATGATATTATATCATTTCAGGCCCTTGTCAGCCACATATACGTACGTGATAAAAATACCCGTGCACATATTCAACCTTTGATGTTGGAGTTGTGATGTAAAAGTTTGCTGATCAGACATATGTGCAATACATTCAAACTACTAATTATTGAATTTCAAATGATAACCACAAGTAAAAAAATAATCCAAAATATTTCAGAGTATTAGAATCTCAAAGGGTATTTAAAATCTGAAACTTACCAAACTTCTTGGGATGCTTAGTGGCCTGTTCAAAAACTTGGTATACATCAAGGAAATGAGTTTTGATACTCAATTGCTTCCTTAGAGTATGAAGTTGCCTCGCAATCTTAGAGTTGAAGGAGTTAGCAACATCGTTGAGCTTCACATAACATTCTTCAGCACTCATAAGAGTCTTAACAACAGGTAGACATCCCATTGGTGGAACTCCGACAACTGTGAATCTTTTCGGGCCTAATTTATTGATTTCCTGAAATTTAGTAAGATCTTTAGAATACAAAAAATTAAAAACTCAGAGCTAAATGTTCATAATTAGAGTTTTATTGTGATGAAAGAGACCTTGCAATGGTATTATAACAACCGGAGTACAACTTTATAAATTCCACACTCATGAATGGACCATCAGTATATGAGAGCATGTTAAAGATAATATGTTTAATTTCTTTTACACTGCACCAAAACTTTGAAGTTGTGATAAGGGTAACAATTTTATGCTCTAATGTGTTACCGTTGGTTGAATGCCCTTAATTTTATGAATCAAAACATATACCCATGCATTGAAATCTTTTCTAAATCTGTCTTATATTCATGGTTCGTGTGAATCAAGCCTGAGTTGCTCTATGCCAAAAGTATGAAGTTGTTGTGAACCCTTATAGATTAAAATTATCATTGCTTATGGAAAAAAATCATTTACCAGTTTTTTTCTCGGTGTAGAAATGAAGGATGAGGAATTAAATAACTACCTTGATGTATTCAGAAATAAGAGAGACCAGATAGTCCTCATATTGTGGCTCAGTGAATTCTTTCGATCTGTTATCGTAAAAGTAGTAATTTTGGATGAAATCATTGGTGCCTGCACTTATCACAACAATAGCATCTTCAGTAATCTTTTGTGCTTCTGCAGGACCAAATAATTTTCTCAGATGGAGTTTGTAATGCTTCAAGTAGTCTACTTGTTTGGCCATCGATATTACACCCTGCAGGAAAAAAAAATGAGAAGAGCTAGATTAAATGGTTTTGTTAATAAATGTTGATTAATTTGAAACCATAAGAGATTGTAGATTAAATGGTTTTGTTAATAAATGTTGATTAATTTGAAACCATAAGAGATTGGGGATTAGCATACTGCACTTGTGGAGGTTAATTCAATAAATGTTGATTAATTTGAAACCATAAGAGATTGGGGATTAGCATACTGCACTTGTGGAGGTTAATTCATCATATCCTGAAGAGGCTGATCCGAAACTGACGCCATGTTTGAGCTGTTCAGGAGTGAGATTGGGGTCCAAGAATGCTGGAACGCTCGTGGAAATACCAAAGAATTCAGCTGCACATATGCAAAATTTTACATTTACATGATGCTGAGTGTAAATGTAAAAAATAACGGAGCGTACGTTAGTGCGAGCACGCACATATGTACACCGTATGTGGGAATGTTTGATATGAGCTGCTACGTTATTTTGTGAAAGGTTATTTGCACATAGACCCCCTGCGGTACCGCTGTTTTGAACTAACCGTTTCATGTAGCTTTTATTCTCAGTTAGACTCGTTAATTTCACCCAGGGTAGTATATATATGCTAAACTTTCACTGACGCTAAAAGAGTGAAAAAGAATCTAACATAAGGATTGCGATAACGAAGCTACAACAGTTGTAGGTTCAAAATAATGATACTGTGGGGGGTCTATGTGGAATTAATCCTTTTAGAAAGTATATGAAAAAGGAATACCAGATAACAGTTATGATAAATGAGCTAGTAAGAGATAGAACGTCCATTGAGGATTTATAGAGGAGTACGCCATTATCTGATGAGAAATGTGTGGATGATAAAATGCCCAAAAATCAAAGTCATAGGTGCTAGCTAGAGACTTGAATGTCCGAAATAATAACTCACTGAACATCATTGTGCAAATTACTGTCTTATTCAGGAAGTACAGAAAAGACATGTGCTAACATTTATCATTCTGCATGCTAATAGGTGATAATTAATATAAGACCCATCCAATAACAGTAAATAAATATATTCTTACAGCAGTAAGAAAAAGTAAACAAGAACAAAAATTCAGATGCAGGTAATTCCTGATATCACATATTACTTAGTTTATATGAGCATTGTTAATTAGAATATAAAATTACAATCTTTTGTTGTGGGCAGCGGAAATTTCGGCAGAGTTTTTGGTGCACAATAAGAGAGAAAGATCGATAATAATTCTTGTTTCTCAAATGGAACAAGAATCTGAAAGCCTAATATCCCATCAAAGTGGGATATTAGCTCTTCCTCTCGTCAGCTCTAGGACTGCGCGTCGAGGGATCCTAAAAACTATTACAATGGCCACAAACTCAAACAATCAATTTTACGTGGTTCGGCAAACTGCCTACGTCCACCGGGCAAGGAGGGGGAGATCTACTATTAAAGAGAAAAAAAATACAAATAGGTTTACAACTCTCACAATCTAAACCCTCAAATAGGCTCAAACAGCCACCAAATAGGATTTTTCTCCTCTGCACGAAGCCCAAGAAAAAATCCACAGCCGCCTTTTTCCTCTCTCTCCCCTTTGCCTTAGCTCTGCAGCCGCCTTAATTGCACCTGCGCAGCCGCCAAAGAAAAAGAAAAAAGCCGACTAAACTCCCCTCCTTCGCACACCTACCTAGGTCAATTAACTAGGTTTATATATATGCACAAAGGACAAACGGGTGGGCCGGTTATTGTCCAGGAAACAAAAGAAACCCTCAAGCACTCACGTGGAAACAATCCCTCAAGCACTCACGTGCTCTTCACAATTCTCCACCTCGGCGAAGTTCTCCCAAAACTGAGCCGACACCGACCAAATCAAATGTCTCACTTGTTGTGTCCAGTACGAAGTGAAACAATTCACGACAACGGACTCAATCCATAACAAGTCGAGAACCCAAATGAGAGTGCGAACACTCACCAAAACATCGGTATTTACTCACCAAATCGATCTCACCCCTATCAAAATCCAAACCGGCTGCATCGTAAAAACTGCCTACGTATCCTCTTGCCCAAGGAATCAAGCCGAACATAGTTCACCCAAATGGCCGCTAACGACCTCAATTCAATAGAAGAGTACGCAACCCTTCTCCAATATCATCAACTCTGCGGCTGATAGTACCTCCAATGGCCTCAAACACCTCCACCTGAGGTGAACCACTGGCCATATCCAAACTGCATCTATCAGCTGCACTCGAATCAAAACCCAACTCATCATCTGCACCCAAATCCAAATGATCCCTAAGCTGTGTCACCTCAGCTGGAATCCCAAACAATGCAGTATGATCTGGAGTAATCTTCACCCAATGTGGAGTAGCATCACTCTTCACCCGCTGCGATACCTCTAAGGTCTGTCCAAAACTCTCCACCTGCTGAGAGTCAATTAGCTCCCTCATCGAAGCCTCAACCAAAGTGACACTACCAGACCTATCTTCCAATGGAGTTTTACCTCCAATCGCAACAGTTGACAACTCTTTAATAGGATGACCCAAATATGTCGAAGCCTCTGTCCAGAAACTCTTCTGCAAATCATTGTTCGACCACAAACACCGATCCTCCTCCAGCAAGGCATGGTTCTCCAAATTTGTCACTCTATCTAGTTGCCCCAAGATTTCCTTTCTAACGAAGTGTCTCGCAATGCCGTGAGCTCGGCTCCAATACAGAAATAGGTCCATCTTGTACCTCCTACCAAAACCAGAATGGAGTACCTTCACCTTTCTGTCTATCACACACTTCTTCAATCTGTTGGATACTACTAGGACTTTCTCCGAAGGGGATTTGGTTGCAACCCAAACACGCCTAGAACAGCCACCAACAAAGGAAACCAAACACCTATTACCTCTCAATGATGCCCCCTTGGAAGGCCCCCAAACATCCACGTGAACTCCTCCAGAACGACCCTTAGCACGGTGAATAGAGGTGCCGCACTTCACCTTGGTCTTCTTGATCACATCAACATGTTCACTGGACTTCAAACTGCAGGTCTTCGCACCCTCTTTCAATCTATGCGAGGAATCAATACTGGAATGGCCAAGCCCCAAATGCCGCAGTCTAGACGAATCAATAGAAGTCGTCAGCTCTCCACCTGCCACTATACCTCCAGTCAAATAATACAGGTTCCCAAATGCCGCAGTCTAGTCAAATCAACAGAAGTCGTCAGCTCTCCACCTGCCACTATACCTCCAGTCAAGTAGTACAGGTTATTTCTCCCGACACCCTGTTTTTGTTGAAAGTTGCCTTCATCATTGATTTCATTAAATTTTAAACGTTACAAATGAATTCAAACAACAAAGAATAAAAAGATTATAACTTTCTTGAAAATAAACACAATTTAAACGTTACAAATGAATTCAAACAACAAAGAATAAAAAGATTATAACTTTCTTGAAAATAAACACAAGATCCGTTCGTCGTCTCTTGCTTGCGTGGGTCTTTAGCCTGTGACGGGGATGTCGATATCCGTGGACTACCTGGCTATCAGATCTGGTCCAGAGCTTCGTCGATCCACGAGAAGATCTAGAAACTTGAAGCGCCTATCTCGATAAAAGCAAGATAATTGCTCTTCTTAGAATTACCACAATGGGATAAGACTAAGGATCGGATGCGGGTGATATAGATCTGACGAAGAAACTCTCTTGCGTTGAAGTGCTCGATCACTCTTCAGTCCGACAGGGCTTCGCCAATACTCCAAAAATCCAGATCTAAAAAAATGAGGCCTAAGGCTTGTATTTATAGGCTTGAGGGGATAACGGAGTGGTTAAAACACCTTAAAGGCCCAAATCTGCCTTGGAGACACCCCAGGGTGTCTCCACTTGTTTGGAGACACCCTAGGGTGTCTCCCATTGATCCGAGACACCCTAGGGTGTCTCGTTGGTCCGAGACACTCCTTTGGTGTTTTTTTTGATATGTTTCTGTTGTAATTCCTTCGTCCGGACTCGGATTTGAGTGATTCGAAGTGCGTTGGAAAGCCGACAAGGAGTTCTATCAGCTCCGATGGTTGGATCATTTGTTGAATGAATAAGACACGAAGGACGTTGTTCCTTTTGTAAACATTGCAGGACTCTCGATTAGCCCGTACCTTCGTTAGTTCACGTAGTTCATTGATTTACTTCAAGCGTTCATCGACATCAATCGAACTCCTGTGAACCAGATAGTGACGTTCATCGTTGTTCCTTAACACTGAGTTGTTCGTGGAGACCTATAGGCAATTTTTGATGCCTACAGATACCCCCTCCAAAGCGTTCCAGACTCGTTTCTTTTATAGAAGAGGCTGGAATACTTTGGATGTGATTGGTCCAGCCTTCAGTCGGCATAAAGGACCTGTAGTTAGCTTCAACTGTTAGCTCCTTCGATTTTCGGTCTATTCAATGTTTTGACGAATAGCCGAAGTTTTTCCGGCGCTGCGTTTATCGCCTGACCGTCGTCGGAGTCTCGAGTCTATCACCAGTGAGTTGAGTTTGGCTCATGTCATTGAGTTGACTTTGAATTGACTATCTCTGTCATACTGTGCTGACTTAGGGTTTCAGATCACCGTATGTTGATTTTTGATCGCAACACGTTGACTGGCGTTGACCTAGGGTTACGCGTTGACCGGCGTTGACCCTAGGGTTTCGAATGTCGAACGTTGACTTTTGTCACAACGCGTTGACTGGCGTTGACCTAGGGTTACGTGTTGACCGGCGTTGACCCTAGGGTTTCGAACAACGCGTTGACTGGCGTTGACCTAGGGTTACGTGTTGACCGGCGTTGACCCTAGGGTTTCGAATGTCGAACGTTGACTTTTTGGTCGCAACGCGTTGATTGGCATTGACCTAGGGTTACGCGTTGACTGGCATTGACCCTAGGGTTTCGAACGTCGAACGTTGACTTTTTGTCGCAACGCGTTGACTGACGTTGACCTAGGGTTACGCATTGACCGGCGTTGACCCTAGGGTTTCGAACGTCGGATGTTGACTTTTTTTCGTAACACGTTGACTGGCGTTGACCTAGGGTTACGCGTTGACCGGCGTTGACCCTAGGGTTTCGAACGTCGAACGTTGACACAGTTTATACTCGTACGTTTACTGGAGTATACACAGTTTAAGCTCTTAAGGTATTGGAGCATGGCAGTCCCAAGTGTCGGGGTTGCAGGACTAACTGTTAAAGCTGATTCATCTGCTTTTGTGGATCTTATTTTAATGTTGTTGGATAATAAAGTCACGAGACCAACTAACAGAGCTGATGCATCAATGACTAGCACTTATAGAATTTTTGGCAAATTCTCAGCCATCAACGGGTTTCATGAGCCTTTACCGACTACCGTTTGAGTCGGGCTAGCATGCAGATTTTTTAGATCCGTTCTGCACATAATATTGTGCTAAAAGAGTTAACTCTTTTAGTGCTACGACATTGAATACGTAGACTTCGTCTTTCTCACGGGAATAGACTACCCGGCAACGCGTGTTAGGCGCTGACTTATCCTTACTTAGGATTCAGGATAAAAATCCCCAGACCCGGATTCTGGTGTCTTCTTCAATCGGTAAAAGACCAAACCGGTAACGCGTGTTAGGCGTTGACTTATCCCTGCTTAGGCTTCGGGATAAAATTCTCCATGCGTGTGAGGCACGGATTATGGTGTTATTAATAACAACATGCCACAATGTTGAATATATGGTCTTTTGTCCTTTTTACGGTCAAAGACTAACCAGCAATGCGTGTTAGACATAGACTTTGGGATTTTTGGTAAACCCCCAGCCTTCAACGGGTTTGATGTGTCTTTACCGATTACCGTTTGAAATCGGGCTAGCATGCGGATTGTCTGAATCCGTTCCGCATGTAACGTTGTGCTAAGAGAGTGAATTCTCTAAGACTTTATGCTATGATTTTGAATACATAGGCTTCGCCCTTGTTACGGGAATAGGCTACCCGGCAACACGTGCTAGGTGTTGACTCATCCCTACTTAGGTTTCGGGATAAAATTCCCCAGGCGTAGACCTTGGTGTCTTTTTCAATCGGTGAAAGACTAAACCGGTAACGCGTATTAGGCGTAGACTTATCTCTATTTAGGAGTTGAGATAAAATTCCCTGTGCACCAAGTGTCCGGATTGGAAGTTGGGAATTGTGTCTTTTATCAGAACAAAGACGGACTGGAAAGCGGGAGAGGAAGAATTTTATATTCTATCTCCCGGGACTGAAGAGGAAGAATTTTATATTCTATCTACAGTCGGAAAGGAAACTCAAGGTGAGATCTCCACCCCCAGACTCCGAAAAGATGAAACTAAGAGTGGGATCTCCACTTCGAGAATCGGAAAGGTTCAAACGGCCCTAACTTTTATAGGATTGGTCATTTAAATCAAAAGAATCCCTCATTCATTGAGGAGAAAACCCAATTTTGACCCTAACTTTTATAGGTTTGGTGAAAAAAGGAACAAAGGCGGATTTTCGTTTATAAAAAAGGAACGACTCGGTCTTAGTCCTAATTATTTGTAGGTTTGACTAAGTGAGATCGGGAACAATCCTAACTTTTATAGGTTTGACTGTTCGAATTAAAAGTGGACCTCTCGTTCATGGAAAGAATCGAGAGAGGAATTTAGCTTTGGCCCTAACTTTTATAGGTTTGACCTGAAAGCAAAGAGAGTAAAATACGGGTAGCAATAAAAATGCCAACCCGTACTATCACTCAAAGGAGGACTACAATGCTAAGTGATTAGGACCTAACATGTTAAGTCTGAGAATTGCCAATGACTGGCGGACAGAAATTTTGGTGAATCCACCGTCGATTAATTTGATCAGCGGATGGTTTAGTGAGGAAAGATTAACCTATCAGAGGATTGGATCTCATCTCACAAAAATAACTCATAAGAGTTAGAGAATTTTGATAATAAGAAGAAACGTTCCAACATTCTAAATTCGAACGAGAATTTCTTATTCATCACTTCTACAATGATTGGGTTATCCCTAAGAATACCAGATATGATGTTCTTCTCGGAACTTCCCGATACATTGGTTATCCTGAAGATACTAAGGATAGTATTTTTTTAGAAACTTGTCATTTATCGGCATCATAAGCCGGTCGCCGTCCTTGGTGACTAAGCGATATGCGCCACTCGAATAGACTGTCTCTACTACGAATGGTCCCTCCCATTTGGGTTCAAATTTATTGAGAATCATCAAAAACTTCAAGAGACTGATTCAATAAGCAATATTTTATTTCCAACCCCTTTTTATTGATATCGGGTTATCCTTAAGAATATCACGTATGATGTTCTCCAGGAACTTCCCGTTAGATACAAAGGAAACAGTTTACACTCATATGCCCGTTGGAGTTTTGAAAGAAGCAGTTTATACTCGTATACTTTTCGGAGTGTGGTGGTCATTCTCATTCGGTTTGTTCTGCCATTGAGACGCCGGCTTCAACTAAGGCCTGTATTGTATTCTTGAGAGTGATACAAGTCTTGGTGGGATGATGGATCCTCCTGTGGTATTCACAATATTTTGGGTCTGAACTCCCGCTGGCTTCCTCCTGGCTTTTAATAGGTGGGAGCTTGATTTTGTCGTTTTTTAGGAGGTACTTGAGGATGGCTGGAACCTCATCATCCTTGAAAGAGTATCGTTGTATCTGAAGTGACTGTTGTGGCGATCGCTCCCACGGCTGTCGTTGTGACGTTTGATCAGCAGCGAACCTGGGTACGAACTCTGATTGGCTTTCCTCGACCCTCTTTCTTTTAGGATAGCGTCTAGTCGAGGTGGTGACAGACTCGACCTCTTTCTGCTTCTCACCTTCACTTTCATTTTTCTTTGAATGATGTCGAGAAGTAGGAATTGGGCCACCCCCAGTGTCATTGAAGGATCTAGTCGTACCACCCCCAGTGTTATCGAGGGGTGAATCAGTCTTGACAACCATATTCAAATTCGAACCATTATTATTTGTCCTATCTGGAATAGGCGTGATTGGGGTAACGCAACAGCTAGACCCAGCTTGATGATCCGATTTAGGAAATTTACCCCCTTCAGCTTGCAACTCTCTTATTTGTCGCATAGCCAATTCCATCTTACCCTTAAATTCTTCTTTCTGTTTGATTAGTGCTTCTTGAACTATTTGAGTGAGCTGGTCAGGAGTAATGTTGAACGCATCTCTAGTGTTTTTAGAAAGACGTGATAACTCGTGTAGAGTCACTTTTACTGGGATGTTAGCCAATTGGGTCATAACATCGAAGTGGTATGAAATGTTTGAATCTCCTGGTTTATCTCTTCCAATCTGCTGATTGAATTGAGATTGCCTCGGGTTTTGAACATCTTGGTACAGGGGCTCCTGTTGGGTCCTCTCAGCAGGTGCGGGGGTAGTTGTAATCATCTCCACCCCATCCAGTCGACCATACTCATTCCCATGTTCATTGTCGGAAAATGAAAAAGCAGGCATTGCTTCGTCATCTTCCCCTGGAACAGCAGAAGCTCCATAACAAGACTTACCTTTTTCTTTTGACTTTTTCTTGGAAGAGGCTCCAGTCCACTGTTCATCTCCAATCAAATCTGGGTGAACCCAAAGAATCTCACCATTCGGGGCTGTGTAGCACAAGTCCTTTCTGGCGCTGTTTGTGAGGATCATCGTTCACGGTCTTCACTGCTGTACTTATTACCGGCTCATGTTGGAACCAGTTCAAGGGAACAGAACCAAAACTAATCGATACTGCGTTCGCACCCACTTTCTTCTCCTTTGGCTACTTCATGGTAATGACCCCGACATCGATTAGGGCTTGGATCTTATCTTTAAGGGCGTAGCATGCCTTGGTAGGATGGTGCACCGCTCTATGAAATGCGTAGTATTTTGGATCATTGATTCTCTTAGCATCTTCCTGATCCTGGACCGGAGGCAATTTGATCTTGTTATTCTCTATGAGATATTTGAAGATGCCGGGAACTTCATCCTCTTTGAATGAATAGACTTTTGGGAACTTTGGCTCCGAGGCCTTTGGCTTCTGGGGCTGTTGTTGCCACCTAGATTGTTGAGGCGCTTTCTGTTGCTGCTGTTGCGGTTGCGGTTGCGCTTGCACCTCAAATGTTTGGTTTGCGTCTACAGCATTCGCTTGTGCTTTTCCCTTGCCCTTAGGGACAAAGTTCTGTTGTGGAGCATTATTAGCTATTTGACCCCTTTCCGCCTTCTTCCTTTTAAGGAATCGCTCGGCTCGTTCTCCTCGCACCTTTAAATCCTTCCAGGTCTTTGGTGGTGCCATTCCCATAGCTTCGAGGATGTCCAATGAAAGATTATTGTGACAAGTCTCAAGAATAAAGTCTTCGCTGACCGGATCCCTGCAGTTCATTGCTTTGTTTCGGAATCTTTTTACGAAGTTTTCAACCGTCTCACCATTTTTCTGTTTCTCGTCAAATAGTGTGCCGATTGAAATTTCGGTGTCGTCGTCGAAGAAGTTTGTCAGAAACACGTCCTCCATGTCGTCCCAACTGCTGATACTCCCCGGTTTGAGGCGATGATACCAATCGAAGGCTGCTTCGCGAAGAGTGCCAATGAATGACCGCACCATTAAGGGTTCATTGCCGAAGATTATTCCTAAGTGAGACTTAAAATATATCAAGTGTTGGGTAGGGGAACCCTTTCCATCAAACGGCGTGAAGTTAATTAAATTGAACTTTGCCGGATATAGAATTGATTCCCATTCCCTTGGGTATGGACATGGTATGCCGGACCTCTTTACTTCTTGAGCATTCATCAACGCATTGATTTTGCTCTCCAAGTCCTTCATTTTCTTGTCTTCACTCGTATCTGCCTTCGAGTGGCTTCGGGGATAGGTAACGTGGTCTTCCTTCGCATTATCATCCGAGGGACTGCCTCCATTATTGTTGTTGACAGGAGGGATATTTATGTTGACATTATCCTCTTCCCGTTCATTCTGCTCTTGATTCGGATTATTGCGACGACTGGGTTCTCCTTGGTGAGTTGTCAGTGCCGCGATTTGCTGGTCATGCATCTCTCTCATTTGCTGCATAGTCATCTCCATCTCAAACTTGAATGCCTCTTTCTGCTTAGTCAAGGCATCTTCAAGCATCTTGGTTACTTGTTCGGCGCTGATCATAAGTGACTCATAGGGCTGTCCCACACTAGATGTCGTGTCGTCGGACGCTATAGCCGAGCAGGAATCTGAACCATCATCTGACACCTCTTCTTCCAAAGGAAGTCCCTTTTGCATCCTTTGGTAATTCCTTCGCCTATTGGTCCCTGATCGCAATCGAGTCATACGCTGGGACATTTCGGCAAACTGATTTGGGCTAAAACGTCGTGTCGATTTGCCTCTGCCGGTCATATTAGCAGACACTTCTAAGAATTCGTCCTCTTGGCGGACATGCTTCTACAGCAGCATTCTGACAGCACCGCCTTGATTATGTTGGCACACGGACAGTGAGAATCCGTGTCTCTGGTGTCTCTCTTCCGAGACTTATCCATACCCCCAGCTCTATAGTACAACTCGTCAGTTTGATAACTGGAGCAACTCATAGAGTGTTGTCATGACTTCCCAGGTATAACACCATCATCATCAGACGAATGTGCTTTCCTCTGGGGATACAACGCTTTATTAGCATTTTCAAAAGTCACTCGTTCAAGTCTATGCTTTTGCGAGCGTGAAAACTTAACGGGCTCTTGAACTTCGACCCGCAATCCAATACGGTCGGTAACAGGGGCTTTCCCTTTGTTATCTTTCTTGGGGGGATTAGCACGACCCCCAGTCTGGTTCGTTGTTTGGGGACCTTTCAATGGTCCCAATCTCTCCTTGATAGGTGCTTTGCCTCGATCTTCTGGTAAAGGGCCGAGGCGACCTTTCAAAGGAACCCTGGATCTTGAAGAATCCATGTTCTTACCTGGCTCCGCCGGAGGTGCGGGAGCAGGGGAAACGGGATCTGGATTTGAAGAAGGCTGGATGATACCTCCGTCCCCTTTTGTCTTAGGTGCCGGCTTCGCCTTTGGCACCCACACTTGCTTGTGTTTTGATCGCCTTTGGCACCCACACTTGCTTGTGTTTTGACGGCTTCTTGACCGTCTCTTCTTTCTGCATCTCTTTCGCTTTCTGCAGAAGGACTCGGGCATGCGCAAGCAATGCGCGGCGTTTCTTGATTCGCTCTTCGAGGGTTGAGCGAGTCCTCTTGACACGAACCCATTCGTTCGTCTCTGTCTTGGAGGAGGAGTTGGTTGTTCTCCGTTGTTGCTCCTGGCGCTGTCTGGACTTTAGATCCTCATTGTAGCGGATCTCGTCCATCGATTCTGACGCTTTGGCTAATTGCCGCGCAAGGCGTTGACGCCGTCTTTGGCGTGCCATCTTTGACAAGGTTGGAACACCTTCAGCAGTTGACTTAGCGGTGGAAGGGAGATCTGGATCTGCAGCTTCGACCTCTCCGGATGCCGTTGGGACATCGCGAGACATGGGCGTGGCGACGACGAGGGGATCCTTGGTCTTCAGATCTGAAGCCCTGCGAGTGTTTCTGGAAGAGGAGACCTTCCTATGCCTGTTTGGAGAGGCGGATCTGGAGGAGGAAGAAGAGAGGTACTCTTCGAACTTCTGTTGATCGAATTGAGAGGCGGATCTGGAGGAGGAAGAAGAGAGGTACTCTTCGAACTTCTGTTGATCGAATTCATATTCGATGTCTTCGCTCACCCAGATCTTGATTGTAGGTTGCATCACGACGGCCTCGGCAGCGAGGCCGTTGGCTCCCACTGTGGTTGCCAGTTTGTTTTCGTCGAAAGTTGCCTTCATCATTGATTTTATTAAACTTTAAACGTTACAAATGAATTCAAACAACAAAGAATAAAAAGATTACAACTTTCTTAAAAATAAACACAAGATCCGTTCGTCGTCTCTTGCTTACGTGGGTCTTTAGCCTGTGACGGGGATGTCGATATCCGTGGACTACCTGGCAATCAGATCTGGTCCAGAGCTTCATCGATCTGCGAGGAGATCTAGAAACTTGAAGCGCCTATCTCGATAAAAGCGAGATAGTTGCTCTTCTTAGAATTACCACAACGGGATAAGACTAAGGATCGGATGCGGGTGATGTAGATCTGACGAAGAAACTCTCTTGCGTTGAAGTGCTCGATCACTCTTGAGTTCGGCAGGGCTTCGCCAATTCTCCAAAAATCCAGATCTGAAAAAATGAGGCCTAAGGCTTGTATTTATAGGCTTTTGGGGGGAACGGAGCGGTTAAAAATACTTAAAGGCCCAAATCTGCCTTGGAGACACCCCAGGGTGTCTCCACTTGTTCGGAGACACCCTAGGGTGTCTCCCATTGATCCGAGACACCCTAGGGTGTCTCGGCCTTGGTCGAGACACCCAAGGGTGTCTCGTTGGTCCGAGACACTCCTTTGGTGTTTTTTTTTGATCTGTTTCTGCTGTAATTCCTTTATCCGGCCTCGGATTTGAGTGATTCGAAGTGCGTTGGAAAGCCGACAAGGAGTTCTATCAGCTCCGATGGTTGGATCATCTATTGAATGAATGAGACACGAAGGGCGTTGTTCCTTTTGTAAACATTACGGGACTCTCGATTAGCCCGTACCTTCGTTAGTTCACGTAGTTTGTCGATTTACTTCAAGCGTTCATCGACATCAATCGAACTCCTGTGAACCGGATAGTGACGTTCATCGTCGTTCCTTAACACTGAGTTATTCGTGGAGACCTATAGGCAATTTTTGATGCCTACACACCCTTCATCAAAATACGAGAGTCTCTCGCAATCTCGAGAACCATGTCCTCAACACGAACCTTCAGACCCTCTCCAACCAAAGCTCCAATCGAGATCAAGTTCTTCCTCAAAGAAGGAACATATTCACATCATTTAACTCCCTAACAGTCCCGTCAAACATTTTGATGCGAATTCTTCCTATCCCAAGGATTTGGCATGCACGGTTATCAGCCATGTACACCACACCACTATCCACCAGCTTCTCAAAACTAGAGAACCATTCCCTTCTAGGGCACACATGATAGGTCGCACCACTATCCAACATCCATTCAGATTCCTCCGTATAGCTATCTGTAGGACTGATAGAAAGCGAATAAATAGAAGAGTCAGAATTATTACCATTCGATACGATGTTTGCTTCTGATAATGGCTGCTTCCCTTTTTCCTTCTGCTTATTTTTCATCCATTCGTCGAGCTTTGGGCAGTCTTTCTTTCAATGATCAGTCTCCTTGCACCAAGCACACTGATCTTTTCCTACTCTAGACTGTGACTTCTAATTCTTTCGGTTTGGACTCTTCCCTCTTGCGACCAACGCCTCCGCTACCGGCTCAACTGAAGCCTCCTTATCCTTCTTTCGAAGCTGATAATTCACAAGTGCAGCAGTGACCTCATTATACAAAAGTGATGCCTTCCCATTAATCAGAGTAAGGACGAAGGTTTCATATTCCTCGTCGGGCAAGGAACTCAACAACAGTAACGCCTTGTCTTCATCCTCAATTATGACATCCACATTCGCCAAATCCGCAAGAAACTTTGTGTAGTGGTTCATGTGATCTCTAATGGAGGTTCCCTTCTTCAATTGGAAACGATAAAGTCTCCTCTTCAAATGCAAGCGATTTTCCACACTCTTGGTCAAATACTTGCTTTCGAGAATCTCCCAAATCTTCTTCGCAGAAGTCTCATTCATCACATCATACTTTAGATCTTGAGTCAAACAAGACCTAATTACACCACACACCGTTCGATTCATCTTCTTCCAAACCTTCTCTTCAATCTCATCTGGCTTGCTATCTAACTCTAATGTATCCTCTAAATTCTGCGCGTTCAGCGCATCCAAAACCTCGCATCTCCATAATCCAAAGTTGTTTGTGCCATTAAATTTCTTCACATCTATCTTCATAGAGTGGATATTCAAACTCTGAATGGTCTTCGCGCCAGAAGAACCACCCTCAACATCCGAAGCACCTTCTTTCCCCGACATCTTACGCACCAACGAACGAAGGATAGATCCAAAACTAAAAAGATAGAGTCTTTACCAAAAGATCTCACCTTTATCACCAAACAAAGCCCTAGATGAGCCTCCAAATTGATCTACTCCTCCAAATAGCCCAAGCGTAGCCCGAGCTCTGATACCACTTGTTGTGCACAGCGAAAATTTTGGCAGAGTTTCTGGTGCACAATAAGAGAGAAAGATCGATAAGAATTCTTGTTTCTCAAAGGGAACAAGAATCTGAAAGCCTAATATCCCATCAAAGTGAGATATTAGCTCTTCCTCTTGTCAGCTCTAGGACTGCGCGTCAATGGATCCTAAAAACTATTACAATGGCCACAAACTCAAACAATCAATTTTTACGTGGTTCGGAAAACTGTCTACGTCCACGGGGCAAGGAGGGGGATCTACTAATAGAGGGAAAGACAAACTAAACCCTCAAACTAACTCTCTAATCTCTCACAAAACAGCCACCAAATAGGATTTTTCTCCTCTGCACGAAGCCCAAGAAAAAATCCACAGCCGCCTTTTTCTCTCTCTCCCCTTTGCCTTAGCACTGCAGCCGCCTCAATTGCACCTGCGCAGCCGCTAAAGAAAAAGAAAAAAGCCGACTAAACTCCCCTCCTTCGCACACCTACCTAGGTCAATTAACTAGGTTTATATATATGCACAAAGGACAAACGGGTGGGCCGGTTATTGTCCAGGAAACAAAAGAAACCCTCAAGCACTCACGTGGAAACAATCCCTCAAGCACTCACGTGCTCTTCACATCTTTCAACACATTATATGCCTTAACCGTCATGACAATTGGAAGTTATGATATCAAACGAGTTAAAGATGGTATACGAACAATTCAATTAATCTAAATCTCACAAAACAATATTTTAAGCGGACTCTAGACAAAACAAAATACCATTGTATAAGATATAGCCATTCGTGTCCTTCGGTAAAAGCACGTTCAGTCTGCATGGACATATTAATATATAAAATTATAACCTTTAACTCTCATCATAACTCTCACAACTCTAGAGCATCTCCAACAGCTTCCCAATTTCCTACTTTTGGAGAATATAGTTAGGTTTTTGGTCCAACAGATTCCCCATCTCATTCTTCAAAATAGAGATAGAGGAGAAAAAATGGGAAAGCTTCCCCAAATCTGCAGCATTCTCCAAATTTTTGGAGGAAAAAAAGGATTCTTCAAAATGGGGAAGATTTTTGGAGGAAAAAAAGGATTCTTCAAAATGGGGAAGCTGTTGGAGTTGGTGTAAAAATAATTTGGAGAATATGACTTTAAAAGGATTCTTCAAAATGGGGAAGCTGTTGGAGTTGGTGTAAAAATAATTTGGAGAATATGACTTTTGCTTTCTTATTTTGGAGAAAATTTTAGAGAAGCTGTTGGAGATGCTCTGTTAAGATAAATTGATTTAGCTACCAACTTATTTAGTTCTAGAAAAAAGGAAGTAGACAAAATTCTGAACTGGTTTAGGACCAGAAAACTACCTAAGAAAACCAGTTTATGTCCTATCCGGATTATTTGCTAAACTAAGGTCAGGACTTATACTACTTTTTTTCCACTTAGCTAGTTTAAACTGAGTCGCCAAATAGGCCCATAGCATAGTGAAAGGGACTAAGAAGCAGACTAAAATCTAACTAGAAACAGTACCAAGTGAAGAGTGGTCGTATCCTAGCTAGATATGAATGAGGGAGCGTGCGCGTGTTGGGCGTACCAATGAAGTCACAAGCAAGCCTCCCATCAGAAAACCTTCCGGTGGGCCGTCCGTCGAAGAAATCCTTGCCGTAGGGCAAGAAGTTGGCCTTGAAGGTGGTCGACAGCCGGTTGTTGTTCCCAGCGTCCACCGTGGAGTCTCCGAACACCAGCATGCAGTTTGTCTTCCACGGCCTCACCTGGTGACGCGCCTCTCGTGCATGTGCATTATGAACACATGATACAAGAAGCAATGTTGTAAAAACTACGATCCTCTGCATTGTTGACGCCTTCTTTTGCTTTTTTTTTATTTTATTTCTTTATTTTTCGGGTTGTTGCTCATCTTGGGAAGTGTGGGCTCTTATGCACGATGGGTTTGGGTTCTTATGAATGGTTTCATCAGAATCATGTTTAGCCTTGGATTACATTGATCCCCATATCCCCCAATCTAGTAAAGCGCATCTCTTTGGTGTATCATTAATTAATATTACAGAGTGACATGGATCACCGAAATTGTTTTTCTATAGACCAGTATATTAACATCTTCCCCGCTACGAATGTCAAATGTTTTCTGATATATTTGCATTAACGGTGTATCAAAAAAATATTGATCAATTGTTAAATTAATAGACTCTTTAGAGATTTGCACGCTGATATTCTAACTTCCCTAGCTCGTGTGCATCATTTTCCTAGGATTTGAACCCCCTCCAGTCTCACTATAAAAAAAATAAGTGAATTTTTTTTACTTTTTTAATTTATTTATCATAACCGTCTATTTTTTAGTGGGGGGTAGAAATTCAGTCTAGCATTTACCTTTTTCTGATCAATCTCTATATATTTGCACTAATTTCAACTTTTCCTTGAATTAAGATAAATTGCGACAATCACCTAAACAGTATATGATAGAAAAAACTGGGTTTATTTAGCTATCTTAATTTTGACCGTGAGAATATAAAAGAAGATAAGGTCGAACTAATACGTGGGGATAACAGAGGTTTCTGGTTATTGTATCAAGTAGCTGGCAAAGTTGGCGAAAGCACTGAAAGGAGATGGCAGCAATGTTTTCATGAAGGGGCGCAATATGATAAAATGGATGGGCTTGATGAATAGGCAAAAAGATGAGCCAGTATTTTGGGATATAATCACCCACCATCATCAAATCTTTGATGCATATATAACACATGAGCCAGTATATATAGTGGGATATAATCACCCACCATCATCAAATCTTTGATGCATATATAACACATGAGCCAGTATAGTGGGATATAATCACCCACCATCCCCTCTTTGCTCTTACTTACTGATGAATAGAACATTCTAATTTGTTATGAATTCATTGCTGATCATAATGTATCAAAAAAAAGAGAAGAGCCCTCGAATCAATGAATTTATCCTAGAATATTTTGTTTTGTGCCAATCAAGGACACCTGTCTTTGTAAACATGTGTCCGATGGATTTGATCCATGATCCTTATTATTTTCTGTGAAAACGGCGAAGGAATTGAGAAAAACGTGAAGAATAAATAAAACAGGCTCCACCACACCCTAGTGTGGTGTCTGTTGCGCGCAGCAGAATTTTCGGCAGCACTTCGGCAGCACAACAAGAGAGTCAGGTCGCAATAAGAATTCTTGTTTCTCAAAGGGAACAAGAATCTGAAGCCTAATATCCTATCAAAGTAGGATATTAGCTCTTCCTCTCGTCAGCTTTAGGACTGTGCGTCGAGGGAACCTAAAAAGCTATTACAAATCACATAAAAGCAGTACAACCAATTTTTACGTGGTTCGGAAAATTGCCTACGTCCACGGGGCAAGGAGGGGGAGATCTACTAATAGAGGGAGAGAATACAACTAGGGTTTACAATCACTCACAATCTAAACCCTCAAACAAACTCTCAAATCCCTCACACAAAACTCTCTCAAAAGGCTGCACAAAAGGACTGCACCAAAACAAATCTCCTCTGCTGAAGAAAAATACCCAAAGCCGAAAAATTTCTCCCGCAGCCAGCCAAAGCAAATCTTCCGCAGCCACACAACCCCAAAATCAATCAAGCCTTGCACAAAAAACCTAGGAGAAAAAATTGAAGCTATATATAGCTTCAAATCATCGGGTGGGCCTGTCCTCTTCACGCACAACCAATCACGTGGGTGGCCCCCCCCACAATAAATGCGTTCACACAATTCTCCATCTCGGTGAAGTTTTCTCAAAACAGAGCCGATACCAAAGCAACCAAATGTCCCATTTGTTGTGACCAGTACGAACTCAATCCACAACACGTCGAGAACCCGAACGAGAGTCCAAACAATCTCACCCCCATCAAAATCAACTAATCCAACCGGCTGCATCTGAAAGACTGCCTACGTATCCTCTTGCCCAAGGAATCAAGCCGAACATAGTTCACCCAAATGGCCGCCAACGGCCTCAACAATCACGAATGTGCAACAAGTTTCGACAATGACCAAACTTGTTGCTCGGAACCACCTTAGTGAGCATATCTGCCGGATTATCCTTCGTGTGGACTTTAACAATCTCCACATCGCCATCTTCAAGAACATCCCGAACGAAGTGATAACGAACGTCAATATGCTTCGTCCTCGCATGAAAAACCTGATTCTTCGCCAAATAGATAGCACTCATGCTATCACAATGAATAGTGACGGACCTCTGCGATATACCAAGTTCCTCCAAAAGTCCTCGAAGCCAAATAGCCTCCTTCACAACCTCCGTAACTGCCATATACTCTGCCTCCATCGTAGACAAAGCCACCGTCGACTGTAAGGTGCATCTCCAACACACCGGCGCACGAGTCAAAGTAAACACATACCCTGTCGTAGACCGGCGCTTATCCAAATCCCCGGCATAATCCGAATCAACATAGCCAATGCATAACTGCCCACCTGTAGTGTCCCGCTCATAAACTAAACCAACATTGAGTGTACTTCGAATTAGGGCTGTTAATCGGTTTGAATGGTGCGGTTAATAGGTGACACCGAACACAAAACCGATCTATTTTTTCGGTTTGGTTCGGTTTGGTTTTTCACTATTTTTTTCAAAAACCAATTGTGTTCGGTTTAGTTCGGTTCGGTTTTTCTCTGGTTTATATCGGGGTTTTTTTGGTTATTCTATAAAGAAAACAAGTCTAGAAAAGTAGAAAGTAGAAATATCTCATATTACATAACCGTTTCCGAAAAAGTGATGAAAAACTAGAATAGCAGAAAGATGATAGATCAGAAGAACAAGATCAATTACCCGACCACTTGTTTGTAGTTGTAAAATTATGGATCCAGGTTTTTTCCCCCATAGAATTAGAAGAACAAGATCTTCAGAAGACATTGGAGTGTACATGCGTCTTGCTAAAGAATCATAACACTTTTTTCCACACAACAGAGGGTAGTTCTCTTCATACGTGAGGTTCTCTGGTAGAATGCTATTGTTTCCAACAACTTGCACATGTACCAATGACATCTCTATTTTCCATTGTTCTAAGGGTGTGTTTGGTTAGTATTTAGCAAGCAAAAAAAAAGAAAAAGAAAAAAGCATGAGAAATATGGTTTCTGGGACCTGACTATGTTGCCACATAAGATTTTAGTTTCCAATTGATCCATTTCCCTTGTTTTCTTCGGTTTTGGTTTCCCGTAAGCTGAGCCGGGTCAGTAAAATGTAAATCCTATTCAGACCAAAATGGGAATAAAATAACTTTTCGGTTTTTCGGTTCGGTTTCGGTTTCCAGACATTCGAAACCAAAACCACACCAAACCTTTCGGTTTTCGGTTATTTTTTTCGGTTTGGTGCGGTTTTTTTCTTTCCTCGGTTTTTTCGGTTATGGTTCGGCTTTGGTGTGGTTATTTTTTCGGTTATCGTTTTTCAAGTTACAGCCCTACTTCGAATGTACCTTAAAATCCATCTCACGGCGTCCCAATGACCCACTCCTGGATCGTGCATGTATCTAGATACCATGCTCACCGCCTGTGACAAATCTGGCCTCGTACATACCATTGCGTACATCAAGCTTCCAACCGCACTCGCATATGGAGTCTTTGACATCAACTCTCTATCTTCAACTGACTTCGGTGAAAGACCAGCTGAAAGCTTCAAATGGGCTCTCAATGGTACACTAACTGGCTTCGTATCCATGCTAACATGGAATCGCTGTAGAACCTTCTTCAAATAAGCCACTTGTGTCAAACAAATCATGCCCTTCTTCTTGTCTCTGCCGATCTCCATCCCTAAAATGCGCTTCGCTTCACCCAAGTCCTTCATCTCAAACTCATTCGAAAGCTGAACTTTCAACTCATCTATAGCTGACCTGGAACTAGAGGCAACCAACATATCATCGACATAAAGCAACAAATAGATGTATGCACCTCCTCTCAATTTGCGAAAATATACGCAAGGATCAAACTGGCTCCGAGTGTACGAATGACCAATCATAAAACCATCGAATCGCCTATACCACTGTCGAGGAGACTGCTTCAAACCGTATAGCGATTTCTTCAATCTGCAAACCAACTTATCTTTTCCTGCAGCTCGGAATCCCAATGGCTGAGTCATATATATTTCTTCATCAAGATCACCATGAAGAAATACCTTTTTCACATCTAACTGATATAATTCCAAACCATACTGTGCCACCAAAGCTAGCAAAATTCGAATCGAAGAATGCTTCACCACCGGAGAGAAAACCTCATTATAGTCAATACCTTCCTCCTGTGCATAGCCATTCGCAACCAACCTAGCCACGAATCAGCCTCCGAACTCTGCTCGGCCTCTCTGAATGTAGTAGGCACCAAATCATCGATACTCTCCACCGGAAGTGCATACGCAACTGTGTCGGCATACCGTGCTGGCATCTGTATGTTTCTCCTCTGTCTCCGAACCGCAATTGAATCCTGAACCTGAGCCGTCGGTTCCTGATCCTGCATATTTGTACTCGTATCCTTCGTGTCACCGTCGTGCTCGCCTGGTGTCACCTCAGTCGGCACCTGCATGGATACTGTACCATCTGGATAATGTGGAGCTGCATCGATCTCCACCACCTGCGATATCTCCTCCGTCGGGTTGCTCTCCACCTGATGAGAGCTGGGAAGCTTCAAGATAGAAGCCTCATCGAATGTGACATCCCTACTCAGCACAATCTTCTTATCCACTGGATCCCAAAGCTTGTATCCCTTGACACCACGCTTGAATCCTACAAATATGGCCTTCCTAGCTCGAGGTTCCAATTTATCAGTTCTAACATGATAATATGCAGGGCACCCGAATACCTTGAGCTGGTCATAGTCATGTGCTGGCTTTCCCGACCACATCTCCATAGGGGTCTTCCCCTCAATCGCAGATGAAGGCAGCCTATTAATGAGGTGGCTCGCATATGTAAGTGCCTCAGCCCAAAAGATCTTCTCCAAACCACTCTGCGACAATAAGCATCGGATCTTCTCCAGTAAAGACCGATTCAACCTCTCTGCCACCCCATTTTGCTGCGGTGTATGACTAACTATGAAGTGTCTCTCTATGCCCTCGTCTCAACATAGCTACTGAAATGGGTCAGAAGTATACTCACCACCGTTGTCGGATCGCAACGTCTTGATCTTTCTCCCAGTCTGCAGTTCCAATCTCTTCTTCCACTCCATAAACAAATCTAGGATTTTACTCTTCTTCGTCATGGTGTACACCCAACAACACCTAGAATAGTCATCTACAAAAGTGACAAACCAATGTCGACCACCAAGTGATGCAGTCTTGGTGGGACCCCAAACGTCTGTGTGCACGTAATCCAGGATGCCCCTCGTCTGATGAATGGCAGTCCCGAACTTCACCTTCGTCTTCTTACCAAGAACACAGTGCTCACAGAACTCAATCTTCCCACTCTTGGCTCCCTTCAATAGCCCCTGCTTGCACAATGCCTGCAGTGACTTTTCACCTGTGTGCCCCAATCTATAGTGCCAAAGTCTGCTCATGTCCGCTTCTGAAATAGCCGAAGCAACCTGGCCAATCTCGGTGCTTCCCTTCAGATAATACAAATTCCGATTGCGGACTCCCCTCATCACCACCAATGATCCCTTAGTAACCTTCGCTACAGCGTTTTCGAAAGTCACCTTGAATCCCTTCGCCTCCAAAGCTCCAACTGAGATAAGATTTTTCTTCAGTTGAGGAACAAATCTCACCTCCTTCAACTCACGGACTACTCCATCGTGCATCCTAATCCGCACGGTACCTATCCCACAAACGCCACAGGATTGATCATTTCCCATGACAACAACGCCCCCGTCGACTTTCTCAAAAGATGCAAACCAGTCTCGCCTAGGGGTCACATGAAAGGTAGCGCCGGAATCAAGCATCCAATCTGATGCATCCACATGGTTCACCTCCGGAGTAATCAGTAGAGAAAAGCACGAATCATCGGAATCATCGCCTTTCGCAATGTTCACCTCATTGGCCTTCGGGCCCTTTTTCTTGCCATTCTCCTTCTCCTTGAGCTTCGGGCAGTCTCTCTTCCAATGTCCCTGCTCCTTGCAGAATGCACATTGGTTCTTTGTTAATTGGTGGCGGCCTCTAGACTTTGACCTTCCTCTATTACCACCTTTCGGATATGGGCTTCTACCTCTCGTCGACAAGGCCTCTCCTGAAGTACTAGCGCGGGAAGTCTCCTTATCCTTCCTCCTCAAATCGTAGTTCGTCAAAGCGTTAGTCACTTCACTATAGCTGATAGAAGATCTCCCGTTCAACAAAGTGAGCACGAAGGTATCATACTCCTCATCCGGTAAGGAGCCTCTCAACACTCTTCATAAGGTACTTATTGTTGAGAATTTCCCAAATCTTCATCGCAGACGTCACCCCAATCACATCATACTTCAGCTCCTGTTCCAAACAGGACCTGATCACCCCACAAGCGTTCCTATTCATCTTCTCCCATATCATCTCATCATATTTAGGTGGCCTCTCGTGGACCATGATGGTCTCTTCCAAATTCTGAGCATTGAGTGCATCATGTACGTCGCTCATCCACAAACCAAAGTTAATTTTTCCGTCATATTTCACCACACTAATTTTGGTGTTCTGAAAATCAACTTGTATTGTACTCGCCATCGATTTGCTGCTTTCACCTTCTTCTCCCATTGCAAACTAACTCCAAATTGTAGAGAAAGAACAAATTTGATAAAATTAGGAACCACCCAACTGAACCCTAGATCGGATTCCAAATAGATCTCCTATCCACACAAGGAAAGCGAAATCTCCAACGGCAACTCCTAATGCTATCTCCACCGAAGCCTAGAACTCCAAGAAACAAGCTTCACACAAAAAATCTTCCTCCACCAAAAAACCCTAGATCTGAAATCTGGGCTCTGATACCACTTGTTGCGCGTAGCGGAAATTTCGGCAGTACTTCGGCAGCACAATAAGAGAGTCAGGTCGCAATAAGAATTCTTGTTTCTCAAAGGGAACAAGAATCTAAAGCCTAATATCCTATCAAAGTAGGATATTAGCTCTTCATCTCGTCAGCTCTAGGACTGCGCGTCGAGGGAACCTAAAAAGCTATTACAAATCACACAAAAGCAGTATAACCAATTTTTACGTGGTTCGGCAAATTGCCTACGTCCACGGGGTAAGGAGGGGGAGATCTACTAATAGAGGGAGAGAATACAACTAGGGTTTACAATCACTCACAATCTAAACCCTCAAACAAACTCTCAAATCTCTCACACAAAACTCTCTCAAAAGGCTGCACAAAAAGACTGCACCAAAACAAATCTCCTCTGCTGAAGAAAAATACCCAAAGCCGAAAAATTTCTCCCGCAGCCAGCCAAAGCAAATCTTCCGTAGCCGCACAACCCCAAAATCAATCAAGCCTTGCACAAAAAACCTAGGAGAAAAAATTGAAGCTATATATAGCTTCAAATCATCGGGTGGGCCTGTCCTCTTCACGCACAACCAATCACGTGGGTGGCCCCCCCCCCCCCACCCACGTTCACACAATTCTCCATCTCGGTGAAGTTTTCTCAAAACAGAGCCGATACCAAAGCAACCAAATGTCCCATTTGTTGTGACCAGTACGAACTCAATCCACAACACGTCGAGAACCCGAACGAGAGTCCAAACGTTTGGAATTGTGTTTTGTTATAAATAGAGACACGTTTTTTAGGGTTTCTTTGGCTTTGTTTAGGCTTTGATTGGGCTTTGATTAAGCATTGATTTGGAGATATTTGAAGCACAAAAAATGTATTTTTTTGAGCTTTTGGTTAGGGTTTTATTTGGAAAGATTAAGAGTTTTGTTGGTGAGATTACTTTGTTCCTTCGAGTGATTTGTAATGTTAATTTGTACTCTTCTTCTCTATTAGTGAAAACTCCATCCCCTTCTTGCCCCGTGGACGTAGGCAACTTGCTTAGTGAAAACTCCATCCCCTTCTTGCCCCGTGGACGTAGGCAACTTGCCGAACCACGTTAAAATTGGTGTTTTGTTTGTGCATTGATATTTAGTTCGTTTGGCTCTCTTGGATTGGCGTTTGGTTTGGTTTCTCGACACAACTTTTGGCATAACATTTTCTTCCTCTTGGAATGCAAAAGGTAGAGTACTATGGATTTATCTGTTGTTTATATAAGTTCTTTAGATTTTCATATTTCTGTGTTAGTCATGTAAATCGTTTAATATACACTAAAATATGCTTTCTAATTAGCTCAAAATTGTCAGTAGTCAAATATTTTCTTAGTGCCAACTGAATTATAGCACGCCATATTACAGTTTTATGAATCAACAAATTAAGAGTCATTTTCCCCATTTTTTCACTAGAAAAGGATCATAATATTGAAATGTAAAATTATGCTATTTTTTATTGAAAATATGAGTTTGATGAGATGTTTTGATATAGTTGGAAATGAGAGAGATTTTTTTTTTTTTGCAGAGTTAGTCATATAGAAGGATATTATGGTTCTTAAACTTGTAATAGAGGAGATGGATTGATTCGCATAATGCATGATGCTAAATTAATTAGTTTACTAAAATATTCTTTAGAATTTGTTTAAAATATTAAAATGGAAAAAATAGAAGTGAGCTTACGTTGGTGCACGGTGGATGGTTCACAAGTTAGTGGGTTGTCAGCCACATTTTCGAAAATATCTGTCTATAACCAGTGCCCTCTATAAAAAAAAGAAAAGAAAAAAAAAATCATGATCTTAAATATTTTACTTACAGGCAGAAAATATGGAATAGGCTTGATTTGAGTAACCTAACCACTAATTTTCAAGAAGGCCTACTAAAATGAACATGAACTACTAAAATGCACATGAACAGGAAGGACTACTAAAATGCACATGACATGTAGAATAAAGCATTGTTCTAATACAGCACAGAAGTAAGAAATTTTGGAATCCACTAAGGGGTGTTCTCTGAATCCACATAGAACAATCTTCAAATTCACTAAGAGATAACTTGAATCCACGAAGTAATATAAAATAGAATTTTATTGATAAAAGTGATCTGATCATGAGGTTTACAATCATTCTTCTTAAATAGAAAAACAAAAGTCTACTCCTAATAAGAACATAATTCCTAAAAGAAAGAAACAATTTAAAACTACCTAAAAGACTTTATATAATCAAGGAAACAAATCAGTCTTAATTGAATCAAAATTGATTTTGTTTCCTAATTTAAATTGACTTTAACTTATTACTAAAAATAAATTAAAGACTGGTAATTTCTAAAATCATGTCAAACAGGTGCTACTGATGGGATCGTGGGATTCTTCCAAGCTGATTGACTCCATCTTGGCGAGATAGGTGAATTTCATGTATAATATGATAGAATCCACCTTCTGGATTAGGAGGTATGGTTGTTTCTTTGCGATCAGTCAAAAATTCATCTGTATTCATATTTGACTCGTGAAGGTCCCACTTCTCCATGAATTTGATCGTTATGCATCCTACATCAGTCTCCCCTTGTTGAAAGAAGCTCGACCTTGAGCTTATATTTGTTTAAATAGCAGCTTCATTGATAAACATTTTTTCTCCTGCATCAATCAGCATCTGTCTTATACTTAGCATTGATTTTCTCCCTCTGTTCTTTTACCTTCTCGGTTAGGGCTTATTTTGAATCAAACTTTTGAATGGATCTTTTTCACATTATTTTAATGTGATTGACGGCATGTGGATCTACATATGACTTGAAAAACTCCTCCAAGTATTTTCATTGTTTCTTTTCATATTCTTGTGCCTGAAATTTCATCGCAATCTTGTCGAAATTATTGAAGCTCTTTATTTTAAAAGAAGAATTTCTCTTTCATTGTTTCTTTTCATCTCCTTTGTTTCGGACCTTCACTAAGCAATTCACACATATCATTAATTGCCTCACTCTCTATTTTATTATTTTCCTCCATCGGGACCACATCAATATGTACAATATCACTCTCAAGCTCTTTGGTAATATCACGCGTAATATCCATCTTGTCTATCATATCACCATCAGCATCCATAAATCTCACGCATAACGAATGTTTGCACTTAGGAGGAATTTCAACAAGGACAAGTTCTCCTTTTCCAGTTACAACCAAGACATAGACCTCTTCAGATTGTTGTGCCAAAGCTGTGTCGAGGAAGCAAACCAAACACTAATCCAAGAGAGCCAAACGAACTAAATATCAATGAACAAACAAAACATCAATTTTAACGTGGTTCGGCAAGTTACCTACGTCCACGGGGCAAGAAGGGGATGAGGTTTTTACTAATAGAGAAGAAGAATACAAATTAAGATTATAAATTACTCGAAGGAACAAACTAATCTCACCAACAAAACTCTTAATCTCTCCAAACAAAACCCTAACCAAAAGCTCAAAAAAATACCTCTTTTTGTGCTTCAAATATCCCCTAATCAATGCTTAATCAAAGCCCAATCAAGGTCTAAACAAAGCCAAAGAAACCCTAAAAAACATGTCTCTATTTATAACAAAACACAATCCCAAACTGATTGGGATTCTAAAAACGAGTATGCCACACCCTGGTGTGGCACACACCATACCCATGACAAACAGGACAGATTCTATCACACCAGGATGTGACAAATACCACACCCATGGCAGACATGATAGATTCTGTTACACCTATGACAGACACCACACCAGGGTGTGGTGGAGCCTGTTTTGCTTATTCTTCACATTTTTCTCAATTCATTCGCCGCTTTCACACATATTACTTCAAGTCTTGGCTTAAGTCTTATTGTCTACCACTAAAAAAAAATTCTTCTCAGTAATCTCTATCATGCATGGCTCCTTTTCAGGAAGATGCATGAGTGCAATTCAACGTCCATCCTTCTTGAAGATACAAGCATTATCTCTGCGCCTATGAGTGGCACCAACATCTAACTACAGTGAGCTATCTAATAGCATATGACAAGTATTCATCTCGACCACATCACATAACACCTCATCGACATAGTTGCGGCTGATAGAAAAATGTACTCAACATATATCATCGTTTTGCACATTATTGTCCTTGTGAATCCAGTCGATCTTGTAGGTAGGTGGGTGTTTCTCTGTCTTCAAACCTAACTTATTCACAATACGCCGAGAGACAAGATTATTGCTATTGCGACTGTTAATAATAATATCACAAATCTTCTGCATCATAGTGCATCTCATGCGGAAAATATTATGCTCATAAGGTGGTTCTTCTTTCTTTGTTATTACCTCAATGCCCTTCCCAACTCCAATGTCTTGCTTAAGATCAAATTGGGGTTGCTTAATTCTTCCATAACCATAGTTAGAGTGCGAACTATGATGTTGATTGAACACATAATAATATATAGAAAGGAAACGAGCTTTCAACAATTCCTTCATCTTCGCCCATAATCGGATTTTTTTACTTCTATTGATGGGTTTGATCTTTGCATAATGAATGCCACCAAAAAGCTACTTTACCTTTTAGTCAATAGGCTATTCGCTTAATCATATGATCTTCTACGATTCCCAAGCACCCAAAAATCTCTCCACCTCATCAATCCAATCAAAAAAATCGTCTATATCTAGTTTTCTATTGAAAGACGGTAAAGCATGTTTTCATCAAAAGTTGGTCTTGCTGTGGAATTCATTATATCTTCGGTCGATTATAATAAATTCAAAAGAGATAGCCTTTTTATAAGACTCCTTTTACACAACAAAAGGAAAATTATAACTTTTTAGAAACAAACGCAGGATCGTTGTTTGGATCGCTGCTTGCGTGGGATCTTTGCCTGTGCCGGGAGCGCTTTGACTCGTGGACCACCAAATCACAGATCCTGATTGAATCGTGAGGGGTTTAATGATTCTTCCTTCGTTTATAGAAGTGAGAATTTGAAACGATATCTTATCAAAGTAAGATAGTCGTTCTTCTTAAAATCAAGTCAAAGCTCGAATCTTAAGGAATGGCCAGAGGCTCAGGAACTCTGCTCTCTCTCTGCTTCAAAGTGCTCAAACTGATCCGCCTCTTCAAAAATGGCCTTCGGAGGGTATTTATAGCCCCTAGGAACAGTTGGCGGAAAACAAGCTCGCGATACAGCATTTGCTGTCTCGGCTGCCGAGACAGTGTTTGCTGTCTCGGCGGGCGAGACAGTGTTTGCTGTCTCGGCCCGCGAGACAGTGACAGCAAAGTCTGTCTCGCACGGCGAGACAGCAAAGTCTGTCTCGCACGGCGAGACAGTCTATACTTGTGTTCTTTTGACTTTTTTGGATGATTTCCTCTTGAGCTGTATTTGGATATCTTTCAGCATTTTTTGATGCCTACAGATACCCCCTCCAAAGTATTCCAGACTCATTCTTTTATAGAGGAGTCTGGGATACTTTGGATAAGATAGATCTTATCTGCAATCCCTTCAATGCTTGATTGAGTAGATCGTACGGAAGGATCCATAAATGGCTTCAACTTTTGACTTCTTCATCTTCTAGCCTATTCAGTGCTTTGTAGAATAGCTAGAATTTTTCCGGTGTTGCGCTTATCATGTGGCCGTTGTCGAAGTCTTGAATTGAAGTTGGTATTTCCAGATTAACGCTCGTTTGTCTCTCGAAAGTTCGTAAGGTTATCCTTAAGAATATCAAGAGTAATATTCTCCAGAAACTTCCCGTCGAATGTAGGAAAACAGTTTAGACTCGTGTACCCATTGGAATATTCAGGAAATAGTTTAACTTCATATACCCATTGGGAGGTAATCAGGTCTCTTTTTTGTTGGCAGAGATGAACCCGATGATGGAGAGGAAGAATTTTATATTCTATCTCCTGGTCTCTTATTTGTTGGTAGAGATGAACCCGATGATGGAGAGGAAGAATTTTATATTCTATCTCCTGATCTCTTGTTTGTTGGTAGAGATGAACCCGGTGATGGAGAGGATGATGGAGAGGAAGAATTTTATATTCTATGTCCTGGTCTCTTGTTTGTTGGTAGAGATGAACCCGATGATGGAGAGGAAGAATTTTATATTCTATCTCCTGGTCTCTTGTTTGTTGGTAGAGATAAACCCAAAATCGGAGAGGAAGAATTTTATATTCTATCTCCTAGTCTCCTTTTTGTTGGTAGAGATGAACCCGAAATCGGAGAGGAAGAATTTTGGTGTAAAAGAAACTCAAAGTGGGATCTCCACTTAAAGGATCTGGACTGGTTTGAATAATCCTGACTGTCATAAGGTTTGATTATTCAACTAAAAGTGGACCTCTTTTTCATGAAATGAATCGAAAGGGGATTTTGGTTAAGGTTTGACCAAATGGGAGTTTTTAGGCGATCTTGACTGTTTAAAGGTTTGATCATTCGATTTATGGACCTCTCGTTCATGGAAGGAATCGAGAGGGGATTTTGGCTTTGGTCCTAACTGTTTAAAGGTTTGACCATGAGAGAGTTTTGTGAGGGAAGATTGATCCAACAAAATGATCGAATCTTACCTCAGCAAAAGAGTATTCGTAAATCATCATGGGGATGTAGTGTTTATCACTTTGTTTGTAATGATCGGGTTATCCCTAAGAAAATTACATATAGCATTCTTCCGGGAACTTCCTGTTACATGAATTATCCACCCCCAGCTTTCTTTGCAAAACTGGGTGTAACGAGGAGTACGTTATCCTCAGTCGCATGTTCGGGTTATCCTTAAGAATATAAGATTCTCCAGGAACTCCCCGTTACATAAATCATCCACCCCCAGCTTCCTTTGCGAAACCGGGTTTAACATTGTACTTAGTTGGATGACCGAGAAGCAGTTTACACTCATATACTCTTTGGAGTGAGATGGAGAAGTAGTTTATACTCGTATACTCATCGGAGTCAAGGGCTTGTTTCGCCATTATGACGCCGGTGTCAATTAGGGCTTGGATTTTGTTTTTGAGTCCAAAGCAAATATTGGTGGGATGAAGAACCCTTCTGTGGTATCCACAGTAGTTTGGATCTGTAATCATCTTAGCACCCTCCTTATCTTTAATAGGCGGTAGCTCGATTTCGTCATTGGCGAGGAGGTATTCCAATATGGCTGGAGCTTCATCATCTTGGAAAGAATACTCCTTTTGGAATCTCGGATCGAGAGTTGTGTTCACAGGAATTGTGGATGTCATTGGTTGACCTCTCTCAACTTTCTTTCTTTTAAGAAAGTGTTCAGCTTGTTCACCACGTAGTTTTAACTCTTTCCAAGTGGTGGATGGTACGACCCTCAGAGTTTCCAAGACATCAATGGAGAGGTTATTGTGGCATGTTTGCAGGATGAACTCCTCTGTAATAGGATCTCTGCAATTCATTGCTCTGCCACGGAAGCGCTTGACAAAATCATCGACTGACTCTCCGTCTTTTTTGCTTTTCATCTAAAAGGGTTCCGACTGACACTTCGGTATCATCATCGAAGAAGTTGCTGAGGAACAAACTTTCCATGTCATCCCAGCAATTGATGCTCCCTGGCTTGAGCCGTCGGTACCAATCGAAGGTGGGCCCACGAAGGGTGCCAATGAATGACCGGACCATTAAAGCCTCGTTTTCAGAGATCATGCCCAAATGAGACTTGAAATAAATCAGGTGCTGAATCGGCAAACTCTTCCCTTCAAACGGTGTGAAGTTAATCAGATTGAACTTCGTCGGGTACGGTATTGAATCTCATTCCCTTGGATAGGGATATGGAATACCCATCTTCTTAACTTCTTGAGCCGTCATCAAAGCGTTAATTTTGTTTTCAAGCTCTTTCATTTTCCCTTTATCGTCTATGTCTTCGTTCGAAGGTCGTTGAGGAGAATGAGTTAGACCACCCCCTGTGAGAGGTGCTATTAAACCACCCCCAATATTGTTATTGGGAGGATGTGTTAATCCACCCCCAGCGTTATTGCTATTGGGAGGTGTATTAGTCATAATGACTTCATCCACTTCTGGATCACTGTCATCTACAACATTCTGAGTGTGGCAGCTGGATTCAGCTCGCTGACTGGACTCAGGAGGTTGAGGCCGTTGAGTTAGCGATTCTCTCATTTGTTGGATAGCTAACTCTATCTATGTCTTCATTTCAGCTCTAATTTCTTCACGTTGCTTCGATAGAGCTTCTTGAAGCATTTGAGCAAATTGATCAGAAGTGATTGTGAACACTTCTTTGGTTTGTCCCGTGCTAGACATTGTATCATCAGAAGCAATGGCTGAACAAGTGTCTGATAATTCATCTTCCGAGGACATTCCTTCTTGCATTCTTTTGTAATCTCTGCGTCTGATGGCTCCTAATTGGAGTCGAGACATCCTTTGAGCAATTCTTGGATTGACTTTTCCTCTCGGAGAAAAGTTGGGATTTGAGTCACTTGAATGCCGCTTAGACTTTCTTTTATCAGCCACGTTGATGGTGACTTCAGGGAATTCATCATCTTGGGCAGCTGATTTTCTCTTGCGGAAATATCTCGGCTTAGGCTTCGACAATACAGAGACTCTTCGTGGGATGGCTTCTCGTTTGAAACAGTCACATTCTGATAATGCTGCTTTAACGAGTCACGCACAGGAACAACGAGAGTTTATTTCTTGAATAACTCTCTTTCAAAAATTATTCACAACCCCAACTTGATAATACGATTCATCGGTATGATTGCCAAAAAATCGTATCGTCTGTTGGTATGACCTCTCAGGTATGACGATATCATTTGGTGAATGTGTCTTCTTCTGGGGGTGTAAAACCTTGTTGGCATTCTCAGGACAATTTATTTTTGTCTTTGAGCGATCCAAGATTATGTCGGGAGTCGCACGTCTAAAACCACCCCCTTGCGGGTATGGAGTCTTAACGGGCTCCGAATGCTGATTTTGCATAAGTCCAGACTTTGAAATCCAAACTTGGCGTTGATTCTTGGTCACCGTTTCCTTCCTCCTTTCTCGTCTTTGTTGTAAGAGAGCACGGGCATGAGCAGCGTTTGCATGACGTTTTTGTATACGTTCTTTGAGGGTCGAGCGAGCCCTCTTGACAAAAGTCCATTCATACGTCGTTATTTTATCAGAGATACGAGTGATTGGTTGTTGAGACAACTGAACCACTCGATGTCTCCTCGACTCTAGGTCCGCGTGATAACGAACCCCGTCGGTTTGTTCCAAGGCCTTAGCCATTTGGCGAGCGCGGCGTTGGCGTTGTCTCTGACGAGCTCTTTTCGTCAATGCCGGCGGGCTTTGATTCGATGACTCTTTAACTAGATAAGAGCCATTGTGAGCAGAGGTATTGCGAGTGAAATTCTCAGCAACAATCAAGCGAGAGTCTTCATTTTGTGCCTTCTTTGGCATGTAAGTCTTCCTCAATTGTGAGATCCTCTTGTACTTGCGAGACAATGAAGATCTTGAAGAGGATGATGAGAGATATTCCTAAAACTTGGTTTGGTCGAATTCGTATTCGACCATGGATTCAACTGGAATCTTGATCGGCTGCGACACGACGGTCTCGGCAGCGAGACCGTTGGCTCCCACTGTGGTCGCCAGCTTATTTTCATCAAAAGTTGGTCTTACTGTGGAATTCATTATATCTTCGGTCGATTACAATAAATTCAAAAGAGATAGCCTTTTTATAAGACTCCTTTTACACAACAAAAGAAAAATTACAACTTTTAGAAACAAACGCAGGATCGTTGTTTGGATCGCTGCTTGCGTGGGATCTTTGCCTGTGCCGGGAGCGCTTTGACTCGTGGACCACCAAATCACAGATCCTGATTGAATCGTGAGGGGTTTAATGATTCTTCCTTCGTTTATCGAAGTGAGAATTTGAAGCGAATATCTTATCGATGTAAGATGTTCACTCTTCCAAAGATCAAGTCTGAGCTTAGATCTCTAGGAATGGCCAAAAGCTTCTTGAGGATGTTTGTGAAGAAGAAAGACTCTCTCTCTTGCTCTAATTCACCAAAACTCAAGGCTCTCTGCTCTAATCTCTCTGGAAAATGCTCAGCCTCTGTCAATGATGGCCATAGGGGGGTATTTATAGCCTCCTTAGACGATAACTGAAGAAATAGCTGGTCAATAACTGTCTCTTTAGGCGCGGCAGCTGATGATGTCGCGGCTAAAGGGCGCGACAGTTGACACTGTCGCGGCCAAAGAGCGCGGCAGTCGACACTGCCGCGGCTAAAGGGGCAGTTACACCCACGTTCATACGTGTTTGAAACAGTTCTCCCACGACCTTGTGTTCTTCTGCCTTTTTGAGCTGTATTCGGATATCTCTCAGCATTTTTTGACGCCTACAAAGCAATCCTCATATTTTTAGTATCATAGATATCCCATCTTGAGTAGTCTCTATATGGATTTTTAAATCTCACAAAAACCCCCAAAAACCACCAAACACAGCAAATAAAATCACACAATATTTAATGTGAAAAACCCTCAACAGGAAAAAACCACGGGATCAAAATCAATCCACTATCACCTTCAAATTATAATCTTTTATACAGATAAAGACTGTCAAACCCTCTCTCACTCTTTCTCTCTATACTTCTTCTTCTTCTTCTCCTTCTTCTTTTTCCTCTAATAATAGAAGGATATATATAGAGAAACTAAAACCCTATCTCTAGCCTAACTTCCTAATTAGAATAAGATTCAAACTCTCAATCATGATGGAACCCAAACTCCTAATCATGATAGATCCTCAACCTTATCTAATTCTCATGAAGTTATACAAAGAATTAAAAACTTTTTTCTAATTTGGAGTTTGAGTAGATACCCAACAGTCTCTACAACCATGATTTCGGTGTAGGGCTTCATACTCATCAATGTTGCTATTGAATTCTTCATGCAGAGTCTGATCACGTCTTTGGCACTCATCAACACGATCTCGAACTTGTACATTCCAACCTTATAATTCTCATGAAGTTATACAAAAAATTAAAAACTCTATTCTAACTTGGAGTTTGAGTAGATACCCAACAGTCTCTACGACCATGATTTCGGTGCAGGGCTTCATACTCCTCAATGTTGCTATTGAATTCTTCATGCAGAGTCCGATCACGTCTTTGGCACTCATCAACACGATCTCGAACTTGTACATGGTTCAGATGCTCCACTGCCAATGCAAGTTGGTCTACGCGAGTCTTAATTTGAGTTAGGGTAATAGAGTCTTTGTTGTCTACCATTGGATCGGAGAAATAGGGCTCTGATACCAATTAACACAGCACGGAAGTAAAAGACCTCGAAATCCAGCAATGAGTGTTCTCTAAATCCACAGAGAACAATCTTCAAATCCATGAAAAGACAATCTCGAATCCACCAAGTAATATGAAAGAGAATTTTATTGATAAAAGTGATCTGATTTATGAGGTTTATAATCATTCTTCTTAAATAAAAAAACAAAGTCTAATCTTAATAAGAACAAAATTCCTAAAAAATTTAAAACTACCTAAAAGACTCTCTATAATAAAGGAAACAAATCAATCCTAATTAAATCAAAATTGATTTCGTTTCCTAATTTTAAATTGACTCTAACTTTATTACTAAATATTAACTAAAGGCTGATTTTTTTATGAAATCCTATCAAAACGGGTGTTATTGATAGGATTGTGGGATTCTTCCAAGCCGATTGACTCCGTCTTGTCAAGATAGCCGATTTTCGTATATAATATGTTAGAATTTGCCTTCCGGATTGAGAGGTATGGTTGTTTCTCTGTGGTTAGTCAATAATTCATTTGTATCCGTTTTTTACTCATGAAGGTCCGACTTCTCCACAAATTTGATGGTTATGCATTCTACTTCACGTTCCCCTTTCTCTCACATTTATTTGATGTCATGTCACTTTTAAGTCGATTAAATACATCTGTAAGCTAAACTTAATCATCGCCCAAGTTCATTTAAAACTAGAAGTCTATAACCAAACAAATTTTTTAACAAGCGCATACAGTAAAAAAGTAAAATAAAATAAAATTTCAGGTTTTTGCCTATTGAAGCTCAATATTAGACTCCTCGTTTCCGCAACTACCTGCTTTTTAAGTGAGATTCAGACAAAATTAAACAGGTTGCATTCAAAGTCCTGACCAGAGAGGCAGACTCTAGTTGGATTCTGACACGAGGAAAACTAAGAGCCAGTAGTTTTCTTTTTTTAATTAGTACTGATAATGGATAGGTTTTACACAAATAAGTATCACCTATTGTAACACTATATTGAGTAAATGGGTTAATTAGATCATTAGTCATTATATTTATTTCATAATTGAACGTTCATACTATATTTTAATTGATTGGATGACTGATCATATAATTAAATATTAATTGAATCGTTAATCACTTGTTATGTTTTTCACCAATTAACATAACAAATTTTCACTAACGTGATACACAAAACTCTTGATCATTTGACATTGCTCGCTTATGGAAATGAATTTTGTGACATATCGGGTAACTTGTATTGAGTAATTATATTGCATTTAACATTTTATTCTTGAAAATATTAACCCATGACATATTGATTAACCTATATTGCTAATAAAAAATCAATAAAAATATACAACTCAAATTGATGTAAAGTATTAGAAATGACTAATGATCCAATTAGTATCTAGTTACATGACAGGTTATTCAAGCGATTAAAACACAAGTATGACCGTCCAATTATTAGACAAATACAATCATCATTGATCCAATTAACATTGAATAAATAGAGATTAGTAATAGTGCGTCTCTTCTCACCTTTGGCTAGTGACTTAGGACATGTTTGGCTAATACTTAGTCTTTAAAACCTTATAAGTTGCTTATTTTTACTTATTTTATTATAGGGTAAAGTAGTTCTTATCATGAATTGTTAGGGTTAATCTATAGACAACATGTCAAAGAACCTCCACGCAACGTGCCCTCCGGATCTTGTGACGAGCAAATAAGAAGAAAGAAATCACAGCAAAACAAAGAAGTAGGAAAGAACGAATAAAACAGAGAACACCAGATTTAACAAGGTTTGGCAAACGTGCATACGTCATCGGGAGTCACACCAGAATTTTTTTGATTATTGAAGAAGATTACAAAGCTTGAGCAATCTCTCTCTCTCTAAAATCTCTCTCAGGGCATTCCAAGTTAGCTACAAAAAATCACACAGAAAAATGCACAGGAAAAAGGGCGGCTAGGGTTCCCTATTTATAAGAAAACCCTAAAACCGAAACAGATTAGGAATCTATTTTTCTGTGAAGTTCTCCTGAACTGCGAAGTTCGCCTGCTTCATCTAAACTGCGAAGTTCGCCTGCTTCGCCTGAACTGAAGTTCGCCTACTTCGCCTGAACTGAAGTTCGCCTGCTTCACCTAATTTCTAGACTTAGCCAAAATCCTATTGTGCATGCTTGTTCCAAAGTATGGGTCTACACCCCTAAAATCAACAATCTCTCACTTGGAGACCAAACATCCATCAACAAGCTCTCTTGAACTACAGCCATCTTAACAAGCACTTTCTCCTACCCGGAGAATTTCTTTCTTCAATCAATATCATTTTTGGTAATCCCACCTGTCCTCTTAGTGTCGCTCCGCCCTCATCTTTCATCTGTAAAGGCTAACTGAAGTTGCACACAATTCTAGTTTTTCAATAGTCACTGCCTTTGTCAACATATCTGCAGGATTTTTGCTCCCCAAAATCTTCTCCAATTGTAACTTCTCGTTCTCTATTAGCGAGAGTATGAAGTAGTAACGTACGTCGATGTGCTTCATTCTGGCATGATATACTAGATTCTTGGCAAGGTGTATAGTACTCTGGTTATCACAATAAAGAATGTTGTTCCCTCGCTTCATATCCAACTCTTCCAAGCACCCGGTCAACCAAATCATCTTCTTACTAGCTTCAGTTACGATGATATACTCTTCCTCAGTCATGAACAATGTCACAATCTTTTACAAACGTGAGACCCAGCTCACTGCTGTCGACGCTAAAGTATAAACATACCCTGTGATACTTTGCCTCGTATCATGATCACCAGCAAAGTCTGCATCCACGTATCCCTACAGTACCAACTCCTTTTTTTCCAAAACACAGTGGCATATCCGTAGTCCCCCTTAAGTAATGTAATATCCACTTCACGGTCTCTTAATGCTGCTTCCCTGGATTGCTTACAAATATGCTCACAACTCCCACAACAAGGGTGATATCAAGCCTCGTGCAAACCATTGCATACATGAGACTACCAATGGCTAATGAGTATGGCACTATGGTCATGAACTCCTTATCGGCATCCGTCTTAGGCGATTGCTCCTCGGATAACCTGAACTTGACTTTCAAGTGGAATGCCAACAGCCTTCGCATTCTGCATGTCAAACCTCTGAAGTACCTTTTCGATGTATTCAGACTGACTCAACTTCAACGTCCATTCAGTCACAACACAACTGATTCACATTCTAAGAATTTGCTTCGCTACACCCAGATCCTTCATAGTAAACTCCTTTGTTAACTGTTTCTTCAACTTGTTTATATCCTGTAAACACGGACCTGTAACTAATATGTTCTCTACGTACAACAATAACATGATATAGCTAGACTCAAACCTCTTAAAATAGTAACAATGATCTGAATTATATCTGCCATAGTCATTGCTCTGAATGAAGTTATCAAACTTCTTGTACCACTGTCTTGGAACCTGTTTCAAACTGTATAAGCTCTTCTTGAGCCTACATACCATCTTTTCCTTTCCTTCCTCAATGAAGCCAACAGATTGCTTCATATAGATTTTTTCATCCAAGTCACCATGAAAAAAGATAGTTTTTACATCTAACTGCTCAAGGTAGAGATTTTTAGCAGCTACTAAGCTTAACACCACTCTAATGGTTGTAAGTTTTACGACGGGGGAAATATCTCCGTATAATCCACTCCTTCTCAATGTTGGAATCCTTTCATAACTAATATGGCCTTGTACCTCTTACTTCCATCACTCTTCTACTTGACCCGGTAGATCCACTTGTTATGTAAGACTTTTTTCTGTGTAGGTAGCTGAGCTAACTCCTATGTCTCATTCGAGTGAAGAGAATCCATCTCTTTTTGCATCTCCTGCTCCCACTGTAGAGATTCACTAGTTTGCATTACCTCCTCATAATACTCTGGTTCTTTGCTATCTATCAAAAGCAAGTAATCTAGCGATAAAAGATATCTGTGATTTGGTTTGGGTATCCTGGATGACCTCCTAAGCTCCTCGCCCTGGGTAGTAGTATCTGCACATGTAGTCTCCTCCGTTCTTCAGACAAAACTGACACTGTCTACCCCCATCTAGAAGTTCCTCCAAATCCATGTGCTCAGATCCACCTGCATTCTTAGTGTTGCTCCTGCTGCTTTGGCTATCATTGGCATTGTCCATGTCCTTATATATCACCTCTTCATTAAATATGACATCTCTACTCGTGATAATCATCATGTTCTTATCATCCCACAGACGATATCCGAACTCATCAATGTCGTATCCAATAAATGTATACTTTTGTGACTTAGTTTCTAACTTGTCCCTGACATGGTTACTGATATGAACATATGTCATATAACCAAAGACTCTCAAGTATAAGAGATTAACCTTCTTTCTACTCCAAACCTCTTCTGAAATCCTAAAATCTAATGGAACTGAAGGCCCATGATTTATTAAGTACGTTGTTGTATGCACCGCATCTGCCCAAAAACATCTTAGGTAGACTTGCATGTAGACATATGCTCATCGCACGCTTTGTCAACGTTCTGTTCATTCTCTCTGCAACGCCGTTTTATTGTGGTGTCATTGGAGTAGTCCTCTCTAAACGAATCCCGTTCAGAGCAAAAAACTTCTTGAACCCCTCTAGCTCATATTCTCCACCATTGTCTGATCTCAGACACTTCACCTTCAGATCTATCTCATTCTCCACCATGGATTTCCACTTCTAAAAGATCCCAAATACCTCTGACTTGTGCTTCATAAAGTATACTCATACCTTTCTCGAGTGATCGTCGATAAAGGTGACTGTAGGTTGTCTAAAAATTACAATAGATAGCTGATCCCCCATCAAACACCGATGATAGAAGTTATAATCTGACGACTTTCAGAAGGCTATAATTTAAAGACTTTCACATAGATCGATGAAGGTTATAATCTGACGATCTTCATAACAACTGATAAAAGCTCTAATCAACAGCCTTCACAATCAACATTGGGAGTTACAATCTGATAACTTTCATAGTTTCAAGGAGTCAAGAAGAAGATTACAAGATGACGGTCTTTGCAACGCTCTAGCAAAAGAGACTATAAATTGACGGTCTCTTCAAATCTTTGCAACGCTCTAGCAAAAGAGACTATAAATTGACGGTCTCTTCAAATCCAGACGCAGAGCTCACCTGTGCGTCCCAGATTCAAAACGCATAGCTCGTGGCTGTGTTCCCGGAACAAAACGCATAGGTCCTCCCTGTGTTGCCACACCAAAACATGGAGACCCTCCCCATGTGTCAGCAACATAACGCGGAAGTCCTCCCTGCGTTGCAATATCAAAGCGCCGGAGTTGAACCTGCTTTGCAACATCAAAACACGGGGGTCAGACCCGCGTTTTTTGTGTTTAACTGGTTCAAACAGAACCTGAACAGTCTTTTTAAACCATATCTCTACTTAATGGAGTCAGTTAGACCCCATTATGGAGAGATTTTAGAGGGGTTACACCCTTTAAACCCTTGAACAGTTTTAAAACTGTTTCCCATGATTTAAGGGCGGTTACACCCTACTTAGGAGCGATTTAAGGGGCAGTTACACCTCCTTAATCCCCTATAAATAAGAAGAAACTCAACCGAGTTAAGGGTTGGAACTTCTTGGCTTGGATTGACCCTGAGGCTTGACAGCAAGGAGGAGATCTTTGGCTGACTTTTTGGGGGATCTTTGATCTGGCATCTTGGAGCCTCTTGCAGTAACAAAGTTCTTGGAGCATTCCATTGGCTTATTAACCGAACTTTCGGTTCAAATCAAGTCTTTTTCAAGAGTTTAAACTTGCTCTGAGTTGTCAACTCTTTTAGAGTTTCAAACTTGCCACGCAAGTTCTCCACAACATTAAATCGTGAGGAGAAGATCATGTTCTAGTGAATCAAGATGTTCGGATCGTCAACAGAGAGCAAACTCGACGCGATCATTCGAGGGAGGCACTCTATCGTCACCGTAAAGAACCCAAAATTAAACAATTGAGAGAATTCAGATCAATTCTCCTCTCTTTTGTAATCAGAAAATCCAATTGTAATCGAGATTGAGAGGGCTGTAATCATTCTTTTTCTAAGCAGTTAGAGAGAATAAATCAAATACGATTCTTTTATTATTTTTCTTATTACAAATTTTCCACCAAACAGTGACATAGTACATCGAATCACTAAGAGAAGATACGCTAGCTGAACCACATATATTTGTATGAATAAGCTCTAGCTTGTGAGCTTTGGGTGGTCTTCCATTCTTCTGAAAGCTGGCCCTCTTCTGCTTCTCGTAGATGTAGTTTTCACAAACACCAACTTCCACTAAATTGATGTCGGATAGCTTTCCCAGAGAGTGTAGAATATTCATATCATTCTCACTCATGTGTCCCATCCTATTGTGCCACAGATCCGCACTTTCCTTGCTAGCTACGACTGTGAGGGTGTCACTCACATGTAAAGTTAGGTAGAGAGTGTCGGTTTTGATACCACGGGCAACCACCATAGTACCGTTGGAAATCTTCCACGAATCCTCGGTAAATGTCAAAACATATCCTTCTACTCCAAGCTGGCTAACTGAAATGAGATTCCTCTTTAGCTTTGGTACATACCTGATATTCTTCAAACACCACTTAGAGCCTTTCATCTGTATTTGCACATCACCTCTTCCCACAATAATGCAAGGCTGATTGTTGTAGGCATCGAAAATTGCCTATAGGTCTCTACGAACAGCTCAGTGTTAAGGAATAACGATGAACGTCACTATCCGGTTCACAGGAGTTCGATTGACATCGGTGAATGCTTGAAGTGAATCGACGAACTACGTGAGCTGACAGAATTTCGGAATAACGAAGGTGCGGGCTAATCGGGAGCCCCGTAATGTTTACAAAGGGAATAATGCCCTTCATGTCTCATTCATTCTACAGATAATCCAACCATTGGAGCTGATAGAACTCCTTGTCGGCTTTCCAACGCATTTGGAATCACTCAGATCCGGGTTCAGACAAAGAAGTTACAGCGAAAACAGTTAAACGGGCATTGAAACGTCTCAAGGCTGAACTGAGACACCTACGGTGTCTCGGCCAAGTCAAGACACCCCAAGGGTGTCTCGTCCAAGCCAAGACACCCCAAGGGTGTCTCGGCCAGGCCAAGACACCCCTAGGGTGTCTCAGTGCGGATTTGGGCCCTTTAACACCCCAAGGGTGTCTCGGCCAGGCCAAGACACCCCTAGGGTGTCTCAGTGCGGATTTGGGCCCTTTAAATGGTTTTAACCGCTCCACAACCCCTCATGCCTATAAATACAAGCCTTAGGCCTTATTTTTTCAGAGCTGGAATTTTGGAGATTAGGCGAAGCCCTGCCGGATTGAAGACTGAAGGTGCACGAATTTTAGAGAGGAGGAGGAGAGATCGGATCCAGTTCTTCTACGCAAGAGAGAGAGATTCGTCAGATCTACATCACCCGTACCCGATCCTTAGTCTTATCCCGTTGTGGTAATACTAATAAGAGCAAATATCTCGCTTTTATCGAGATAGGCACTTCAAGTTTCTGATCTCCTCGCGGATCGACGAAGCTCTGCCCAATTTTTCAGCAATCAGATCTGATCGACGGTGGTCCACGGATAAACCCCGGCACAGGCAAAGATCCCACGCAAGCAGAAGACCGATGAACGATCTCTGTGTTTGTTTGATAAAGTTGTAAACTTTTTTTTATTTTCATTGTGTAAGGAGATCTTATAAAAAGATTAACTTTTTATTTCATTCGAGTTTATTATAACGACTAAAGTTGTAATAGATTCGATAACAATGGAAATAGCAACTTTCTCCGTAAACAAACTGACGACCAAAGTGGGAGCCAACAGCTTCGCTGACGAAGCTATCGTGCCGCAGCCGACGATCAAGATCCCGGTGCTCGAAGAGGTCGAATACGAATTCGACCAGCAAAAGTTCGAGGAGTACGTCTCCTCCTCCTCCTCCAGATCCGCCTCTCCTGGCAAGCTGTTTGATGGAAATTTGTAGTAAAAAGATAATGAAAGAAAAATTTGACTTGTATTCCTCTCAAAATCAATTATAATTTGGATTCCGATTACAAAAGAGAGGAGAATAAATTTGATTCTCCCCTTTGTTTAATTCTGGGTTCTTCACGGTGGCGATGAGATGCCTCCCTCGAATGCTCGCGTCGAGTTTGCTTCTCGTTGACGATCCGAACGTCTTGATTCACTGGAACGATGTCTTCTCCTCACGATTTGACGCTGTGGAGAACTTGCGTGGCAAGTTTGAAGATAACTCTTGACGAGTTGATAACTCTGAACGAGTTTTAGAAGAACTCGTAGAGCAAATTTTGAACTCTGATCGAGTTGATAACTCTGACGAGTTTTAGAAGAACTTGCAGAGCAAGTTTTGAACTCTGATCGAGTTGATAACTCTGAACGAGTTTGAACTCTTGAAAAAGAGTTGATTTGAACCGAAAGTTCGGTTAATAAGCCAAGGAAGAAGCTCCTGTTGCTGGTCTCCAAAACTCCAACAATTCCCCTCCAAAGTTAGCCGAAGATCTCTCCTTTTTTCCTCCCCAAAGAAAAGGATCTAGGAGCCAGCCCGAACTCAGTTGAGTTTCCCACTATTTATAGGGGATTTAGGGGTGGTAATTGCCCCCTTAATTAGCTCCTCAATCGGCTGAGTGGGGTGTAACTGCCCCCTCTTAAACAGCTCCCTACATCGTGGGGAAAACGGTTTTGAAACCGTTCTGTTAGTGTTTTGAACGAGTCAAAACACTGAAAACAGCATTCTGGACCTTAACTCTGCGTCTTATTGATGAGACGCAGAGTTAGGCACTTGCTGGGAGTTGAAAACGCAAGGTTCTCTTGCGTTTGGACCTAAACTCTGCGTCTTAAAGATGAGACGCAGAGTTGGGCGCTCGCTGGGAGTCGAAACGCACAGGCCGCATGCGTTTTAGAGATGAACTCTGCGTTTTAGGCTAAAAACGCAGAGTTGGGCCTGTTTAAAGGCTGAAAACGCACAGTTGTGCTGTTTTAGAGATTAACTCTGCGTTTCTAGACTGAAAACGCAGAGTTGAGCCTGTTTAAAGGCTGAAAACGCACAGTTGTGCTGTTTTAGAGATTAACTCTGCGTTTCTAGACTGAAAACGCAGAGTTGAGCCTGTTTAAAGGCTGAAAACGCACAGTTGTGCTGTTTTAGAGATTAACTCTGCGTTTCTAGATTGAAAACGCAGAGTTGAGCCTGTTTAAAGGCTGAAAACGCACAGTTGTGCTGTTTTAGCGATTAACTCTGCGTTTTGATGTTGAAAACGCAGAGTTGAGCATGTGCGCTTTGACTCTGTAATGCAGAGGCGAACCTTAGGCGGGCTTGGCGGGCTTCAGGCTAAGTCCAATGTTCTGATGAAGTCCAGTCTTGCAGACGGACCTCAGAACATAATTTGCTGCGAAGAACAGGTCATAACTTTCAAACCGTAAGTCGGAATTAGACGAATTATATATGAAAATCGGCTATCTCGACGAGACGGGGCCATCCGAACCAAGCCGAAGGCTTCGGTTCGCTTCCTCCGTTTGGCCAAATTCCTTACGGTTTGAGAGAGCATTTTTGACTAAGTCTTTGAGACTTGTCTTTGGCGCATCTGTCTTAAGTCTCGGCTCACATCCATTAAGCTGATGGACCTGCAAACGTGTATAGGATTTTTGGCAAATCCTTAGCCGTCAACGGATTTGATAAGCCTTTACCGACTACCGTTTGAGTCGGGTTAGCATGTGAATTATCTAGGTCCGTTCCACATGTAACGTTGTGCTAAGAGGATGAATCCTCTTAGTCTTGATGCTATGATTTTGAATACATAGACTTTGTCATTTTGACGGGAAAAGACTAACCGGCAACGCGTGTTAGGCGTAGACTTATCTCTATTTAGGGATCGAGATAAAGTCCCCCATGCGTGTGAGGCATGGATTTTGATGTCCTTTTCACGGTAAAAGACTAACCGGCAACGCGTGTTAGGCGTAGACTTATCTCTTATTAGGGATCGAGATAAAGTCCCCCATGCGTGTGAGGCATGGATTTTGATGTCCTTTTCACGGTAAAAGACTAACCGGCAACGTGTGTTAGACATTGACTTATCCCTACTTAGGATTCAGGATAAAATTCCCCATGCGTGTAAGGCATGGATTTTGGCGTTATTAATAACGACCTGCTACGATATTGAATACGTAGGCTTTGCTATTATTACGGGAATAGGCTACCCGGCAACATGTGTTAGACATTGACTTATCCTTACTTAGGATTCAGGATAAAATTCCCCATGCGTGTAAGGCATGGATTTTGGCGTTATTAATAACGACCTACTACGATATTGAATACGTAGGCTTTGCTATTATTACGGGAATAGGCTACCCGGCAACATGTGTTAGACATTGAATTATCCTTACTTAGGATTCAGGATAAAATTCCCCATGCGTGTAAGGCATGGATTTTGGCGTTATTAATAACGACCTGCTACGATATTGAATACGTAGGCTTTGCTATTATTGCGGGAATAGGCTACCCGGCAGCATGTGTTAGATGCAGACTTATCTCTAATTAGGGATCGAGATAAAGTCCCCCATGCGTGAAGGCATGGATTTTTGGTGTCATTTCTTCCTGTGTAGCTTGAAACACCGAAAGAATTAACAAGTTCATTGGGGGGTTGACTGTTAGAGGTGTTATGTTAACATAACAGTATTTTATGGACCTATCGCTCTATTGAAGAGAGTCGATAAGTTGATTTGGTCGTCAGAGGTGTGGTGTTAACTTGACGAGTTTGTGGACCTATCGCTCCATTGAAGAGAGTCGATAAGCGGATTTTGTCAGAGGTGTAGTGTTAACGTGACAAGAAAGATATTGCTATGGAAGCAATTTTGAGAACTTATCGCTCAATTGGAGAGAGTCGATAAGTTGATTTGGTCGTCAGAGGTGTGGTGTTAACTTGACGAGTTTGTGGACCTATCGCTCTATTGGAGAGAGTCGATAAGTGGATTTTGTCAGAGGTGTAGTGTTAACATGACAGGATTTGTGTTGCGATTGGAGCAACTTTGGGGACTTATCATCCTATTGACGAGGATTGATAAGTGAATTTGTCAGAGGTGTATTGTTAACGTGACAGGATTTGTGTTGCGATTGGAGCAACTTTGGGGACTTATTATCCTATTGATGAGGATTGATAAGTGGGGTTTTGTCAGAGGTGTATTGTTAACGTGACAAGATTGGGAGTGATGCAAATTGAATGCATACTCTGTGGGGATGATGATCGTCAGAAGTGTAATGTTAACTTGACGATGTGAAAGATTCGTTACTCTTAATCCAATGGATTCCAAGTAACCAACCCCCAGTCTTGATGAAGACTTAGCAGGGAAAGAAAAAGAGGTAGACAAGGCACATCACCTAGTGAGGCACTATCCATGAAGTCGGAATAGAGGCACATCACCTGGTAGGCCATTGTCTAATGAGTTTGACTATCAGAGGTAACTGTTAACGTGATAGTTGTTGGACCCGCCATCCTACTGAAGAGGATTGACTTCAGTGACCGTAATATCTTTCCCTTCTGACTGGGAAGAGTGAGCCTGGTTCGGTTGCTCAGGAGAAGATTGGGCTTGGTCTGATTGCTCGGGCTGATCATGCCTACTTTGTTCTTCAGCTTTGATCCTGGCAATGATTTTTTGAGCCTGTTCGCCTTGAGAGATTAGTTGTCTCCAAGAACGGCATTCTGCAACTCCTATTCGGGCTAGGAGGTCGGTTTGCAAGTTGTGTCGACAGGTCTCTACTAAGGTAGATTGTGTCATACCTGACGAACAGCGCAAAGCCATATTTCGAAACCTTTTGACGAAGGCTTTGACTGATTCCCTCTTCTTCTGCTTAGTAGAGAGAAGGGTATGGATGGAGACTTCTGTATCCTCTTCAAAGAATCTTGACAGGAAGAGTCTCTCTAGATCCGCCCACTTTTGGATACAGCCCGCAGGCAGTTTCCTGAACCATTCAAAGGCAGTTCCCTTGAGGGTGCCAATTAACAATCGAGCCAGTATGGCATCGTTTGATATTACATTTCCAGTCTGTGACTTGAAATGATAAATATGTTGGTTCGGTGATCCCGTGCCGTCAAAAGTTTGTAGCGTCGGGACCTCGAACTTTGGAGGATAAGGGGCTGCATCCCATTCGGCAGGATAGGGTCTGATAACTCCCTCATCTTGGAGCTCGCTTCTGTTAGCAAGGGCTTTGAGACGGGCTTCCAATTCTTCCATTTTGGCAGACTGAAGATTCTGCTCGTTCTCAGTCTCTCTTCCTTTGTCAGAGGAAGATTCCAGGTTGTGGGTTTCTTGGTCAGAAGTTGTATCATCAACCACTTTTCCCTTCCCTTTGCTTGTGTGAGGTCGGGATGAAGACGCTTTTCCTCTCTGAGAAGATTCTTGCCTAAGCGGCGAATCTGTCTCCTGAGATTTGGCCTTGTCTGCGACGATTTGAGTCAACATGGCCATGAGTTCATTGATAGCCTCCTGCTGAGATTTGAGCATGGCCTCCTGTTCATCAAGTCTCTTCGCAAGGTCTTCCGAATGTTCTGCCATGTGGACGAAGCTCTCATAGAGCTTGAGGACTGGGACTCTGCAATGGCTGAGTGTTCGTCATTGGAATTAGTTTCTCTGGCCAAACTCCGATAGTTGACAGGGGGAATGGCTCATGTTCGCGTCCGAGTGCGTTGGTAGACTCCTTCAAACTCGTTAGTGATTTCTCTGACGCTTGGAGAACGATCTATCTCTGACTCATCAGAACTAAGGGTTGTTGATCTCCCTTTACCAACCATGTTAGAAGTGACTCCAAGGTATTCAACCTCTAAAGTCTTCTTCCTGTGATGATGCCGTCGATTATTGAGCAAAACGACATTCGTCGGTCGGTTGAACATCGACAGCAATTCCCACAAGTCAGAGACTTGAGATGAACCTCTCACAGAGCGTGAGGGCAGAGATGGAACCCCCTGTCCATTAAAGGATGAGACTGGCTCCTGGTGAACATGGATCTTGAGTCCACGTTGATCTTTTTGAACACGACGAATCGCATCGTGTTCTGAAGAAGAAACACGAGGGTCGTGTTCTGTTTTACTAACGCTAGACCGAAGTCTGCGTTTTGTTGATGAAACGCACCTTTGCCGGTTGCGTTTTTGTTGGTTAACGCAGTTTGTAAGTCTGCGTTTTGGATCTTGAACGCACTCCTGAGAGTTGCGTTTTGGTTCTGAAACGCACTCCTGAGAGTTGCGTTCTGCCAAATCAACGCAGTTTTGAAGGCTACGTTTTGATTGCACAACGCACCACTGAGGGCTGCGTTTGGCATAAACTGAGCCCACTCCTTTAGAGGTAGGGCTGCTCGAGTAATCTCGGCGACTAAAGGAGAGGGTTTCCTTTGGCATAGGAGCAACCTTTGGAGCTTTAGTCTCCTTGGCACCTCTCACAGAGCGTGAGGGTAGAGATGGAACCCCCTGTCCGTTAAAGGATGGGACTGGTTCTTGGTAAACATGAATTTTAAATCCATGTTGATCATTTTGAACACGACGAATCACATCGTGTTCCAAAGAAAGAACACGAGGGTCGTGTTTAGCTTGATTAACGCAAGACCAAAGTCTGCGTTTTGCTAGTGAAACGCAGTCCTGCGATCTGCGTTCGGATTCAGAAACGCACTCCTGAGAGTTGCGTTCAGTTTGTGAAACGCACTCCTGAGAGTTGCGTTTTGGTTCTGGGACGCACTCTTGAGAGTTGCGTTCAGCCAGATCAACGCAGGTTTGATGTCTGCGTTTAAATTTTGGAACGCACTCCTGAGAGTTGCGTTTTAGTTCTGGGACGCACTCCTGAGAGTTGCGTTCAGCCAGATCAACGCAGTTTTGAGGTCTGCGTTCTGATGTTGGAACGCGCCTCTGAAGGCTGCGTTCTATCTGGGAAACGCACCCCTGAGGGTTGCGTCTAGCTTGGCCTATGCAGAGCTCATATTGAGGCTCGCAAACGCGGAGTTCGCGTTGATTGGAGGATCGGCTGTTTTGGCGTTGTGCCGAAATCGAGTCTTCTCCCTTAGGGAGGGGACTGTATGAACAGTGCAACCCCCATGGGAGATAGTCTTTAGATGAGTTGGCCACAATTGGAGCTTTAGTCTCCTCGGAAACTTTGTGGATCTTGCGCATAGCCTTGGGGCTAAGGGATCCGGAGGAGATGGCCTCCTCGTACTTGGCTTGATCAAACTCGATAATCAGAGTTTCAACGATCGTTCCAGTGAGATAAACTTCGGATTGCGCCACCACTTCTTCGTCAGAGAAGCTAGTCCCCAGCGGAGTCGCCATCTTTTGTTCGTTGGAAAATTTTGCAGTAAAAAGACAATGAAAGAAAAATTGACTTGTATTCCTCTCAAAATCGATTACAATTTGGATTCCGATTACAAAAGAGAGGAGAATGAATTCGATTCTCCCCTTTGTTTAATTCTGGGTTCTTCACGGTGGCGATGAGATGCCTCCCTCGAATGCTCGCGTCGAGTTTGCTTCTCGTTGACGATCCGAACGTCTTGATTCACTGGAACGATGTCTTCTCCTCACGATTTGACGCTGTGGAGAACTTGCGTGGCAAGTTTGAAGATAACTCTTGACGAGTTGATAACTCTGAACGAGTTTTAGAAGAACTTGCAGAGCAAGTTTTGAACTCTGATCGAGTTGATAACTCTGAACGAGTTTGAACTCTTGAAAAAGAGTTGATTTGAACCGAAAGTTCGGTTAATAAGCCAAGGAAGAAGCTCCTGTTGCTGGTCTCCAAAACTCCTTGTTGCTGCAGAACGCGGCAAGATGCTCGATCAAGGATCCCCAAAAAGTCAGCTCCCCCCCTCCAAAAAAAAGAGGATCCGAACTCAGTTGAGTTTTGAGGTATTTATAGGGGGTTAAGGGTATAACCGCCCCCTTAAATATCTCCTTAATGAGGGTTTAATGGGGTCTAACTGCTCCCCATAAATCTCTCCATGATAGGGTAGTGATCCCCTAAAATCTTGGGGAGAAAACGGTTCTGGAACCGTTCAAATCGTGCTTTGAAACGCACAGGCCGCATGCGTTCTGAAATTAGAAACGCACAGGTCACTGGTGCGTTGATGATCAACTCTGCGTTCAGAGTTTGGGATGCAGTCGAGTCTGTCGAAGAACGCACATTAAGTGTGCGTTTCGTGATTTAACTCTGCGTTACAGAGTTCGACACCTGCTAAGGAACGCACACTTGTCTGCGTTTTACGATTCAACTCTGCGTTACAGAGTTCGACGCCTGTTTAAGGAACGCACACTTGTCTGTGTTTTGAACTTGAAAAACGCAGAAGTGAATTTCTGCGTTTGAGAGAGATTGTTGGCTTATAACCTCGTCCATTATAACATTGCAAAGGCCATTGTTTATTGATCTTTGCCTGTTATAAAATATGAGAGTCGTCAGATTGTAACTCCCGATGTTGATTGTGAATGTTGTTGAATTAGAGCTTTCATCAGTTATCGTGAAGGTCGTCAGATTGTAGCCTTCTACGTGAAAGTCCTCAAATTGTAGCCTTCTGGAAGTCGTCAGATTGTAACTTCCATCATCGGTGTTTGATGGGGGATCAACTATCTATTGTGATTTTTAGACAGCCTACACAAGCGCAGGAGTGCCTCCTCCTCCAGATCCGCCTCTCCTGGCAAGTGCAGGAGTGCCTCCTCCTCCAGAAAGATCTGCTGGTCTTCAGATCTGAAGATCCAAGAAGACGATCTCTCCGCCGCTGTTGCTGTTGCACCTTGCAATGATCCACCGGCGTTCAATGAAACCAAATTTGTAGATCTGAACCCCTTCACGATTAAGGAGTCGACTGCTGAAGGCGCGCCAACTCTATCAAAGAGAGCACGTCAAAGGAAACGACAACGCCTCGTGCGCCAATTCGCCAAAGCTTTAGATCAGATGGATGGACTCCATTACCAAGCAGATCTGGAGTTCAGAAAGCGCCAAGTGGCTTATCTGTCGTCACGACCAGCATCGGAATCCTCCTCTCGATCTCTAATTAACGGATGGGTTCGTTTCCAAAGAACCCGCTCTACTCTCGAGGAGCGAATCCAGAAGCGCCGCACCTTGCTTGCGCATGCCCGGACCCTTGTGCGAAAAGCACAAGAAATACAAAAGGAAGAGGCAGTTAAGAGATCGCCGAGATCCAAACAAGTTTGGGTCCCAAAAGCCAAATCAGCGCCAAAGGCAAAAGCAGGCGACGTTGCTCTCCTGCCTTCGTCAACTTCAGATCCCGAACCTCCGGTAAAGCCCTACCGCAGCGTGGATTTCCCCAAGTTTAGGATTCCTCTGAAGGATCGTATTGGTGCTCTACTCGAGAATCGAGGAAAAGCGCTTGTTAAGGAAAGCTGGAGATCGTTGAAGGAGCTTCGAGCCAACATCCGGACTGGGGGTCGTACGCGACCTCCTAACAAATTAAGTTCTGCAACGGCCCGCTTGGCGGTGCGTGCAGAAAACCAGGAGCCCGTTAAGGTTTCACTCTCACAAGGGTGTGATTCCAAACGTGTGACTCCTGTATATGCCAACAATGCGATGTTTACTCAGATGAAAACACGACAGACAGAAGAAGGCGTTATACCTGAGAATTTATGTAAACAACTGATAGGTTGCTCTGACCACAACGTCGACGAGTTGTACTATCGAGCTGGGGGTACGAATAAATCTCGAAAGAGAAGTACCCGGGAAACGGACTTTCACTGTCTATGTACCAAAATTATCAGGGTAGTATCATCAACGTGTAGCTGCCCCAAGACCGCTCCGTGGAGGGTCTCGGTATTCGAGAGGATCTTCGATGGAATGACGAAGCCCAAATCGAGGTGTTTCCACCAAAGAGGCTCGGTTGTTCGAGATGATGAATTCCCAGAGGTTACCGTCAATATGGTTGATAAGGGAAAATCTCCGATTGTTTCAAGTGGTTCCAACCCTGATTTCTCTCCAGGAAGAAGAATCAATTCGGGAATAGCTCAGCTTCAGCTAGAAGCCGTCGGATATAACGATTACCAGGGGATCCATGAAGGAATCCATTCCGATGATGAACTCTCAGATTCTTATTCCGCACTCGCCTCCGACGATACAACGTCTAGCATAGGACAAGCTCGAGAAGTGTTCATGATCAACACTGAGCAAATAGCCAAAATCATTAAGGATGCTCTAGCCAAGCAGAAAGAAGCATTCAAAATCGAAATGGAAATGGCTATGCAGGAGATGAGACAAATGCATGACCAACAAATCCGAGCTTTGTCAAATCAGCTAGTTGAATCCAGCCATCGCACCCAGAACGCCGCAGTTGACAGCGATCCGGAAGTGGACGAAATCATCATGGCCGACGCACCGCCCAAAAATACTGGGGGTGGCCCCACTAAAAATAACGACGCTAGGGGTGTACCCACCAATGATGATAACACTGGGGGTGGCCGTATTATTCCTCTCGAAAATTGTCCAAAACAGGATATAGATGAGGCCGAAAAGATGAAGGATCTCGAAAGAAAAATTGACGCCCTGATGTCTGCTCGAGAGGTGAAGAAGACCGACATTCCGTGTCCTTACCCGAAAGAGTGGGATTCGATCCCATATCCGACGAAATTCAACCTGATCAACTTTACGCCGTTCGACGGGAAAGGTTCCCCTCAGCACCTGATCTATTTCAAGTCCTATTTGGGAGTGATCTCTGGCAACGAGCCTCTGATGGTCCGGTCATTTGTTGGCACCCTTCGCGGGCCCGCCTTCGATTGGTACCGCCGCCTCAAGCCCGGAAGCATCAACAGCTGGGAGGACCTGGAGAGCATGTTCCTCGCTCATTTATTCGATGATGACGCAGAAGTGTCGATCAAAACACTCTTCGATGAGAAACAAAAAGACAGAGAGTCGGTGGATACCTTCATCAAACGCTTCTGTAATCAGGTAATGAACTGCAAGGATCCCGTCACGGAGGAGTTCGTCTTGCAGACCTGTCATAATAATTTGTCCATTAACATCTTAGATGTTATGGGAGTAGAGCCCCTCAATACCTGGAGAGAGTTGAAGGTGCGCGGAGAACAGGCCGAACGCTTCCTCAGAAGGAGGAAGGTCGAAAGAAACCAACCGATAGTTAACCCTCTGAATTCGAGTCTCGTGTCTCATGATGAAGGGAAGGCACCCACAACAGTTATTGACGTTAATCAAACGTCACAACAACAGCTCCGAAGACAACAGAAGAATTCGGATCCAAGGCTCCAAAAAGAGTACTCATTCAAAGACGAAGACGTTCCAGCCATCTTCGAGACCCTTCTTGAAAACAACAAGATCAAGCTGCCACCCATCATGAATCAGGAGGAAGCTGACGATACTGCAGATCCGAAGTACTGCGCGTACCACAGGAGGATCCTTCATCCCACCAAGGCTTGCTTTACTTTAAAGAATAGCATCCAAACCTTGGTTGAAGCCGGCGTCATAACGCTAGGGTAAGCCATTTGAGAACGGCAAGACTCCGACAAGTATAAGAGTATAAACTGCTCCTTAAGACTCCGACAAGTATAAGAGTATAAACTGCTCCTTAAGACTCTGACAAGTATAAGAGTATAAACTGCTCCTTAACACTCCGACAAGTATAAGAGTATAAACTGCTTCTTAAGACTCCGACAAGTATAAGAGTATAAACTGCTCCTTAACACTCCGAAGAGTATACGAGTATAAACTGCTTCTCAACACTCCAAAGAGTATACGAGTATAAACTACTTCTCAACACTCCGAAGAGTATACGAGTATAAACTGCTTCTCAACACTCCGAAGAATATACGAGTATAAACTGCTTCTTAACCCTCCGACCGGTATAAAAGGTTAAACTACTCCCTGATACTCCAATAGGTATATGAGTCTAAACTGTTTCCTACCGTTGACGGGAAGTTCCTGGAGAATTTTTATATGTAATATTCTTAAGGATAACCCGATCATGAAACCGAATGCAATGGTAAACCCAGTTTCGCGAAGAAGCTGGGGGTGGATGATTCATGTAACGGGAAGTTCCCGGAAAAATACTATATATAATTCTCTTAGGGATAACCCGATCATTACAAACAAAGTGATAAACACTAAACCCCACTGTGATTTGTATGAGTCAACACTCTCGATGTGATTTGTACTCCTACTCTCACTGTTTACCTGGTCAAACCTTCCTATAGTTAGGGCCACAACTAAAGTCCCCTCTCGATTCCTTCCATGAACGAGAGGTCCACTTTTAAATTGAGCGATCAAGCCTATAAAAGGTAAGATCGTCTCAGACCTCCCACTTCCACTGCCTCCTTGGTCAAACCTATAAAAGTTAGGGCCAAAGCCAGAACCCCCTCTCGATTCCTTCCATGAACAAGAGGTCCACTTTCAATTCGAGTGATCAAACATTCCTACAGTTAGGGTCATCTCAAACCCCCGTTTGGTCAAACATTCCTACAGTTAGGACCAAAACCACAATTCACTCTCGATAAATAAGAAATTTATCTTTAGTTCGGTAATCAAACCTTCTGACAGTTAGGGTTATCCGAAACTTGTCGATTCTCGGAGTGGAGATCCCACTCTTAGTTTCATCTTTTTGGATTCTGGGGGTGGAGATCCCACCTCGAGTCTCCTTTCCAACTGGAGATAGAATATAAAAATTCTTCCTCTTCAGTGTTGGGAGATAGAATATAAAATTCTTCCTCTCCCATTTTGGGTTCGTCTTTGCCCCAAGAAAAGATATCACTTTTTCAACTCCTAAAATCCGTACCTCACAGGCACGAGGAATGTTATCCAGAATCCTAAGTAAGGATAAGTCAACGCCTAACACGCATTGCCGGTTTAGTCTTTCACCGATTGAAAAAGACACCAGAATCCAGTCTGGGGTATTTTATCCTAAAGCCTAAGTAGGGATAAGTCAGCGCTTAACCTGCGTTGCTGGGTGGTTCGTTCCCATAAAAACGACCGAGTCTACGTATTCAGCATCGTAGCAACAAAAATCCATGCCTTTTATGCATGGGGAATTTTATCCTGAAGCCTAAGTAGGGATAGGTCAACGCAATTTTATCCTGAAGCCTAAGCAGGGATAAGCCAACGCCTAACACGCGTTGCCGGTTTAGTCTTTTACCGATTGAAGAAGACACCAGAATCCGAGTCTGGGGACTTTTATCCTGAATCCTAAGTAAGGATAAGTCAGCGCCTAACACGCGTTGTCGGGTAGTCTATTCCCGTAACAATGGCGAAGTCTACGTATTCGAAGTCGTAGCATCAAGTCTAAGGGAGTTCATTCCTTTAGCACAACGTCACATGCGGAACGGGCTTAAAACAATCCGCATGTAAGCCCGATTCAAACGGTAATCGGTAAGAGCACGTCAAATCCGTTGAGGGCTGAGGATTTGCCAAAAATCCTAAGTTAATGTCTGATACACGTTGCTGTTTAGTCTTTTCACAGGAGAAAGACGAAGTCTACGTATTCAATATCGTAGCACTAAAAGGGTTAACTCTTTTAGCTTAACGTCACATGCGGAACGGGCTTAAACAATCTGCATGTTAGCCCGACTCAAACGGTAGTCGGTAAAGGCCTATCAAACCCGTTGATGGCTGAGGATTTGCCAAAAATTCTATAAATGCAAGTCATTGATGCACCAGATCCATTAGTTAGTCTCGTGACTTGAGCATCCAACAACTTCAGGATAAGATCTATACATGCAGATGAATCAGCTTTAACAGTTGGTCCTACAGCTCCGACACTTGGGACCGCCGTGCTCCAATACCTTAAGAGCTTAAACTGTGTATACTCCAGTAAACGTACGAGTATAAACTGTGTCAACGTTTGACGTTCGAAACCCTAAGGTCAACGCCGGTCAATGCATAACCCTAGGTCAACGCCAGTCAACGCGTTACGACCAAAAAGTCAACGTTCGACGTTCGAAACCCTAGGGTTAACGCCGGTCAACGCGTAACCCTAGGTCAACGCCAGTCAACGCGTTGCGACCAAAAAGTCAATGTTCGACGTTCGAAACCCTAGGGTCAACGCCGGTCAACGCGTAATCCTAGGTCAACGCCAGTCAACGCGTTGCGACCAAAAAGTCAACGTTCGACGCTCAAAACCCTAGGGTCAACCCGGTCAACGCGTAACCCAACGTCACTCAACGCGTTGCGACAAAAAGTCAACATACGGTGATCTGGAACCCTAAGTCAATACAATGTGACGGAGATAGTCAATTCAAAGTCAACTCAATGACACGAGCCAAACTCAACTCACTAGTGATAGACTCGAGATTCCGACGACGGCCAGGCGATAAACGCAGCGCCGGAAGAACTTCGGTTATTCGTCAAAGCATTGAATAGACCGAAAATCGGAGGAGTCAAGAGTTGAAGCTAACTACAGGTCCTTTACGCCGACTGAAGGCTAGACTAATCACATCCAAAGTATTCCAGCCTCTTCTATAAAAGAAACGAGTCCGGAACGCTTTGGAGGGGGTATCTGTAGGCATCGAAAATTGCCTATATGTCTCTACGAATAGCTCAGTGTTAAGGAATGACAATGAACGTCACTATCCGGTTCACAGGAGTTTGATTGATGTCGGTGAACGCTTGAAGTGAATCAACGAACTACGTGAGCTGACAGAATTCCGGAATAATGAAGGTGTGGGCTAATCGGGAGCCCCGCAATGTTTACAAAGGGAACAATGCCCTTCGTGTCTCATTCATTCTACAGATAATCCAACCATTAGAGCTGATAGAACTCCTTGTCGGCTTTCCAACGCATTTTGAATCACTCAGATCCGGGTTCAGACAAAGAAGTTACAGCGAAAACAGTCAAACGGGCATTGAAAACGTCCTCAAAGCTGAACCGAGGCACCTACGGTGTCTCGGCCAGGCCAAGACACCCCTAGGGTGTCTCAGCGCGGATTTGGTCCAGGCCGAGACACCCCTATGGTGTCTCGGTGCGGATTTGGGCCCTTTAAGTGGTTTTAACCGCTCCGCAACCCCTCATGCCTATAAATACAAGCCTTAGGCCTCATTTTTTGAGATCTGGAATTTTGGAGATTAGGCGAAGCCCTGCCGGATTGAAGACTGAAGGTGCACGGATTTTAGAGAGGAGGAGGAGAGATCGGATCCAGTTCTTCAACGCAAGAGAGAGAAATTCGTCAGATCTACATCACCTGTACCCGATCCTTAGTCTTATCCCGTTGTGGTAATACTAAGAAGAGCAAATATCTCACTTTTATTGAGATAGGCACTTCAAGTTTCTAGATCTCCTCGTGGATCGATGAAGCTCTGCCCAATTTTTCAGCAATCAGATCTGATCGACGGTGGTCCACGGATAAACCCCGGCACAGGCAAAGATCCCACGCAAGCAAAAGACCGATGAACGATCTCTGCGTTTGTTTGATAAAGTTGTAAACTTTTTTTTATTTTTATTGTGTAAGGAGATCTTATAAAAAGATCAACTTTTTATTTCATTCGAGTTTATTGTAACGACTAAAGTTGTAATAGATTCGATAACAATGGAAATAGCAACTTTCTCTGCAAACAATTGTCCCTAAAGTACACTTTCCCAAAGTCCCATGCTATATAGTTCTGAAGAAGTTTTATATTAGCAGTAGCGTGGAATGAGGCTCCCGAATTAATAACCCATGAACCAGTGTTACTGTCCATAGCAAGGATCAAGACATCTTGCACGATATGAGCCTCCTGCTCATTCGCATTCTTCTTTAGTGCTTTACAGACTAAAGACATATGGCTCTCCTAACCACAGTTCCAACACTTCCCTTTAATAGGTCTAACCTTCAAGTTCGACCTCTTCTTCTTTGACTTTGGCTGATTCCTGTTCTGGTTACCCTTCTTCTGGGTTCGGCCTCTCTGCTCGAGATTTAGGACTGAACCTAAACTAGCTGACTTTCTTCTAACCTCCTCGGATATAATCATACTGATAACCTCACTCAGCTTCAACTTCTCCTTTTCTGCCAAGTTGCTAATTGCAGTTACGTAACCTGCCCAACTATCCGGCAACTACGATAGTATCAATAGGGCTTGCACTTCATCATCAAACGTGATATCGACGGAGAGAATTTGATCAATAATCGTGTTAAACTCACTGAGATGTAACGTGAAGGAATATCATTATGTCATCTTGAGGTTGAAGAGTGTCTTGATGAGATGCACCTTGTTTGCAACTGATTGTTGCTCGTACATCTTTGTGAGCACTTACATAAATCTCATTGTTGTCTTCTCCTTTAATATATTATGGGTGACTAATTTTGCGAGCGATAACTAGATCTGCCCTGGAGCCTTCAGATTCAGTATTTCTCAGTCCTAGTCGGTTTCATCTTTCTTCTTTCCCTTAGCTTTTCCCATCAATAGATGATAAAGATCCTTCTGGTACAGATAGTCCTCCATCTGTGACTTTCAGTAGGCAAAGTCTGATCTGTCAAACTTCTCAATCTTTGATTTGCTTTCTTCTATCATACAGATCTTTGCCAAAGCTTAGCTCTAATACCAGTTGTTGGGGTTAATCTATAAACAACCTGTCAAAGAACCTCTACACAACGTGATCTCCGGATCTTTTGATGAGCAAATAACAAGAAAGAAATCACAACAAAACAAAGAAGTAGGAAAGAACGAATAAAAGAGAGAACACTAAATTTAATGAGGTTCGACAAACATGCCTACGCCATCGGGAGCCGCACCAGAATTTCTTTCATTATTAAAGAAAATTACAAAGCTTGCAAAAGAACAATCTCTCTCTCAAATCTCTCTCAGGGTGTTTAAAGTCTGTTGTAAAAAATCAAACAGAAAAACGCACAGGAAAAAGGGCAGCCAGGGTTCCCTATTTATAGGAAAACCTTAAAACTAAAACAGATTAGGAATCTGCTAAGTTCGCCTGAACTAAAGTTCGTCTGCTTCGCCTGAACTAAAGTTCGCCTGTTTCGCCTAAACTGAAGTTCGCATGCTTCTCCTGATTTCCAGACTTAGTCAAAATCCTGCTATGCATGCTTGTTCCAAAGTTTGGGTCTACACCCCTAAAACCAACATGATTCAATAAATCTATTTATAAATGCCCAATGAATAAGTTGGGAAGTCCCAACTTATTGTATTCATACTTATATGGGAAAATATAAGTAAATAAGTTTATCAAACAAGATTTTGAAATCCTTATAAGATAAAACTCAATTATAAGTTGAAATAAGAATCTTGCCAAACATGCTCTATGCACATGCAAGCGTTAAAGTCTAAATCATCAATAAGTTCAAATCATGGCTTGGATGTATGTCACATCAGTAATACATCAATCACTACTACGGAATAATGATAGATAGTTGTTTACTCGTGATGATTTTATGATAATACTGAAAAGTTTATGATACATACATGACAATTAGTAAATTAAGTTCCTAATAGGTTTTTAAAGATAAAATAGGTTGAAGAGACTTATTCAACTTATATTAGATTAATATAAATAAGTGAAATAATCTAAAAATTTATCGCATTTTTATAAAACATAAATTAAACAGAATCATTTTTATAGTAGGTGGTATTTTTTTAGTAGACAATTCTCAGTCTACTTTCCAAGATGGTAAATCATCTCTTGACTCCATCCTTCTTACTCACGAGATGATCAATCATTGTTCTTTTGGTAAAAAAGAGATGTGTACCATAAAAGTTGACTTCTTCAAAGCTTTTGATTGTGTGCACCGGAACTTTCATCATTCCCTTTTTCAAGCCAAAGACTTCAGTCCCATATAGTGCCACTGGATTCAGCATATCCTTTCGTCTACCAAATCAGTTGTACTTGTAAATGATTCGGCCTCCACGCCTTTCTTCAAATGTTACAGAGGTCTAAAACAAGGTGATCCCCTCTCTCCCTTACTTTTTCTATTAATCGTTGACGTTCTTAACAAAATGATTATAAATAGTGTCCAAGCAAGAGATCTCTCAGAGCTAAATATCAAGGGTGAGCTTAACCATATCAGAATCCTCCAATTTGCAGATAATACTCTCATCTTTTGTAAAGCTAACCTTACCGACATCTCTACTCTCAAACCCATATTGTATTTATTTGGTCTCATATCAGGGTTCAAGGTCAATCAATCCAAAACTCAACTCTTTTACCTAGGTAAAGTTCCATGTAGGGGAACTCTTCTGGCTAATTCATTGTCTTGTGTTGTCGGTTCCATCCCTTTTCTTTACATTGGTCTTCCTCTCAAAAGAGGATCCCTCACCAGAAGGGAATGACAACCCCTGCTTGATTCCTTCTCCAGAAAACTTGCATTGTGGAAAACAAGTCCTTGTCTATTAGAGGAAGACCCACCCTAATAAATTCAGTTCTATCCTCTCTCTATATATACTATATGTTATTTTTTAAACTCCCTAACTGGCTCATCAAGGCAATAGACAAAATCAAAAGATCCTTCCTATGGGGTGGCCTTTAGCAGACCTCATTAGTGAAATGATTGGTCAATTGGAACAAAATTTGCTCTGCGAAGAGTGAGGGTGGATTAGGGATCATCAATCTTCAACTCTTCAACTTTGTTCTCCAATCAAAATGGATATGAAAATTTTTAGACAGAAAATCCTACATCAGTAAGTCTTTTTCTCTTTATACTCCTCTAATTTTTCCAACCCAATATCTAGCCCGCCTAAAGCTTCGGCATCTAAACTAATCAAAGATCTTTTCTCAATTCAATACCATTTCTTTAGCCAGGTTTTATGGCAGTTAGGTGCATGCAATATATGCAAATTTTGGGAGGACAAATGGGTGAGAGATAACACTCTCAACAGCCTCTTTCCTTCAGTATACCAGCTAGCCTTCTCTGGTAACAGCTCGGTACGCTCCTAAGAAATATGCACTCTTAACAATTTAGAGTTGGCATCCCATCCTCAGAAGAGGTAGTTCTTCAGACATCAGGTCAAAAATCACTAAGCTTCATCTCCTTGTAGATTCATCCAAGACTCCAGATGCCTCTCGTCCAAATAGTATGATATGGATCCGCCATCCTTCATGCTCTTTCATAGTTAAATCATATTACAACATCTTAAACCATGGATGTATCACCTATCATCTTTTCAATTTCATTTGGATATCCCCTACACGTCTAAAGGTTAAGGTCTTTCTATGGATCCTTAGCCACCACAAGCTCAACACAAAAGATAACATCTCTAAAAAATGGAACGGGGATCAAATTTGCTCTCTGTGTAAGATTGATATGGAATCGCATGATCACCTCTTTAATAATTACCCTTTCACCAGACAGGTTTGGTCTATTCTTACCCCTTTCGAACAGATTGGGAACTGGTCATAATACATCGATTCACTATTCTCAGTAAAGAACTCCCACTTGACTAATAAGAAACTTATTTTTCTTTGGAAGGTCATCTTCCCTTACTATAGTTGGTGGATCTGGAACAGCAGGAACAACCTTATCTTCAATGGTATTATGATATCCCCTCAGTAACTAGCC
>NC_033794.1:119538114-119538466 GCF_001876935.1 Asparagus officinalis | reverse complement strand
TTCACTCTCTTCTGGGCAGGAGCAGCAAGCAGTAGAAAGACAACAACTCTCCATAGGACTGCCTTGGATCTGGGTCTGAAGGATTTGGCCAAAGAAGGTGGGGGTGATTTAGAGGGAGATAACTTATAATCATCCACCTCCCAAACTTTTGCAGTGTTTTTCTAAGTCTTTTGTAACTATAATTAGCATACTCTAATTTCCAGTTGTTTTTTCTCTCCCCTCTGCCTTTTTTATGTTGTAATAGTTAGAACTAAGCAACTATGGTCTAGACGGTGATGACAAGGCCCGCTCCCCTCTGACCACATCTTCTTTTGGCTCCACCTCTTTCACACCTTTGTCAGCTTTTGTATAT
>NC_033794.1:119517758-119537888 GCF_001876935.1 Asparagus officinalis | reverse complement strand
GGGGGGTCTGGGTTTGATTTCCGTATGGTCAAAGGCACGATAAAAAGGACAATATTATGGATTATTGTGGAAGAGGCAAAAATATATAATTGTAAAGTCGTTGAATTCATAGCAATATTTTTTCCCAAGTCAAAAAATATGTAGATTCCTAGTAGTAATATTGTTGGACATGCTGTTGTTTTCCCTTCCCGGGAAGCAACTCTGTATTCCTCAAATCTCACTATGTAATTTCCTTTCTAAAAGAATGAGAATCTGTTGTAAATTAAGCTCGTAATAAATCGTTTGCCTTGTGACTAGAAGGTTCATAATCTAAACTAGCCTTTCTTGTGCACGTGATGCATGCATCACGTTAGCAAAGGACTAATGGGCTCCATTGATTGAATGCTAAGAAGGTAGGACTTGATGATGCGTTGAGAGGTGTAGTTGGAGAATATAGGCCCTATTTGGATTGGGGTTAATGCGAGGCAGGGAAAGGTAAGAAACTCATTAATCTTATTTGGGAACTAATTTGTGATAGATATAATAGGGGAGAGGTAAGGTAACTAAGGTGAGAAAAATTTGTGATAGATAATAGGAGATTTTCTTCTCCCCAAATTGAGATGTAACCAAGGAAAAGTTAAGGTAACTATTTCACGAATACAATTTTATCCTTCTATCAAAAAAAGAGAATTACACATATAAACTTATTTATGTAAATTACAAATATTCCCTTCCATTTCCTTCACTTTAATAAACTCTCCAAACATGTTAAAACAAGTTCCCCTCGATTCTCCTTACTAAATTCTCAAACAAGTTTTGCACGCATGTTATATTAACTTCCCTTAACTTATGCTATGTTCACTTAATTTCCTTTCACTAGGGAAATAGGCTCCTAGTGAAGATGAGTGGATTAGAATGGTTGCGGGTACGAATTTTATGACTCGGTCAGACCAAAGAAAGGAGGCCCTCGAATTTTTGAAATTGCTATTAAGTTCTCTTATTCTTATCATTGTTCCCAAATCCATTTCTCAAACCACTAAAATTTGTGTTCGGTCTCAAATTTGAAATTACTTCATATTTTTTTACAGTTGGTTGGTATTTTCGAGTTTGAGACCCTCTCATTTCTTAAAAAAATATCTGGATTTTAATGTGATTATTGATATAATTGTTTTATTTATTATCTTTTTTTTTAGAAAAGAAACAAAATGATCGCAAACTCCATTCTTGACTACCTCCCCATGGTTCAATTGGGATGCAACAAACAAGCATGCTATAAATAAACAGCCAGTAGTCAACTAACTGATATTAATGAAAAGGGTCGGAGTCAAGGCAGAAGAAAATACAGAGCATTGAATTGCATCATTGCTAGTATAGTACATTCATTTTTTAAGCGTAGCGCGTGTTGATGTTAGTCTAAGTGTGTAGACCCAAAGCTGCAATCGAAAAGACGAAGAAAACAGTCAGAAGACTGTGCGGTCGACCGCAGTGGCAGATCCGGTCGACCACGTGCACTGCAGGAAACTGAGAAGTTTCTGACGCTCTGGCCGGTCGACCGGCGGGGGCGCTGCGGTCGACCGCAAAGTTGGCACGACGGTTGACCGCGAATCGTCCAGACAGTTTCCTAAACTGTTTGGGAATCTGTTTTGTTTCAGGATTCTATATATACCCCAAACGTTTTTAGGGTTGAGAGAGACATCAAAAAGAGAGTTTTTTGACTGCAAAGAGAGAGAGAATCTCAGAGAGATTAACCCCTTGTTTGAGAGCTTGTATTTTCTTCTTCAATTAATAAAAAGATTGTGTGGTGTGGCTCCCGAGAACGTAGGCACGTTGCCGAACCTCGTTAAATCTGTGTGTTCATCTCCCTTACTGCTTTTGCAAGTTAGATCTTTATTTGTGGTTTTATTCCTACTTTCCTACTTTCAACACAAGGTCCGGAAGGGCAAGGGTTCGATTGATTGTTTCGAATCCCCAACAACTGGTATCAGAGCTTCGTTCAGCAATTTGTGTGAAAGCCATGGCATAGGAAAGCAAATCAAAGATTGAGAAGTTCGATGGATCGGATTTCGCCTACTGGAAGTCGCAGATGGAGGACTATCTGTACCAAAAGGACTTGTATCGCCCGTTGTTGGGCAAGGAAAAGGGAAAGAAGAAAGAGGAGTCAGATGGTGATTGGGAGGTACTGGATAGGAAGGCTCTAGGGCAAATCCGGTTGTCGCTCGCCAAATCAGTAGCCCACAATATTCTGAAAGAGCAGACGACGGTGGGGCTTATGGAAGCGCTCGCGAAGATGTACGAGCAACCGTCGGCAGCAAACAAGGTGCATCTAGTCAAAACTCTTTTCAACCTCAAGATGGCAGAAGGACGGTCCTTCACGATGCACCTCAACGAGTTCAACACGATTGTTGATCAACTCATCTCCGTGGACATCACATTCGATGACGAAGTGCAGGCCCTTCTACTACTATCGCAGTTGCCGGATAGTTGGGCAGGTTGTGTGACGGCAATCAGCAATTCGGCGGGGAAAGAGAAGTTGAAGCTGAATGAGGTTGTTAGCATGATTCTATCCGAGGAGGTTAGAAGAAAATCGTCCGAATCAGAAGGTTCAGGTTCAGCCCTAAGTTTCGAGCAGAGAGGCAGAAGCCAGAAGAAAGGGAACCAGAACAGGAATCGGTCGAAATCAGTGAAGAAGAGGCCGAACTCGAAGGTTAGGTCTATCAAAGGGAAGTGTTGGAACTGCGGCCAGGAGGGCCATATGTCTTCGGTCTGTAAAGCACCAAAGAAGGATGCGGGTGAGCAGGAGGCTCATATCGTGCAGGATGCCTTGATCCTTGCTATGGATAGCGATTCTGATTCTTGGGTCATCGACTCAGGAGCTTCTTTCCACGCCACTGCTAATAGGAAACTACTTCAGAACTATGTAGCAGGGGACTTTGGTAAAGTATACTTGGGGGATAATGAACCTTGCAATATTGTTGGAAAGGGCGACGTTCAGATACAGATAAAGGGCTCTAAGTGGAACTTGAAGAACGTGAGACACGTGCCGAAGCTGAAGAGGAATCTTGTTTCGGTGGGACAGCTTGGAGCAGAAGGCTACGTTTCGACATTCACCGGGGATTCGTGGAGAATCTCCAACGGTACGATGGTTGTTGCCCGAGGCAATAAAACGGGAACTCTCTACCTCACTTCACATGCGAGTGACACCCTCGCAATTGCAGCTGGCAAGGAGAGTACAGATCTGTGGCACAATAGGCTGGGGCACATGAGCGAGAAAGGGATGAAAATTCTACATTCACAAGGAAAGCTAACCGGGATCGACACCGTGGAAGTCGGGGTTTGTGAAGACTGCATCTTTGGGAAGCAGAAGAGGGTTAGTTTCCAGAAGGGTGGAAGGCCACCTAAGGCTCAGAAGCTAGAGTTGATTCATACAGATGTATGGGGTCCAGCCAGTGTGTCTTCTTTTGACGGTTCGAGATACTACGTCACCTTTATCGACGATCACTCGAGGAAGGTGTGGGTTTACTTCATGAAGCACAAGTCAGAGGTGTTCGAGATCTTCAAGAAGTGGAAGGCCATGGTCGAGAACGAGACAGATCTGAAGGTGAAGTGCTTGAGATCAGATAATGGTGGAGAATACGAGCTGGAGGAGTTCAAGAGGTTCTGTGCTACGAATGGGATTCGCTTAGAGAGGACTACTCCAGGGACGCCGCAGCAGAACGGCATTGCAGAGAGGATGAACAGGACCTTGACAGAGCGTGCGCGGAGCATGCGATTACATGCAGGTCTGCCTAAGACATTTTGGGCGGATGCGGTACATACGGCAGCATACCTTATTAATCACGGACCATCAGTTTCATTAGATTTTGGGATTCCAGAGGAGGTTTGGAGTGGAAAGAAGATAAATCTCTCACACTTGCGGGTACTTGGTTGCATGGCTTATATTCATATCAGTGACCATGTCAGGGACAAGCTAGAAGCTAAGTCACAGAAGTGCACATTCATTGGATACGGTATTGATGAGTTTGGGTATCGCCTTTGGGATGAGAAGAACAGGAAGATCATCAGGAGCCGGGATGTGATATTCAATGAGGAGGTGATGTACAAGGACAGAGACAATGCCAAGGATAGCCAAAGCAGTGGGAGCAGCACTACGGATACAGGTGGATCCGAGTACATGGATTTGGAGGAACTTCCAGATGGGGGCGACGATGTCAGTTCTGACCGTAGAACGAAGGAGAATCTAGGTGCAGGAGCTACTACCCAGGGCGTGGAGCCTAGGAGGTCATCTAGGGTACCCAAACCAAATCCCAAATACCTCTCGTCACTTGATTATCTACTCTTAACAGATAGCGGAGAGCCAGAGTGTTATGAAGAGGCAGTGCAAGTAAGTGAATCTCAGCAGTGGGAGCATGTGATGCAGGAGGAGATGAATTCTCTACTCACTAATGAGACATGGGAGTTAGCCCAGCTACCTGCACAGAAGAAAGCCTTGCATAATAAATGGGTCTACCGGGTCAAGCAGGAGAGTGATGGAAGCAAGAGATTCAAGGCCAGATTAGTAGTGAAAGGGTTTCAACAGCGGGAAGGAGTTGACTACACGGAGATATTTTCCCCTGTTGTGAAACTCACAACCATCAGAGTGGTGTTGAGTTTGGTAGCTGCAGAAGACCTCTTCCTTGAGCAGTTAGATGTGAAGACTACCTTTCTTCATGGTGACTTGGATGAAGAAATCTACATGAAGCAGTCTGTTGGCTTCATTGAAGAAGGAAAGGAAGAAATGGTGTGCAAGCTCAAGAAGAGCTTATATGGTTTGAAACAGGCTCCGAGACAGTGATATAAGAAGTTTGATAAGTTCATGCAGAACAATGGCTACAGAAGATGCAATTCGGATCATTGTTGTTTTTTCAAAAGGTTCGAGTCCAGCTTCATTATTTTGTTATTATATGTTGATGACATGTTGGTAGCAGGACTGTGTTTAGAAGAGATAAACAGTTTGAAGAGGCAGCTAGCAAAGGAATTTGCAATGAAGGATCTGGGTGCAGCGAAGCAGATTCTAGGGATGCGAATCAGTAGGGATGAAGCTGAAGGGACATTGAGATTGAGCCAAGCTGAATACATTGAGAAGGTACTTCAGAGGTTCAACATGCAGAATGCTAAAGTTGTTAGCACACCCCTTGGAAGTCAGTTCAAGTTATCTGAGGAGCAATCGCCTAAGACAGATGCAGATAGAGAGCATATGAGCAGGGTGCCATATTCTTCAGCCATTGGGAGTCTCATGTACGCGATGGTATGCACGAGGCCGGACATCGCCCATGCAGTGGGAGTTGTGAGCAGATTTGCAAGCAATCCAGGAAAGCAGCATTGGGAGGCCGTGAAATGGATAATGCGGTACTTGAGGGGAACAACGAACAAGCCACTATGTTTCAGGAGGAAGGAGTTGGTACTGCAGGGATACGTGGATGCGGACTTCGCCGGTGATCATGATACGAGGCGAAGCACCACGGGGTACGTTTATACCTTAGCGTCGACAGCAGTGAGCTGGGTCTCACGTCTGCAAAAGATTGTGACTTTGTCTACAACCGATGCTGAGTATGTCGTGGTGACTGAAGCAAGCAAGGAGATGATCTGGTTGAACGGGTGCTTGAAAGAGTTGGATCTGAAGCAAGGGAGAGGAGTTCTTTATTGTGATAGCCAGAATGCTATACATCTTGCCAAGAATCCAGTATATCATGCCAGAACGAAGCACATCGATGTCAAATACTATTTTATACGCTCGCTGATCGAGGACGGAAAGTTGCATTTAATGAAGATTTTGGGGAGTCAAAATCTAGCGGACATGTTGACGAAGGCAGTCACCATTGAGAAACTGGAGTTGTGCGCAACTTCAGTTGGTCTTCATGAGTAGAAGACGAAGGCGGAGCCACACTACGAGGATCGGCGAGATCGCCGGGATTTTTGTTGATTGAAGGAAGAACTTTTTCGGGGAAAAGATACATGCGAAGAAGGTGAGAGTTCGGGTGAGCTCATTGATGGCGCTTTGGTCTCCAAGTGGGAGATTGTTAGTCTAAGTGTGTAGACCAAAGTTCGAGAAAAGAGCTGAAATCAAAAGGACAAGAAAACGAGCAGACAGATCCACGGTCGACCGGGTCGGTCGACCGCGAACGTGCACAGGAGCTGGGAGAGCCTGGATCAGGTCGCGGTCGACCGTATTGTGATAGCCAGAATGCTATACATCTTGCCAAGAATCCAGTATATCATGCCAGAACGAAGCACATCGATGTCAAATACTATTTTATACGCTCGCTGATCGAGGACGGAAAGTTGCATTTAATGAAGATTTTGGGGAGTCAAAATCCGGCGGACATGTTGACGAAGGCAGTCACCATTGAGAAACTGGAGTTGTGCGCAACTTCAGTTGGCCTTCACGAGTAGAAGACGAAGGCGGAGCCACACTACGAGGATCGGCGAGATCGCCAGGATTTTTGTTGATTGAAGGAAGAACTTTTTCGGGGAAAAGATACATGCGAAGAAGGTGAGAGTTCGGGTGAGCTCATTGATGGCGCTTTGGTCTCCAAGTGGGAGATTGTTAGTCTAAGTGTGTAGACCCGAAGCTGCAATCGAAAAGACGAAGAAAATAGTCAGAAGACTGTGCGGTCGACCGCAGTGGCAGAACCGGTCGACCGCGTGCACTGCAGGAAACTGAGAAGTTTCTGACGCTCTGGCCGGTCGACCGGCGTGGCCGCTGCGGTCGACCGCAAATGTGCACAGGACCCTGTAAACAGATTTTTCTCTGGCCGGTCGACCGGCCTTGGCACGGCGGTCGACCGCGAATCGTCCAGACAGTTTCCTAAACTGTTTGGGAATCTGTTTTGTTTCAGGATTCTATATATACCCCAAACGTTTTTAGGGTTGAGAGAGACATCAAAAAGAGAGTTTTTTTACTGCAAAGAGAGAGAGAATATCAGAGAGATTAACCCCTTGTTTGAGAGCTTGTATTTTCTTCTTCAATTAATAAAAATATTGTGTGGTGTGGCTCCCGAGGACGTAGGCACGTTGCCGAACCTCGTTAAATTTGTGTGTTCATATCCCTTACTGTTTTTGCAAGTTAGATCTTTATTTATGGTTTTATTCCTACTTTCCTACTTTCAACACAAGGTCCGGAAGGGCAAATGTTCGATTGATTGTTTCGAATCCCCAACAGTTGAAAGGCGGAGAAACTCGTGCGTGCAAACTCCTCAAAAGAGACAGGCCCTTCGTTCACCGAAGCGCACCACATGTTGTGTTTGTGGTGGGTTGCGACTAAGGGTGCATTCGGTCTGGATACGGCTTGGATGTGATGCTTATCATATCCATATCTGCTTACCCATCTCGGATACGGATATAGATACGAATATACCTCGTTAAGAAAAATTTATAACCATATCCGCTAAAATCGGATACGGTTACAGATATACATGCGGATATATAAGCGGATATGCATGCACATACAAAACAGATATGAGAAAACTAGATAGTATTGAGAAAAATATAGTTCATGTGATACAAAAGAGTTTGTTAATATGTCCATTATAACTAAAAAGTTAAGATTAGACATCTTGATCATCAAAATTAACCACAAATCCATAATCTAATAATCGAAACTATCGTAAGAGTATGACTAATATGTATTCAGATATTTTGGATACGAATACAGATATTTCACTATAAAACCATATACATAACCATATCTTATCGGTTATAGATTTGAATAACCATATTCGTATCCTAACGGATACGGTTACAGATATTTTATCAAAAAAGAATATAGTTTAGCACCCCTAGTTGCTACGTTGTGCGCTAAATGTTGCTATCTAAAGCGTACCTTATCTAGGCTAGGTTAAATACAACTCAACTGCTCGTACGATCACTCTGGATAGGAACGATTTCTCGTAGATGGACCTCTATGGAAAATCATATAGGTAGGAATCATGACGTGTGTCTCGCTGCTAGGTCTAAATCAGTGCAATCATCATTATATAATACCATCAGTGTTAGTGTCATCAATATCAAAGCGACTAGAGTAACACCTAAATGCAATCGATATTTGGTGAAATCAGAGTGATAAACTAGTGCATGCAATTATTAAATGTCTTTTTCTTTCCTGTATGATTTTCTATAAGGGGTCTCTATATAATTATTTTTTACCCGCAGATTAGTAGACTGAATCAACAAACCTATGATCACTAACATTCCGATGTACGCACTTCTACACAATAAGCATTCTCTACTATTTTCCCTCTTACATTTTCTCTTTGCTAGAGCTCTTTCTTTCATGAAAGTTTCGATATTTTAATTTATTGTCATTTGGTCTCTCGGGAGCTCACCATCAACAACATTTCATATTAGGTCCATGATTGCGTATTTAATGGTTCCATTGCTCATAACCAAACTGTTGGGGATTCGAAACAATCAAATCGAATCCGTACCCTTCCGGATCTTGTGTTTGAGAGTTGAGCAAGAAAGAAACTCATCACAAATCAAAGATAAAAACTTGTAGGAAAGTAAACAAGAAAGAACACACCAGATTTAACGAGGTTCGGCAACGTGTCTACGTCCTCGGGAGCCACACCACACAATTTCTAAGATTTCTGATCTCAAAGAGCCCTCAAAACTCTCTTTTTCGTATTCTTTTCCTCTCTTAAACCCTAGAGGGACATGTTTCTATTTATATCAAAACACAATCCCAAACAGATTAGAATTCTAAAACGAGTCTGTTACACCCTGGTGTGGCACACACCACACCCATGGCAAACAAGACAGATTCTGCCACATCAGGGTGTGGCAGACACCATACCCATGACAGACAGGGCAGATTCTGCCACACCCTACCACATGGGTGTGGCAGACACACACCAGGGTGTGGTGGAATCTGTCTTACTTATTTTTCATGTGTTTGTTGATTTTGATTCTAGGTTTGGGTCTCCACTCTCAAGACAAACAATCTCCCACTTGGAGACTAAACCACCATCAATGAGCTCGCCCGAACTCTGCCTTCTTCGCAAGCATCTTCTCCTACTTGGAAAAATACATTCTTCAACTATCATCAACCCGACGATCCCGACGATCCTCCTAGTGTGGTTCCGCCTTCATCGCTTACGCATGAAGACCAACTAAAGTTACGCACAACTCCAGTTTGTCAATGGTTATTGTTTTTGTCAACATATTCACAGGATTTTGACTCTCTAAAATCTTCTCTAAATGTAACCTCCTGTTCTCGATCAGCGAGTGTATGTAATGGTATCGTACGTCGATGTGCTTTGTTCTGACATGATAAACTAGATTCTTGGCAAGGTGTATAGCGCTCTGGCTTTCAAAATAAAGAACTCCTCTCCCTTGCTTCAGATCCAACTCTTCCAAACATCCAGCCAACCAAATCATCTCCTTGCTTGCTTCAGTCACCGTGACATACTCTGCCTCGGTTGTAGATAAAGTTACAATCTTCTACAGATGTGAGACCCAGCTCACTGTTGTCGACGTTAAAGTATAAACATATCCCGTGATGCTCCGCCTCGTATCATGATCATCGGTGAAGTCTGTATCCACGTATCCCTGCAGCACCAACTCCTTCCTCCTGAAACATAATAGCTTATTCGTTGTCCCTCTCAGGTACCGCAATATCCACTTCACAGCCTTCCAATGTTGCTTCACTGGATTGCTTGCAAACCTACTCACAACTCCCACTGCATGGGTAATGTCCAGTCTCATGCAAACCATCGCGTACATGAGACTCCCAATGACCGAAGAATATGGTATCCTGCTCATATGCTCTATTTCTGCATCTGTCTTAGGCGATTGCTTCTCAGATAACTTGAAATGGCTTCCAAGGGGTGTGCTAATAACCTTAGTATTTTGCATATTGAACCTCTGAAGTACCTTCTCGATATATTCAGCTTGGCTCAACCTATATGTCCCTTCAACTTCATCCCTACTGATTCGCATCCCTAGAATCTGCTTCGCTGCACTCATATCCTTCATTGCAAACTCCTTTGCTAGTTGCTTCTTCAAACTATTTATCTCCTCTAAACACGATCCTGCTACTAACATGTCATCAACATATAACAACAATATAATAAAATTGGACTCGAACCTCTTAAAATAGCAGCAATGATTTGAATTGCATCTTCCGTAGCCATTATTCTGCATGAAGTTATCAAACTTCTTATACCACTGTCTCGGAGCCTGTTTCAAACCATATAAGCTCCTTTTTAAGCTTGCACACCATCTCTTCTTTTCCTTCTTCAATAAAGCCAACATTCTGCTTCATGTAGATTTCTTCATCCAAGTCACCATGAAGAAAGACAGTCTTCACATCTAACTGCTCAAGGAAGAGGTTTTCTACAGCTACCAAGCTCAACACCACTCTGATGGTTGTGAGCTTTACAACAGGGGAAAATATCTCCGTGTAGTCCACTCCTTCCCGCTGCTGGAACCCCTTTACAACTAATCTGGCCTTGTACCTCTTGCTTCCATCACTCTCTTTCTTGACTCAGTAGACCCATTTATTATGCAAGGCTTTCTTCTGTGCAGGTAGCTGGGCTAATTCACATATCTCGTTAGTGAGTAGAGAATCCATCACCTCCTGCATCGCATGCTCCCACTGCTGAGATTCACTCACTTGCATAGCCTCCTCATAGCACTCCAGTTCACCACTATCTGTCAACAATAAGTAATCAAGAGATGAAAGATATCTAGGATTCGATTTGGATACCCTGGATGACCTCCTAAGCTTCACGCCCTGGGTAGTTGCTTCTGCACCTGGAGCCTCCTTTGTTCTTCGGTCAGAACAAACATGATCACTCATATCTGAAAGTTCCTCTAAATTCATGTACTCGGATCCACCTACATTCGAAGTGTTTCTCCCACTGCTTTGGCTATCCTTGAGAATTTTTCTATCCTTGTACATCACCTCCTCATTAAATATGACATCTTGGCTTCCGATGATCTTCTTGTTCTTCTCATCCCAAAGACGATATCCGAACTCATCAATGTTGTTTCCAATGAATGTACATTTTTGTGACTTAGCTTCTAACTTGTCCCTGACATGGTCACTAATGTGAACATAAGCCACGCAGCCAAATACTCGCAAGTGTGAGAGATTGACCTTCTTGCCACTCCAAACCTCCTCTGGAATCCTAAAATCCAATGGAACTGGTGGCCCATGATTAATAACGTAAGCCGTCGTATGCACCACATCCGTCCAAAATACTTTAGGCGGACCTACATGAAATCACATGCTCCTGGCATGCTCCGTTAAGATTCTGTTCATCCTCTCCGCAATTTCGTTCTGATGCGCCGTCCATGGAGTAGTCCTCTCTAAGCGAATATCATTCGTAGCATAGAACCTCTTGAACTCCTCCAGCTCATATTCTCCACCATCGTCTAATCTCAGACATTTCACCTTCAGATCTGTCTTGTTTTCCATCATGGCCTTCAACTTCTTGAAGACTCCGAACACCTCTGACTTGTGCTTCATGAAGTAAACCTACACCTTCCTCGAGTGATCGTCGATAAAGGTGATATAGTATCTCGAACCGCCAAAAGAAGACACACTGGCACCTTCCTCGAGTGATCGTCGATAAAGGTGATATAGTATCTCGAACCGCCAAAAGAAGACACACTGGCTAGACCCCATACATCTGTATGAATCGAACCGCCAAAAGAAGACACACTGGCTAGACCCCATACATCTGTATGAATCAACTCTAGCTTCTGAGTCTTAGGTGGTCTTCCACCCTTCTAGAAAATAACCTAATTTTGCTTCCCAAATATGCAATCTTCACAAACCCCGACTTCCACGGAATCAATCCCGGTTAGCTTTCCCTGTGAATGTAGAATTTTCATTCCCTTCTCGCTCATGTGTCCTAACCTGTTGTGCTACAGATCCGTACTCTCTTTGCCAGCTGCAATTGCGAGGGTGTCACTCGCATGTGAGGTGAGGTAGAGTGTTCATGTTTTGTTACCTCGGGCAGCAACCATCGTACCGTTGGAGAACCTCCATGAATCCCAGGTGAATGTTGAAATGTATCCTTCTGCTCCAAGTTGTCCTATCGAAATAATATTTCTATTCAACTTCGGTACGTGTCTCACGTTCTTTATATTCCACTTAGAGCCCTTCATGTGAATCTGCACGTTGTCCTTTCCAATAATATTACAGGGCTCATTGTCTCCCAAATACATTTTTCCAAAGTCTTCTGCTAAATAATTCTGAAGAAGCTTCTTATTAGCAGTGGCGTGGAAAGAGGCTTCTGAGTTGATGACCTAAGAATCCGAATCGCTGTCCATAGCAAGGATTAAAGCATATTGCACGATATGAGCCTCCTGCTCACCCGTATCCTTCTTTGGACTTTTGCAGACTGAAGACATATAGCCCTCCTGACCGCAGTTCTAACACTTCCCTTTGATAGGCCTAACCTTCGAATTTGAGCTCTTCTTCGACTTCAATCGATTCCTGTTCTGGTTCCCTTTCTTCTGTCTTCTGCCTCTCTGATCGAAACTTAGAGCTGAACCTGAACCTTCTGATTCAGACGATTTCCTTCTAACCTCCTCGGATAGAATCATTCTAACAACCTCACTCAGCTTCAACTTTTCTTTCCCTGCCGAATTGTTGATTGCCATCACACAACCTGCCCAACTATCCAGCAACTACGATAGAATCAATAGGGCTTGTACTTCGTCATCAAATATGATGTCCACGGAGATAAGTTGATCAACAATCGTATTAAACTCGCTGAGGTGCATCGTGAAGGACCGTCCTTCTTCCATCTTGAGGTTGAAAAGAGTTTTGACGAGATGCACCTTATTTGCTGCAGACGGATGCTCGTACATCTTCGCGAGTACTTCCATAAACCCTACCGTCGTCTTCTCCTTCAATATGTTGTGTGTGACTGTCTTGGCGAGTGACAACCGGATTTTCCTTAGAGCCTTCCTATCCAGTATCTATCAATCATCGTCTGACTCCTCTTTCTTCTGTCCCTTATCCTTGCCCATTAACGGGCGATACAAGTCCTTCTGGTACAGATAGTCCTCTATTTATGACTTCCTGTAGGCGAAGTCTAAACCATCAAACTTCTCAATCTTAGATTTGATTTCCTCTGTCATTGCTCTCTTTCTCACAAATTTGCTGAACAAAGCTCTGATACCAGTTAATGGGGATTCGAAACAATTAAATCGAATCCGTACCCTTCCGGATCTTATGTTTGAGAGTTGAGCAGGAAAGAAATTCACCATAAATCAAAGATAAAAACTTGTAGAAAAATAAACAAGAAAGAACACACTAGATTTAACGAGGTTCGGTAACGTGCTTACGTCCTCGGGAGTCACACCACACAATTTTTTGATTAATTGAAGAAGATTATAATGCTCACAATTGGCCTCTCTCTCTCTCTCTAAGATTTTTGATCTCAAAGAGCTCTCAAAACTCTCTTTTTTCGTGTTTTTTTCCTCTCTTAAACCCTAGAGGGATGTGTTTCTATTTATATCAAAACACAATCCTAAACAGATTAGAACTCTAAAATGAGTCTACCACACCCTGGTGTGGCACACACCACACCCATGATAAACATGACAAATTCTGCCACACCAAAGTGTGGCAGACACCACACCCATGACAGGCAGAGCAGATTCTACCACACCCCTACCACATGGGTGTGGCAGACACCACATCAAGGTGTGGTGGAGTCTGTCTTACTTATTTTTCACGTGTTTGTTGATTTTGATTATAGGTTTGGGTCTCCACTCTCAAGACCAACACAAACTACTTGAGGATTTTCATCTTTATAAAAATCACCTGAGTTTTATGTTGGTTGTACCATTTCATCTTGAACAACCAAATATATAAGCAGTAATTTAAACTCTAAGATTTGATTAAAAATAAAATAAAAAAAGAGAAGAAGAAATAAGAGAACTGGTTTTCATCTTGAAAAACAAATAAATAAAGTTAAAAAAGAATTATCATCTCTTTCTTTTCTTGTGACAGGTGTTTGAATCTTAATACAATTTGCAAGCAAACAAAACTTGAGTTATTTGCATATATACCCCTTACATCATGAGTATTTGAAAAAATACCCTCTAAATCTCAGTTTACAAAACTAGATTTCAAATCATTAATTTTGAAAAAAAAAATTATCCTCAAAAATCAATTCATCAACTTCGATAAGCTAATTTATAGATGAAATAGTCAAAATTTTAGCACTAAGTTGATGATTTGTTGATTTTAGGGGTATTTTTCATAAAGTTGACGATTTGAGGGATAGTTTTGCAAATACTAAAATTTAGAGGGTCTTTTTACAAACGTAACTATTGTTGGACCCTAAGGTCGCTATGAAAGAACCCTAGAGGGGGGTGAATAGGGTTTATGTTAATCTAATCCGATTTATACCAATTTAAAACTAATTAACAAAAATATCCTAGCAAATGACTTATGAACAATATATGAGCAAGAATATACAAGTTAACACAAGGGTAAGCAAACTAAACTAGATAGTAGGTAAAATAAACAATGAGCAATTGACAAATGCGATATAATGATAAACACAAAAATAAATACGCCAATACAATCACAAACAAAAGATATGTTCACGAGGTTCGGTCTCCATGACCTACGTCCCCGCTCCTCACATCGAGGAGATCTCCACTATCACGACACACCCGGTTTGGAAGCCGGAACTTCTCTACATACTCGGTTATCAAGTCAACCGACAACTCTCATAAATCCTCACAATGCACATACATAAGCTACAACCTCAAGTGTTAGTTCTCACGTATCGCCTCCCTCAAATGCTCAGAATTATCACCTCTCACTAGGCCACCGACGCCACTCCTCTCAGTATCGACTACGTCCTCACCACACACTCCTCTCGGTATACAAGTGTATTACAAAGTGATCTACACAAATAAAGGCTCAACAAATGATTATTCTCTAAACAATGTGAGAACTCAATTAGGCACAACTCAATGTTACTATCTCTCATAACCCTAAATATATTATGAATGTAAATACAATAAGCTCAAGTGGGTGTGTGTAACAAAGAGATTAATCAAATCTAAACTCAATATAAAACTAGCTTTAATAAGATGATAATCAAACAAATAAATATGAAGCTAGAAAAGAGTTTAGAAAACTTCTCAATAGATGACAAGAGATGGAGGGAGAATAGTTGATTGCTCAAACTCCAATAGATGATCTCCTCAAGCTCTTGTGGAATTAAATTCACAAACTCAAACACCTAATTGCTTAAAAGCTTCTAAACAAACATTAAATGAACTTAAAACCTTGTTTAAAACTCTTTAAACTTGTTTAAAATATTTCTTAAGTACCCTTAAAAGTATGAGGGCATGAGGTATATATAGACTCATGAAACAAGCTTAAAAACCAAGAAAAACACCCCCAAAACATTAAAATAAAAAAAAACAGAACTAGCCGTTACTGTGCAACGGTAACCTGCGCGGTCGACTGTGGTACTGTAGCACTATATATCCAGCTTTGTAAAATCAATTAAAAATAGTAAATCAACTCTAAAAATTATAAAATTTTTAGGGAATGTTCTAGACATATATAATAACATGTTAGAGAAATAATTTCTGAAAAATCATTTTCCAGTTGAGAGAAATAAATGTTTGAATATAGATATACGGTTTCTGAAAATCTGCTGATATACACGATTTTGTAAAATCAATTGGGCACAGTAAAACAACTCCAAAAATGGTAAAAATTTGAGAAAAGTTTCTAAACATGTAGATAAACATGTTAGAGAAATAATTTCTTAAATATCACTTCCCATTTGTGAAAACTCATCTATTTTTTAAAAAACATGCACGAACATGCACGAACGTTAACTTGTAAAAACTTGATTTTTACAAAACGAATTCAAACAACTTTGAAACACTTTCAAACATTCTTATAGACTTAATAAAAGATGTATATCATTGTTGTTAAGTCCATAAACTAAGAAAATAATCTTTTCACAAAATACAATAGAATATGAAACAAGTGAATGTGATATTTGTTTCATATCTATAAAACTAAATCAAAACAACTTTACCATATGAAACCAAACATGTATATATATAAATATGTATTTGTTTCATATTTAAACTTGAAATCCAATTTTCCAAAAACTTGTGTGTATATATATATAACTATATATACAAACCAAATGCGTGTGGGTATATATGATTGAGCTTAAAGTACCAACACACATAATATAAACCTAAACTAATGTTACCCAAGCTTGATCTTGATCTTCAATAAGCTCTATCTTGGTACACATACGGATGAAGCTAGAACTTGGATCTTGAACATGAATTGCGTAGGCTTCACTCCGCTATACCTCCAACCTCTATTGGATATGATCGTGTAGGCATAGTTTCATCCATCCTCCAATTTCTTGTTTGTCTACAATTGATACAAAAACACAAATACTAGACAAACAACATTAGAAATAAATTATTTGTAAATCATCATCAAAATAAGAAGGCCAACAACTATGAGTATGGTTATGTGCAAATACCCTTTTACTTTATTAGTTCAATCAGAAGTGATTAAAATTTTTGTAACTAGAAAGATTTAAATATCTAAAGGTGCTTTCCCCCCTTCATTTAGTTAGTGTTAAAGAAATAAATATCATCATCTGACTCTAGAGTAGGGGTGCATTTGCTCCGGATACGGCTCAAATATGTTAATTATTATATCCATATCCGCTTCCTCATCTCAGAAACGGACAATGGCGGAGCCAGAAATTCATAAGAGTGGTGTCACAATCTATACTACTTATAAAAGACAATACCCATATCAAAACTTTTGATTTGCTATTTTTCCCTTTCAAAAATTGATAATTCACAATTATACCATTAGTTGTAAATCCTTAAATAATTACCCATAACTCTTTATTAAATGCACATCCCACTCTCTCCCAAAATATTTGGTCAAGAATATAGTTATTATCAATAGTTTATAATCTAATACTACAGACAAATGCTTAGGTCTATATTTAGAATTTTAGAATGTCAATGTTTACTTTTTGGACTACCTTAATTACAAGTCGGGGACTTGCAACCTACTCTCCTCTCTAAGAAGTTGAAAAGACTGTTTTCAGGGACATTAAAGTTTAAGCTATGGGAGGACAAGAGTCTTGTAGAGACAACCTAAGAGCTAGAATTAGAGGATGGTGCATCTCATTCTTCATTACTTTGTGTCTTTTGAGCAATAGCTGCTAATGAGTCCAAATTTTCTACTCAAGACTATAAATTTCTTCCCAAACAGTCACACAATAGTATAAGATAGTTAATCAAATAATTATAATAACAAGATGTATAGTCTAGACTTTTAAAATTCAATTTGAATCAATGCATAAACTATGAACCAAATTAACTAACAAACAACATTTTTTATTTTTATATAACTTCTCTTCCATCTCTTAATCATAAATTAGCTCACACATTTTCTTCCACTCACCATAATACCTACTAAGCCAAATTCATACAATTACAAGAGAAAACTTTACTTAAACTCAGCTTGGATTAAAATGGAAAATTTAGCAGAGCACAAGATGTCAACTTCTTTCGAGAATCAAATTTGCTCAAGCATGTGTTAGCATGGTATGTTCCTCTATACTTCAATTAGAATTTTGAAAATGTGTTTCGAAACTTGATTATTGTAGACATGAGTCAATTTGGTACAATTTAAGTTGCTACAATCAATTTGATGATTAGTTTTTTTTGGATACATTGGGTTCGCTCGAATTTCAAAATGTATTATAAAAAGTCTAAAACGAGCAAATGTATCTTGATATCTCATTAGATTAAATATTTTTGAAATTCAACCCGCTAAACGCATTTCACAATGTAATTTGAAAACACATTGTACCAAAAAAATCTATGATGCTAATATCATGAAGTAGGGACATGATTAGGAATGCATTAGGCCAATTTTATTACCCTTTTGATGTTACAGTGAGAAATACATATAAACTTACTTATCGTGATTTCAGACAATAAAGTTGAATAAATACTACAGCCAACATCATATTCACATGCATCTAAAATAAACATTATATTTTTATTATAAGTAAGCCCTGTACTAAAGTGATATCTTCTGAAGCTTTTAACTTTTTACCTTCTAATTAATAACTTATTTTTATACATGACATTTATTTTTTATTTATTTCTCTCTATTCCTCTCCTTCCAACCATCCGACTTCTATTTCTGAGAATTGAATAGCCTGGGATGACGATAAAGATGTAATAGATTTCTATGGAAATGCTACTGCAATGATTCAGTGCTAAGGTTGTGAACTAGAGTTTGATAAAAGGCACATGAATGATATAATCAGTCTCTCTTGCAATTGTCACGAACTTCAATTAGTGACAAGTCCCCATTCGCATGATATATCTCAATCATCCTGACACGTCAATTTTAGCTTTAAGTTTAAGAAATTTATTTAGGAAAGTTCTTATTATTTAGCATTTCCTTAAATAGCTTGAACCTTAGTGTAAATTGAGCAAAGATGCGTCTCTCATCCCTAATACTAAAACATCTTTTAATGTTGCAATCGTGTTTACATAATAAGTTTTTCCATGCATAGGATTATAATTGTTTCGCCCTATTAATCCATGTCGGATATTAGTTATTTAGTAAATTCGACTCTCTATGTCTATATGTTTTGTTTCAGCTTCAAATGTTGATGATTAGTGTAGACTTTGATAAGATATTTAAAATTGAAACATGATATGAATTGGTTCCTTTTTTTTATCTCATTACCTTATAGATTCAGTTTACAATATATATAAAAAGTGATATCACTAAATTTTCTCTCACGTTCGATATAACTTGGAACTTTAATAAGATACAAAAGATATTAACTAAATATAATTACAATTGACTTGTACTTGTCTTCATAGTTTGAAATCATTGAGCAATAGCCTTAACCACTAAATACAACATTTTCAATATAATTTATGTATCTTTTCCCCCCTTTTTCAAAATTGATAGTATTTATAGCTCATTGATATGTGGCGAATTGAGCTATTTAAGTTTATGTTCCTAGGGTAACTTTAATTTTAAGTATGACCTATTAAAAGTTGATGGGTCACTACATACTATCTAAAGGTGTCACTCTGTTTTAAAGCTCGCATATGGTGCATTATTGTGTGATTGAGGGTGGTGTCAAGTATGCTGGCTCCGCCCCTGGATGCTGGCTCCGCCCCTGGATACGGATTTAGATATGGATATAGATAATGATATACCTTGATAATGAATACTTTTATCTATATTCACTAAAATTGGTTACGGATATGGATATGCATGCATATATATATATATATAAGCGGATATCCATGCAGATTCAAAGAAGATAGAAGAAAACTAGATAGTATTGAGAAAAATATAGTTCATGTGATAGGAAAGAGTTTATTAGTATGTTCATTATATCCGAAAAGCTAGGATTAAACAACTTTATCATCAAAATTAACCTTAAATATATAATCTATGAATTAAAACTACATAAAAGTTTGACTAATATGTATCCGGATATTTTGGATACAGATTCAGATATTTCACTATAAAAGCATATCTGTAACCATATCATAACCATATCTGTATTCTAAAAGATATAGTTATGAATATTTTTTCCGATATGGATACGGTTTAGCACATCTACTCTAGAATGTAGATAAAATTTGAATGATGTCATTAGATGTTGATAATATAAATTAAAACAATTAATATTTTTGGTGGTGCCAAGTCACCATTCCGTTGTAGTCTAGTTGGTTAGGATACTCGGCTCTCACCCGAGAGACCCGGGTTCAAGTCCCGGCAACGGAAATATTTTTCCCTAAAAATACAATAAATATTTTTGGAAAATAATTAAAAAATTCCACACATCAAGCAAAGGTTTTAGGGTGGAAAATCAATTTCAGTCTCGCTTAATTATTATATTTTCAACCCTACACTTCTGACCTTTTGCAATCCTCATTTTGGCGGCAAATAACCCTTCAATCCCTTTTTCAACTTCTCTGCCAAAATTAGGGTTTCCTTTTTCCCCTCTCTCGAAAAATGGTGGTCGGCGTTGAAAACCCTAGATCAACCGCCGGAACCGCCGCCATCAACGGCGGGATCGA
>NC_033794.1:119516962-119517748 GCF_001876935.1 Asparagus officinalis | reverse complement strand
GATCGAGGCGAACACCATGGCCATACTCGACTCCTCTGGCGTCAGGAACTCCCGCGACGCCCTCGACGACAGTAAGAAACCACAAACCCTATCCAAATTCCTCTTGCTAGGGTTGCCTTCTCTAATTTGGCTCTCGATTTTGTTGCAGAACTCTCGTTTCTGGAAGCGGTTCGCAGTTCCTCGCTGGCCGAGGAGCCGCCTACGGCTCCATCTTGGTACTTCGCGGTGTCCTTATTTGAAGGATTTTGTGTGGGATTTATGTGATCGTCATTGAAAATTTCTTTCTTTTTTTTCTGGAGGAAAATGTGTGATGCGATCTTTCAGATACTTAGCGGTAGCGATTCTCTTGAACTGGCTATGGCGAGTTATCAGCTGCTAATTGATCTAGACAAGGTTAGAAAGTGCGCACCTTTAGGTTTATTTTGCCTAAAATTGGGAAAATTCTTTTTTTATAGCATGCTTAATAAAAAGTTTTGATTTTTTAATCTCATTTCTCTGCATATCCTCAAAATTGAATGAATTTACGATCAAAATGCTTTGGTAAACTGCATACAATGAAGAAACAGAGAGGGTTTATTAGTGTTTAGTACTATGAAAGTATAAGCAAGCATACATTTTGAATAGGGACATCGGAGCTATTATTTGCACCAACTTTGTCAAACAGTTGTCGAAAATGGTTTTACAAAGATTTGTCTATTCCTCTCCATGGGGGAACTGCCAAGAGTTATCTTTGGGTTAATTTCACAAAAGCCCCCCTGAACTTTGGGGGTTTTGCGCATATTTACC
>NC_033794.1:119503941-119516163 GCF_001876935.1 Asparagus officinalis | reverse complement strand
ACTTTTGTGGTGTCTCACAAAACCCTCCTGAACTTTCAATGTTTGTCTTTGGAATTCCCTACATATAATTGCCAAATAACTAAAACTTCTTTGAGAGGAAAAACCCTGAATTCAATCATTCGTCATTTACAGGCAACATGCAACCCCTCCTCCTAATTGAGGGTTTTCTCTCTCCATTAAGCTTTAGTTATTTGCAAATTGCAGGCATGGGATCTGTTGAGAAAAGTGTAAAGTTCCGGGGGTTTTCTGACACTCCAAAGTTTAGGAGGCCTTCATGAGGTAAAAAAGTTCAAGAGGTTATGTACAATACACCCCAAAGTTCTGGGAGGTTTTCTGAAATTATCCCTTTGTTTTAAATAGAATTTTTCTAAGCGGGTCCAACTTTAGCTTCTTATTTTTGGGTTTTCATTGAATCGGTAGGATGCATTTGAATTATAATCACACATATCATCTGCAGCATTACCCCAGAATCTATCTAAAGAGTCCAGATAATCCAGGGTCTTCCTCTGTTAGGGTCGACGAGCTTGTTGTAGATAAAGAGGTAATGCTAGCAATTATGGTAATCCTTAAAAGGAATTCTACGTTGTTAAGACCGTTAAGGTTCTTGAGCTATAAAATATGGTTCTCTTTGTCTTTTGCAGGCATGGTCGCCGTTATGTGTTGGTCCTGAGATGGGTCGTTGTGGGGGAGAAAGGCTTCTAGAGAACCAAGTGGACTCCTTGGTGAGTTGACGTGATGTCTATGTTTTTTGTGCTTGGACTTAATTTTGGATATGTCCTAGATTTTTGTCTTATTTTTCTTAATATTGATAATATTTGAAAAGTAACAAAGTTATCTAGATATATGATAAAGCTGTGCAAACTGTTAAGTTTCCTAGTTGAAATGTTCACTTAGATCCATTAGAAGCCCACACACCAAGTCCCTAGGGAGAGATGATTTTCCTTCCCTGTCAGGCGGGGATTTTCTAAAAACTTCCTAGACAAGCACAATGTTGACCTCTATAAAACCCTAGGTCCCTGTGATTGGAATGCGTTGGAGTCCTGGACCCATCTTTAATGATAACCAAAACTAGGTTCATGTTTCTGAGAAATCAAAGATAATAGATGTATTAAAGAAAGGACCATACACATAAGCAGTTGCATCTGACAAAGAACAAACAGAACAAAGTTTACATGGTCTGGCGAAAAAGTGCTATGTCTAATGGGGAGAAGTTTCGCAAGGGTAGATATATGAGCTCAATAGAGCACTCACTTTACAACTTGTACAAGAACTCAAGAAATATTCACCTCTATTTACCCAACCCTACTCTTTAGTTAACTTTTCTTTTTCGTTTGAGATAAATTACTCTCTCATTCCTTGAGTTCAAATTTCATTTTCTTGTTGACAAGGCCTGTTATAGGCTTTGATAGGTCCCTATACTACCTCAAAACTTCCCTCAGTTACAAGTCCTAACGTTCGAATATTCCTTCAAATGCCAGCTTCCTTTGTAACTTGTACAATTTATTCAGGCTGTACCTAATCGCTAGAAGGTTTGACCCGTCAGACAAGAGCTTCTTCCATTTTTTTCCTTGATCAATCATCAAACCTAGGTTTCAGTGAAATCTTCCATCTAAGATTTCCTTGTTGCAGATCAAACTCCTTCAACTAGTGGTTCTGGCTCTTGAAATGTATGTGCTTTTAATCTCGAAAACTTATTTAATCACAGTTCCAGCCATAGCATAATTTATTGGTAATTTAGATAGAAAGAGCTCTAACTTGGTTACCGTACTGACATTATGGACCTCATGCTTATCTCATTTTTGAGCATCATAAATCCTAACTAGAAGTTGTTAAACTCATATAACCACATTGGTTTATTCTGTCATATTCCTCTGAGAACAATTGTGAGAAAAATCTCCATCGCTGTTAATGGGATATCGCAACAAACTTTGAATCCGAGTTATGTAATCAGACGAGACAATGCCTTCCTTTGTCAGCAGAGTCGCAAATGTTTTTGAGTGGAGAATTTGATAACCTGGGTCTTGTCCTTCCTCACATCTGTGACAGATGATACTACTGCTAGGGATGTTCTGTAGTAACTTGGTCCACTTTGAGCAGTAGAACGTTTCTGTAAATGTTCCAGTCTAGTTTTTGTTTGAATTTCAAGCCATCACAAGCTAATCTCAGCTTTGTCACTTGTCGCTGTGGGTTTTCCTTTATTTGACGCCAACAAACAGCTTGATGTTGGTGCCAAACAAAGCTAATTACGATAACAAACAAATAATTCTGAATACTAAAAGCGAGGCTTCTCATATACTTGCACATTTCATTCGCTGCTGTATATTCATGGACCAACTCGATTCCAGTGCACATATTTGTATGCGGACAATTCACTGGTAATTTTTCAGTATAAGCAAAAGGCATAATATCCTTCCCTTATAAATCATTGGTGGCATATTAGAATAGAAACTGTCTATTTAAATTAGCTAGTGGTAATTGTAAGTATTTTCCTATTTGATTATAGGAATAACTAAATACCCGCCGCCCTTCCAAGAGCTGCTGGCAGCCTAGTGCTGGAAATGCAGAGTGATTTTCCTTCCTCTCTACTTGTACACTCTGGGTGCAAAGTATCAAACATATTATTATTTATTCTTTGTCACGTATCTTTCAAGTCATTCTGACTCGCTCCTAGTATAAAAAAGTTCCATTGTCTTGACTTTGAAGTGTTCGGAAAAGAACAAGACGTTAAGCACTAACAGTGGGACTTCTAAAATGCAATTTACAGGCTCGCTTAAACCTTTACCTATGGACATGATTATTTCCCTTCGGACATATCAGTCTATAGCAATAACTGGTGCATATTATCATTTATCATATAGAAACAAACAAAGTGGAGTGATTTGTACGACCAGAAAATTGTTGTTGACTGGCAGGAAATAGTCAATTTACGGGATAGGGAATGGAAAATATTGTGAATTGCTTAAAATTTCCTTCCTGCCTGACAGATGGATAGGCGGGTGAAGCGAAAGCAACAAAGGTCTGCGGCTTGAAAGGATCAGGTTTTTTAGAGGGTCACCCAGTCAGGTCCTTGGCACTTCCTGTTGGTCTTTTGATTGATTGCCCACTGATTTGAGTCTTGATCATAGGCTTTCTCATTATTATTATTCATGCCCTTTAGTCTTTTCTCGTCAGTATTTTGCCATCTACTTGGCATGGGCATATGACTCAGCTCGGTGTCCTTTACCTGCTAAGTTGTCATTTGGACGACGTCCAGATATTCTTATATTCATATCCTACCTCCTAGCATCTGAGGTTTGATTAGAAAGCAACCGGTTAGTCTTTTTTGCCGTAAAAAAAAGGACAAAAGCCACGTATTCAGCATCGTGGCAGCTTGTTATTAATAACTCCGGAATCCATGCCTCACACACACGAAGATTTTATCTCGAACCCTAATTAGAGATAAGCCTACGCCTAACACGCGTTGTCGGTTAGTCTTTTGCCGTTAAAAAGGACAAAAGCTCACGTATTCGACATCGTGGCTGGTTGTTATTAATAACACCAAAATCCATACCTCACACACATGTGAGATTTTATCTCGAACCCTAATTAGAGATAAACGTACGCCTAACACGTGTTGCCGGTTAGTTTTTTACCGTAAAAAAGGACAAAAGTCCACGTATTCGACATCGTGGCATGTTATTAATAACACAAAAATCCATGCCTCACACGCATGGGGGATTTTATCTCGAACCCGAATTAGAGATAAGTCTACGCCTAACACGCGTTATCGGTTAGTATTTTTTCGTGAAAATGACAAAGTCTACGTATTCGGTGTCGTAGCACCCAGTCTAAGAGAGTTCATTCTTTTAGCGCAACGTTATATGTGAAACGGACTTAGATAATTCACATGTTAGACCGATTCAAACGGTAATCGGTAAGGCACATCAAATCCGTTAACGGCTTAGAGTTTGCCAAAAAATCCTATGTCTGTTTATATCAGATGCCATGTCCTATCCAATCTTGTGGGATTTAAATAAATTGCATTTGATACCTTACCTTCTTTATAAAGGTACTCTCTAAAACACATAGAAGGCACTTGTTCTTTAGGGATGTGCACTGATGTGCTCCTCTTTTTCTCTTTTTTGGTCTTATGTTTCTTTCAATGTCTTGAGATAGTGTATGTTTATTAGCATGGACGATTCACAAGCTTTCTTATTCTCGTTTGAGTTCATTTGAATTTCTGTAAATTGTTTTAGACTACTTTCAGATAATTATCGATTTCTTCAGTATGTTAATAAGAGATCTCATGTTTCTCGAATTCTTATTCTGTTCCAGAGATTTTGTGCCTTAATAGATGAAATTTGTCAAGCTGTCAACAGAAGGAATTCTCAGTTGCTAATAAAGGTAAGTACCGATGATTGATGATAAATAATCTTTCTTCATCTTTCCTGCGCATAAGCTTGATATCGCTGACTGATTTTTTTTTGTTGTAACTTGTAAGTCAAAAGATATTTCTTCTTTTAAGGGACTGAGCTCATTCTGAAAGAAGTTTTATAGTTCACATATAAATTATAGGATATTTAAGCGTTCTATTATGTGTGTATATTTTGATCAGACGGGTTTTAAGTTTTTCTTTGTATAGTGAATACGTAAAAAATTAGGAAACATATCACAATACCAAACCTGTCCTTTCAAAATAGTGGAAGACTAGATTCACTCTAGCTCAAGATCGTCAACCACAAAGTACAAAAACAATAGATTGGAGGACAACATAAGATCAATTCTATACTAATAATGGGCACCAAGTAGAGATTTGATCTGTCTTATAAGTTCCTCTACCATTTCTTCGCTACAACCTTTCTACACAACCCTATAATTTATATATATATATAGCAAAACTTGTGTCAACTTAAGTGCATAGCAAAAAGTTGTCCACCAAACTTTTTAGCCACTCATATTGTCTAGGGATCCTTGTATGATATGAAAATGTTTTTTTAGATTAATAAATAAGTGGCTAGGAAGTTTGATAACTTAAGTGCATAACAAAAAGTTATCCACCAAACTTTTTAGCCACTCATATTGCCTAGGCCTAGGGATCCTTGTATGATATGAAAAGGTTTTTTTATATATTAATAAATAAGTGACTAGGAAGTTTGGTGGACATCAACTTAAGTTGATAGGAGTGTATATATATATATATAGATCCTTCTAGCAATAAATGAAAGAAAAGCCTCTTAGCTTCCTTACTATGACCGTTACGCTAATAAATATACTAAATGCTCATGACTCTTCAATTGACTGAACATAATGAATGATAAAAAATAAAAACGACACCAAAAATTGCCAGTTAATATTTGATGCATGATGAAGATTCTAAATGAGGCACTCCCTTAAGCTTGCACCTTTGTGGACAAGTCTAAGTTTGGTCCAAAGTAGTTTGAATGATTCGTTGGACGACTTTATGAAGATATCAACAATATTGACCTTGCTCCACATCCAACTCTTTTGTAGACTATTGTACCTTCATTTTGTCACAAATAAAGTTGTAATTGATCTCAATGTGTGGATCCTGACAACCAGGTGGATTGTTAACTTGAGCACCTTGGTTGTCACTATGAAGAGTTTTAGATTAATGAATATTATTAAAAACATCATGGTAAAATACATCATCCACATACATTCTTGAGTGGGATTAGAAGATGCCTTGTACTCTATTTCAGGGGCAGAAAGAGATCACATTTTGCTTCTTACCTTGGAAGTAGAGAAAGTGGAATTCTCGTTTTCTCAAAAAGTCTCTGTGGGAAGATAGTTTAGAAAAGTATGACATGAAGGTTCGCGAGAAATGTTCTATTCCTGTTGATCCTAAGGGGTGGTGACGGTAAAGCTCTTCCTGTTCTTCAACCATTTTATGCACTTGTTGGTACTCTTTATCCTTTTGACTATTACAAGGCCTGATATTAGATTCACCAGCGGACTTGTGAGTCTTTACATGCGAGCTCCATAGAAATCATATCTTGATGCGTCAAAGCGTATTTTACCCGTGACTTGAGATTATCATATAAGAGGGATTCTTGCTATGCGTTTCATGAGTACGTGGATACTGAGTTTGGTGGTAATCTGGATGGTGGAAAGTCTACTTTTGGTTATGTTTTTCATACGTGTCTTAGATTACATTTATTTGATGTACTACGAAGCAAGATTTTGTTTTCACTTTGTACCATTGAATTTAAGTTCAAGGTGTCTTCTTTTGCCGCAGAATACATTTGGCGGAGATATGCTTTCTTATATCCATAAATAATTGCAATTAAAATTCTCTCAAGTGAAGTATTAATCAGGTTTGGCATGCAAAAAACCAAACACAAAATGACATTTGAAGATACAATTTAAGTGTTGGAGGTGTGAAGCAAGAATAATATTGTTGATATCTTCACATATTGCTCCCCATAGGTCCATTGAAGCAACTTTTGAGCAAGCTTGAACTTGTCTACAATTTAAAGTGGCTTTTGAAGTCCTTATCATGCATTAAAGTTTAATAGGCAACTAAGTGCCTTCTTGTTTCCTACTATTATTGATTTTAGTTAATTGAGGAGTCTTAAGGATTTAGTATATTGAGTAGTGCTAGCGTCATAGTTAGAAAGTTAAAGAATCATTCTTAAACTTTTAAGAGTTAATTTTCATGTATTACTAGAAGGATCCTTGTATTTAATTGGGATGCGTATAGATAGGTCGTAGCAAAGAAGCTTAGGGTAAATATCAGAAAAAACCCCTTAACTTTGGACAATTATCGGAACCTCCCCCAACTTCCAAAATATCAGAAAAGCGCCTCTTAAGTGTAGGGATTATCACATAACCCCCCTTTAAATTTCAGATTTTATCAGAAAACCCCCCTAATTTGTGGGGGTGGGTTTCTGATAAAATCTCAAATTTAAAGGGGTTTTCTGATAACCCTTAAATAAACTTAAGGGGGATTTTTTGCTATTTTGAAAGTTAAGGGGGGTTTCTTGATAATCGTCCAAAGTTTTTTTTGGGGGGGGGGGGTTTCTGTATTCATTTTTATTGGTAGAAAGTTTCTCTTCATTCAGATCATTCTTCTACTTTGTGATTGATGACCTTTGGCTAGTGTGAATCTAGTGTTACACAGTCCACTATTTGGGAAGGTGATTTGTCTTATAGGTTATGGTATGTAGCCTTTCTTTTCTGTATTCATTTTTATTGGTAGAAAGTTTCTCTTCATTCAGATCATTCTTCTACTTTGTGATTGATGACCTTTGGCTAGTGTGAATCTAGTGTTACACAGTCCACTATTTGGGAAGGTGATTTGTCTTATAGTATTCTCCCATACTTTTTGAGTGTTAATATTATAAGCAGGGATTTGGAAAGAAAAGAGTTATGAGATCAAGGCCTCATACTCTGGTTTATATATAGTTTGAAAATAGATACAAGTCTGGTCTCATACCCGATGTGAGATTAAACCACATTACATAACATCTCTCAACACTCCCCCTCAAGCTGGAGCATATATATCATACATGCCTAGCTTGTCACAAATAAAGTCTACCCGAGTTTTCCCAAGTGGTTTTGTTAGAATGTCTGCTAACTGATGACCTGTCGATACATGTCTTGTAATGATGATTTTATCTACAATCTTCCTTCGAACAATATGACAATCAACTTCAATGTGCGTCGTCCTCTCATGGAAAACTGGATTTTCAGCAATGTGGATTGCTGCTTGATTGTCACCATATAATTTCATAGGACATTCTGTACCAACTTTTGTCAATAAATCGCGGATCTAGACCATCTCCAGTGTTACATTTGCCATCGCTCTGTATTCTGATTCTGCACTAGAACGGGATACTACGTTCTGCTTCTTACTCCTCCATGACACAAGATTTCTTCCAACAAATATGCAGTATCCTGTGGTCGATCTCCTATCAACAGGACACCCAGCCTAGTCTGCATCTGAAAATCCTGCCACCCTTGTGTGTTCTTGATCTGAGTAGAGGAGACCTTTCCCTGGAGCCTTCTTTAGATACCGCAGAATTCTTAACACAGCATCCATATGAGTAGTTCTTGGCGCTGATAAAAATGACTGACTACACTCATTGCAAATGTGATGTATGGTCTAGTTACAGTCAAATAATTCAAATTTTCCACTAACCTTCTAAATCGTCCAACATCCTCAAGAAGTTTCTCCTGATCTGGTAACAACTTTATATTTACAGCCATTGGAGAATCAATGCTTCTACATCCTAACATGCCTGCTTCTGAAAGCATATCGAGCACGTATTTTCTCTGGGACAAATGAACACCCTTCTTTGACTTGGCCACCTCTATACCTAGAAAGTACTTGAGAGACCCTAGATCTTTAGTCTGGAAGTGCTCATGTAGATGTTTCTTCAAACTGCTAATCCTAATTGTATCATCCCCTGTGATTACAATATCATCCACATATACAACAAGCAGAATTCTCTTGCCATTATGTAGTCTCCAAAAGACAGAATGATCTTTCTCTGATCTACTGAGACCAAAGTCTTGAACTGCAGATGCAAAGCGACAGAACCAAGCACGCAGAGATTGTTTTAGGCCATATAGAGATTTCTTTAACTTGCAGACCTTCAGAGACTCCCCCTGAGCAACAAAGCCTGGTGGTTACTCCATGTAAACTTTTTCATCAAGAAAACCATTAAAAAATACATTCTTAATGTCAAGCTGATGTAGAGGCCAGTGATAGATAGTAGCAATAGAAATGAAAAGACGAACCGAAGTCATCTTAGCAACAGGAGAACATATCCAAATAATCAAGACCATAGACCTGACTCACCTGAGAGAAACCCTTTGCAACCAGACGTGCCTTCAAGCGTGCCAGAGTTCCATCAGGATTGAGTTTAACAGTATAAACCCATTTGCAACCAACAACCTTTTTGCCTGACGAAAGAGATACCAAATCCTAAGTATCATTTTGCTCCAAAGCAGCCATTTCATCCTTCATAGCTTGAACCCAACCTGGTATAGATAGAGCTTCTGACACAGTCTTGAGAACAAAATGTGAGTCCAATGAAGATATAAAAGATTTAAAGGAAGAGTAAAGATGAGAGTAAGAAACAAAATTGGAGAGGGGATGTTGCGTACAAGTTCTTTTACCCTTACGTAATGCGATAGGAAGATCATCAGAACCCTCAGATAAGGGTACAATAGCACTTGAAATAGGATTTGATGATGAGATAGACGGAGGCACAGGAGCAGGAGCATGACGACGTGTATAAACTTGGAGAGGACCCGAAGTCGTTGTGGATCTTTACCAGTACCATTGTCAGCCAAAGAGTCAGCCTGCTTAAATAAAGTTTCCTGAAGGGTCAAATAGTCATAAGAGTCTGAGAGGTTGGGAGAGACAGATGAAGAATGACCAGCTTGGTGTTCAAAAAATGTAACATCAGCTGATAGAATATATCTTTGGAGGGACGGACAGAAACACCGGTAGCCTTTCTGGGTACGAAAATATCCTAGAAAGATGCCTTTATGGGACCAAGGGTCAAGTTTAGATTTGTGAGGACTAAAATTATGGATGAAGCACAAAGACCCGAATATTTTTGGAGGTAGATGAAACAGAGGAGTGTTAGGATACAACAAAGTGTACGGAACTTTGTGTTGAAGGACAGAAGATGGCATGCGGTTAATTAAGTAACAAGCAGTAAGGATAGCATCACCCCAAAATTCTTTAGGCACCTGTCTATGAAATAATAAGGTCTGAGTAATGTCTAGAAGATGTCGATTTTTTCTTTCAGCCACCCCATTTTGTTGAGGAGTGTAAATATATGATGACTGATGCAAAATACCAGATTGAGCAAGGAAGTTGGCAAAATTTGTTTGTAAATACTCCTTAGCATTATCAGATCTTAAAACTTTTATTGTGGATTTGAACTGATTTTGTATTTCTGATAAAAATATTTTAAAAGTTGAGAACACATCAGAACGAGATTTCAATAAATATATCCAAGTAACACTCGAATAATCATCCACAAAACTAACAAAATACTTGAATCCTAATTTTGAAATAATTGGACAAGGTCCCCATACATCTGAATAAACTAAATCAAAAGGCTGAATTGCTCTGTTATTGACTCGACTAGGATAAGACCCACGATGATGCTTTCCTAACTGACATGACTCACAATCTAATGAGGAAAAAGAATCTAAAGAAGGGACAAGAAGTTTCAATACAGGTAGAGAAGAATGTCCTAACCGATAGTGGTACTCAAAGGCTGAAATAGTACTGATGTAGGCCATATGGTTGGATGCCAACTCTAGCTCATACATGTCATTGCGTTCACGTCCTGTGCCAATTGTCTTCCTCGTCACCAGATCCTGAAATATAGAATACGAAGGAAAGAATGTTACTGTACAATTGAGAAGCTTAGTAATCTTACTAACTAATAAAAGATTGTACGGAAAATCAGGCAGATAAAAGACAGAGGACAAATGAAGGGAAGAAGTGGGGAGTATATTTCTAATACCCCGAATAGGTTTGCGAGACCCATCAGCTAGGACAACAGAGTTAGAAGTAGGAGAAAAAGATGACAGAATACCTCGGTTCCCAGTCATATGATCAGTAACGTCAGAATCTATAATCCAGGTTAGAGTGAAAGACGAAGTAAGAAAAGCTGTAGGAGTACCTGCTTGGGCAAGAGTAGCAGAGGAAGAAGACGACACGGCCTGTGGATGCTGATACTACTGGAAAAGCTGGAACTGTTCAAACTGACGACGTAACTGCTCATCCGAGAGTGGAGACGACTGCTGAATATGGTTATCCTGAGAGGCCAGAAATGCCTCCTTCCCCCTTCTTCTTTGGACAGATAAACTTCATGTGGCCTGGCTTATGACAATAGTGACAGTACATAACTGATTCATCACCAGGACTAACCCGAGATGGACCACCACGACCACCTCTGTGTCCACCGCGACTAGTAGAACGACCTCCATTGAACCCACCACGACCATCAGAACCACCACGACCACAGCCACGTCCACCAGAGTAGCCTCCCCGGTTAGTAGACTGCCAATTCTGAGTAGCAAGGGCAGAATGGTTCTGGCTAGCTGTAGAAGTTGCAGAGTGTGGTACAAAAATAACATTCTTCAGAAAATGGTACGTCTCAGTAAGGGAACTTACAGCGGAACTTCCCATAATTTGTGGTCGGGCCGAGGAATAAGCAGGATCAAGGGTGCCCAAATAGGTGAGAACCATCAAGCAATTCCACCGACTCTGCATCTGCTTGATATCCCCAGTAATGGGGAATATTTGGCGAAGCTCCTCAGCAAGACGATTGAACTCGCCATAGTGGTCATCCATGTTCTTGCCATCTTGTTTCTTCCGAAACAACTCCTGAATAACATCATACGCGCGGTTGACGTCACTGCGACCACCATAGAGATCGGCCAGGAAGGCCCAGAGTTCCTTCACAGTAAGACAGTGAAGAACTAGATCCTGGATCTTGGGTTCCATAGAAGTCAAGATCTGATGCAGAAGGGTATTGTCATCAGGTGTCCAGGAATCAGATGTCGGAGGAGGATCCGCCGACAAATGATTAGTCTTCCCATCACTGGCCACATAGATCTCCACAACCCGCTTCCACTGCAGATAGTTGTTGCCATCAAGTATCCGATCAGTGATCCGACCAGAAAATAACTTAGAGACTCTCGTCTGAATTAGAGAATCAGCAGGCTTAGGTGAATCAGAACCAACCATCGGAAAATAGACGAGAAGAAAGGACCCTCTGCAGAACAGATCAGATAAAGCAGATCAGATCCAGTGACTCATAGTACAAGTCCAAATCAGAATAAATCAGATCCAATGACTCATAGTATGAGTCCAAATCAGAATACAAGACAAGAACGGCTCAGATCATCACAGAAATGAGGGCGGGGCGGGGGGACGAGAATGGGAGATCAGGAGATCAGATAAAGCAGATCAGATCCAGTGACTCATAGTACAAGTCCAAATCAGAATAAATCAGATCCAATGACTCATAGTATGAGTCCAAATCAGAATACAAGACAAGAACGGCTCAGATCATCACAGAAATGAGGGCGGGGCGGGGGGACGAGAATGGGAGATCAGGAGCTAAGAATAAATCAGATCCAATGACTCATAGTATGAGTCCAAATCAGAATACAAGACAAGAACGGCTCAGATCATCACAGAAATGAGGGCGGGGCGGGGGGACGAGAATGGGAGATCAGGAGCTA
>NC_033794.1:119467105-119500429 GCF_001876935.1 Asparagus officinalis | reverse complement strand
ATGGCTCTGATACCATGTAAATATTATAAGCTGGGATTTGGAGAGAAAAGAGTTATGAGATCAAGACCTCATACACTGGTTTATATATAGTTTGAAAATAGATAATGGCTCTGATACCATGTAAATATTATAAGCTGGGATTTGGAGAGAAAAGAGTTATGAGATCAAGACCTCATACACTGGTTTATATATAGTTTGAAAATAGATACCTGGCTCTGATACCATGTAAATATTATAAGCTGGGATTTGGAGAGAAAAGAGTTATGAGATCAAGACCTCATACACTGGTTTATATATAGTTTGAAAATAGATACAAGTCTGCCTGGCTCTGATACCATGTAAATATTATAAGCTGGGATTTGGAGAGAAAAGAGTTATGAGATCAAGACCTCATACACTGGTTTATATATAGTTTGAAAATAGATACAAGTCTGGTCTCATACCCAATGTGGGACTAAACCACATTACATAACATCTCTCAACATTGAGGAACTGGTATTAGAAAAGCATGATGGTGGACAGTGCTCTAATCTTTTTAGCTTTTAGCCAGACTCATTCAGCTATGGCTATTCAGATGACTGAAGGAATATATATACTTTGCAAGTATATTATCCATCTTACCAACTCGCTTCATGAGTTATTTTAAACTCAAGTTTTGGAGGCCATAAAATTTAACACCATATAGTTTGAAATTGTTATTATTATCTTTTGTATTCCTGGAGAAAACTTGAAGAGGTTTTCTACAGACAATGTGATGATGTTTGCAAAAGAAGTGATAAGGTATTCAGTCTAAATATGAAGCTAAGTTAGTGCTTCTTTAGAATAAGAAATGCTAATGGGCATTAAAAAGCTCTATTTTGATCGTTGGGCGTGAACTGCAATGGCGTTGTGATGGTGATACTGCATTACAATTTTTCTAGAGCTGATACCAAGAAGTGCTATTTGGTTCTGATTGGTATCTAGATAATCATTACTTAAAAAAGTGGAGAGAAGTAGCTCAAGTTATGGCCCTGCCTTGGAAGGTTTAAAGGACATTATGGATGACTGACTATTTTTAATCACTGGTTAAAAAAAAAGAAGATCCTGATTCTGGACGAGGCAAAGAAACTGATTGACACAAATTTGTAGTGAGGTCCACTAGGAACTCACATGTGGTGACCGATTCTGACTGCAATGTTCACAAAACTTAAGTAAAGCCCTGGATATCTCAATTTTAGATGATAGGAGTGTGAAATGGAGCTGTGCTCTTGGTTTTACTTGGTGTTCAACCTCAAGAGCTATTGGCCCTCTTGCGAAACTCTCTGATGGCCCTTTTGTGACTCTCGTGGTTTTACCTTATCTTTTTTTTTGGAATGTTTTATTTGCAGCTCAAACCAACCCCCTTTATCCACCTTCTGTTTATGGTGATTATGTGAATCTTCCCTTGACTTCTCTCTACTCAGGAAATAATTGTTGGAATCATTCTTATTGCATAAAAGGATCTTACACGCTAGAGTATGTCAAAATTCTGTTTTATTTCTGTAAACCTCAAACTTGGAATGTGTGCATGTCCGACACAAGGCAACATGGATGTATGCTTGTGCAGCATTCATGTGTTTACATATTGCAAGAATATATACATCTTCTTGTTTTGTTCTTGTATATGAAGGCGACCATATGCATGAATCTACTTGTGATAATTTGATCAAAAGCAATTCAGTATCCGAAGGTCTTGGATGATGTTTCACTAAAGCATGTTAGCCAGCCACCTCTTTTGACCCACCAACCCAGCCCACCTCTTTTGACAAAGGGGATTTCAGTGCCGAAATATTTGAGAAATGGAAAAGAGGACGGGTCCCACAAATATTTTATTATTAGTAGCGGGTCCCATTGATAATATTTTATTTGTGCATAGTATTTCTCAAACACTATAAATAGGGCCCTCAACTCTTAAGAAAATCTCATCCCAGAAACAACTCCTCTCATAGAAGAGTAAGAGAGAAAATACAGAGAGAGATTGTGAGAGTTCTTGGAGTGTATCTGATCAAGAGAGGGTGTTCTCTTTGATCTATTCTTTTGGGATATAAAAGAATTTGGCGTCGTCGTTGTACCGTGGAGTAGCTCCGAAGGAGTGAACCACGTATATCTGTGAGTACTCTGGTTGATATTGTGCCTTTATTTTGTGTATTACGTCTTCGTTAGAGGCGTTCTTATTGGGGTGTATCCTAACAACTGGTATCAGAGCCCGACTTAGAGTATATATATCTGCTTATCGTATGCTTTGTGGCTGTCACTAAAAGTGGATCCTCCATATCAGAAAATAAGTTAGATTAATATTTACTTTTAAGGTATTGGACACTATTCACGTGTATGGTACTATTCACGTGTACAACACTATTCACGAATATGGTACTATTCACGAATACGGTACTATTCACGAATACGATACTATTTACGAATACAATACTATTCACAAATACGGGAAAGACAATTTTTCGCCATGGGATCTATAGTTGAAAAGACAACATGCTTCGAATTGAGAAGTTCAGCGGCTAAAATTTCAGGTATTGGAGGATGCAAATAGAAAACTATTTGTACCAGAAGGATCTCTTCCTACCCCTCCAAGGAGAGGCGGGGAAACCTGAGAAGATGGACGACGATAAGTGGAAGGTGCTTGATCGTAAAGCATTTGCCACAATCAGGCTCAACCTTCACCAGCATGTGACTTATAACGTCTCGCATGCGACCACCACCAAGGAGTTGATGGAGACGCTGTATGAGAAGCCGTCTGCTTCAAATAAGGTGTACCTGATGAAGAAGCTATTCAATCTCAAGATGCAGCAAGGAGCTCGCGTGGCGGACTTCTTGAACGAATTTCAGGTTGTGGTGCAACAGCTTGCTGCAGCCTGCAGTAGATCTAAAGTTTGACAACAAGATCCAAGCTCTTCTGCTACTTTCTTGTCTACCAGATTCATGGGAGAATATGGTGATGACGGTGAGCAACGCTAATGGCAATGACAAGATGAAGCTCGACACAGCGGTTGAGGCAATTTTGGATGAAGAATCTCACCGCAAAGTCTCAGGAGCTGAGGCCTCTAGCAGTGGGAGTGCTCTACATGTCGAGGCACGAGGGCGTGCACAAAGAAGGGTAGGGGACGACGAGGCCAATCAAAATCCAGAGGGAACTCTAAAGGGCCTAACCCAAATGGTTACGGTGAAGGGAAGTGCTTCAGATGCGGAAAGAAGGGTTACTTTACACGGGATTGCAGAGTTACTGTTCCAGCATCAGCAGGGGATGATCGGGCTGACAGTGCAGCTAATCTCATGCATGAGACGAATTCGGATGCACTTCTCCTATCCCTAGAAGACAAAAGTGATGCTTAGGTCATCGACTCTGACGCATCTTTTCATGCAACCTCACAACAAAAGCTGCTTTTATCGTTCGTGAAGAAAGACTTGGGTACAGTCTATCTTGACGACGATCAACCTTGCAAGGTTTCTGGGAAGGGAAATTGTAACCTCAAGATGGAGGGCGGGACCACCTTGACGCTAAATGACGTTCGGCATGTATCTGATCTCAGGCAAAATCTCATATCAGTCGGGCAACTGACTGACTCCGGTTACAGAGTATCCTTCGAACAGAGAAGCTGGAAGGTGTCTAAGGGTGCCCTAGTGGTGGCACACGGCAAACGCGAGGGGTCTCTACATCGCCAACGGGAAGATCGATCACTTGCTTGCCGCAGGACAAGCATCATCATCATCATCCGTCGACTGCATGACTTGACATCGACGACTTGCACTTGCTTGCCGCAGGACAAGCATCATCATCATCATCCGTCGACTGCATGACTTGACATCGACGACTTGGCCACATGAGCGAGAAGGGGATGCAGATTATGATCGCGGGAGAGAGGCTTCAGGGTCTGAACAAGATCGATCTAACTTTCTGTGAGGACTGCATTCTAGGCAAACAAAAGAAGGTGAGCTTCAACAAGACCGGACCGTCTCCAAAACTGCAGAAATTGGAGTTGGTGCACACCGACGTGTGGGGACCTGCGCAAGTCCCATCTGTTGGCAACTCTCTTTATTTTGTCACTTTTATTGATGATGCTACTAGAAAGTTATGGGTGTTCTTCTTGAAGCACAAGTCAGATGTTTTCATCATCTTTAAGAAGTGGCTTGCCTGTGTGGAGAATAAAACAGGTAATAAGCTGAAGTGCCTAAAATCCGATAATGAAGGCGAGTATTATAGCAAGGAGTTTGAGAACTTCTGCTCGTCCCATGGGATTCGGAGACTGAAGACCGTCCCAGGCACACCTCAGCACAACGGAGTGGCAGAGCACATAAATCGTACTATCTTGGAGCGCGTCAGAAGCATGAGGATCCATTCCGGATTGCCCAAGAGCTTTTGGGCTGAAGCTGTCAATACTGCTGCATACTTGATCAACCGTGGGTCATCCGCTGCTCTCAGTTATGGGATACCTGAAGAAGCTTGGACCGAAAAGAAGCTGAAGCTAGAACACTTACGAGTATTTTGTTATGACGCTTATGTCATGACCAATCCTGCAGACCGGTCAAAGCTTGATCCAAAGTCAAATAAGCTCTCTTTCATCGGCTATGGAGGAGATGAGTATGGGTACCGTTTCTGGGATCACGATGCGCGCAAGGTAGTGTCCAGTCGTGACGTCGTGTTCCATGAGAATGCGGTGTACAAGACCAAAGAGGTGAGTGAGAGTCAACTATCTCCCCCTTTTTTCCAGGTATTACTGACAGTGAGGACGTCGGCGAGATACCAATCAGCATAGAAGACGGAGATCAAGAGAACGTGTGGGATGCACAACAGCAGGATTCAGTAGAGTTGCCGATCGCAATTCGCAAAGCTCCAAGAAATCCAAGGGTGCCAGAGAGGTACCTTTCCACCATGAATTATCTTCTCTTGACTGACAGTGGTGAGCCAGAGAGCTATGAGAAGGTACAACAGACCGGCAAAGCTCGGGGCGAGTGGGAGTCTGTCATGGAGGAAGAAATGAAGTCCTTGATGAAGAATGAGACTTGGGAGCTCGTAAAGCTTTCAAGAGGGAGAAAGGCTCTTCACAATCGGTGGATTTATCGGGTCAAGGAGGAAATCGATGAACGGAGACGCTACAAGGCGATGCTTGTAGTGAAGGGCTATGAGCAGAAAGCAGGGATAGATTATTCTGACATTTTTGCTCCCGTCGTCAAGTTGACCACGATCCGAACTGTGCTGAGCATTGTGGCAGTTCGAGATCTTCATCTAGAGCAAATGGATGTGAAGACGACATTCTTTCATGGAGATTTGGAGTAGGAGATCTATATGCATCAACCAGTGGGCTTCGAGGAACGAGGCAGGGAGAGCCTCGTGTGTCGCCTGCGCAAGAGCTTGTATGGCCTGAAGCAAGCTCCGCGACGGTGGTACATGAAGTTCGAAAATTTTATGGAGGAGAACGGTTTTCTCAAATGTGACACAGACCATTGCTGCTTCATCAAGAGATACGGCGAATCCTATGTGATACTCTTGATTTATGTTGATGACATGTTGATTGCAGGGCCCGACTTGGCCCGCATTAAAGAACTCAAGGGGCGTCTCTCCGAGTGCTTCGAGATGAAGGATTTGGGTCCAGCAAACCAGATTCTGGGAATGAGGATCATCAGAGACAGATCAGCACGGAGGCTGAGGTTGTCTCAAAAGGCCTACATTGAGAAGATTCTTAAAAAGTTCAGCATGGAGAAAACTAAACCAGTGGGCTCGTCATTTGCGAGTCATTTCAAGCTATCAAAGACCCAAGCACCAGAGACTGCTGAAGAGCATGAGTTCATGGCCAACATACCATACGCATCTGCCATCAGGAGTTTGATGTATGCGATGGTGTGTACGAGGCCAAATATTACACAAGGAGTGGGAGTTGTGAGCCGCTTCATGAGCAATCCAGGGAAACAATACTAGGGTGCGGTCAAGTGGCTTCTACGCTACTTGAGAAGCTCGTCCGACCGTTGTCTTGAGTATGGCGGGACGGATTTGCAACTAGAGGGCTTTTGTGATGCAGACTATGTCGGGGACATAGACTCGAGAAGGAGTACGAGCGGCTACATCTTCATCTTGGGAGGTGGAGCGATAAGTTGGAGATCCAAGTTACAGGATATTGTGGCTTTGTCGACAACCGAAGCCGAGTACGTGTCTGCAGCAGAGGCAGCAAAGGAGTTACTATGGTTGAAGTCTTTTCTTCTCGAGCCTAGAGTAAGCTTTGAGAAATACTTCATCCACTGCGACAGTCAGAGTGCCATTCACTTGTCAGAGAACGACGCATTCCATGCTCGGACCAAATATGTTGATGTGAAGCACCATGCCATACGGAGATGGCAAAGCATGAACGAGTTCAAGCTTGTGAAGATTGATACGAGGTACAATCCAGCCGATATGCTGACCAAACCAGTTCCGCTCGAGAAGGTGAGGTTGTGTGCAGCCTCATATGGCCTCCGTTGAGAATGTTGAAGGCCGTGCAAGACGCCAAAGATACAAGACATCCGGATGATGCAACCAAGAGTGGTCTGAAGATACGATTGATATTCAATCAAATCTTCAAGTGGGAGATTACTGGGATGAGATTTTCTTAAGAGTTGATGGCCCTATTTATAGTGTTTGAGAAACACTATGCATAAATAAAATATTATCAATGGGACCCGTCACTAATAATAAAATATTTGTGGAACCCGCCATCTTTTCCATTTCTCAAATATTTTGGCACTGAAATCCTCTTTGTCAAAAGAGGTGGGCTGGGTTGGTGGGTCAAAAGAGGTGGCTGGCTAACAAAGCACCCTTAAAAGGAAGTGTCCAAGATCATGGCAAACAAAAAGAAGCCTCACGTGAGCTTCAGATTTTCATTCAATTCATTTCCTAAAAGTAATTATCAACATGAAGAGATAGGTTCATGCAGTACATCGTCTCAGAATGGAACAGATCTAACGTGCAGCAAGCATGAGTGTTACTGTAGGCGTCAAAAATTACCTATGGGTTCCCACACGTAGTTCAAGACAAAGAGAAGATGATGAATGATATCATCCAAGTCAAAGAACTTTTTTCTGACGACAATGAAAAGCATTAAGAGAATCGGTAAAAGCGCACAACTTAACAAATTGACGAAACACGTGTAAAGGAGAGAGCAAGCGAACCGAAGGAATGGCAAACAGCCAAAAAAAAGTCAAAAAAAAATGATAATTGGCCAAGTGACTCGCATATCGCCGAGTCACCAAATGGTGACTCGCACAGCTCCGAGTCACCACGACTATCTGGGCCTCCCAAACCTCCAAAAACACGGATTTTGATGTTATAAATAGCAGTAAATAGCCCCGTAATAACGGCGCTAATAGCGTTAGCGGTCCCTTCCCGCGACGCTATCGCCCGCTACGCTATCGCGCAATAGCGGTGACATATTACGGAATATGTCTGTTCGCAAAAGCGGCCAATAGTGTGTCATAACGGTACGGTGACATATTACGGAATATGTCTGTTCGCAAAAGCGGCCAATAGTGTGTCATAACGGTAAATAGTGATCGATTACATTCGAAATTTGCTTTTTGACTGCTATTTAAAAGCGGTTTGAGGTTTATTTTTTTAAAATTAAACTTAACCCTTACCATTACATTCCACCGTCTCCTGTGATTTTCAGCATACTCCCGTCACCTCTCATAACCTCTGGTACCTACCTTGATACTTCCTCTTACCTCCTTCACCGTGAGCTCTTCTTAGGACAGTCTTGTCACCGCTAAGCTTTTCTTCTCGAAGAAGATGACTTTTTAACTCCTCCAGTAATCTTCGGTATTACGTGATGGTTACATGTCTATTTCATGTTTAGGATATTTTTAAATCATCCAATATGTACTTTTAAATTTCTTAGATTTTTTTTTAAATTTTTTTTAGTATTTATATATACCTAAATTAGACCGCTATTTGACTTTGCGTTTTTTACCGCTATTTTGCCGCAATAGTCCGAAATAGCCTTAGCGATGCCTCGCCGCTACGCGACGCTATCCGCTATCGATAACCTTGATGTTTTATTAGAATTCTTACGTCCCAGGACCTTCCCAATTGTTCTGAAGCTATCCTTAAGGACACCTGGACGTTTATCAACTCTAGATGACGTCAAAACACTTGATCTTATCAGAAAACGTGACGACAAAAGCCTATAAATAGAAGCCTAGGGTCTTCAATTGGGAGGATCTGAAATCTGAGGGCGAGGTGCTGTCTAATTGAACAGTAAACCACGAATTTCAGAGGAGAATCAGCGAATCTTGGCGAACTTTTTCATAAAGAAAAAGCCTTCGAAAGAGTTGAGATTCTCTCCCCCTCCTTCCTCCGGATTAAATCTTGTTTTAATCTCGAGAAGAGCCACAATCCCGCTTGGTCGTGATTGTCGCTGCTGTAATTGTTTCCTTCGTGAAACAAGAGCATTAATCAAACTTGTCAATCGGATCTGATCCGCGGCGGTCCACGGACTAACGCGTCCCCGGCACAGGCAAAGATCCCACGCAAAGCAGCGGGTGATAAACGTCATCTGTGTTTTGTTTGATAAAGTTGTAATCCTATTTTTCATTGTAAGAAGATCTTATAAAAAGATCAACTTTTCTTTGTTTTCTTCGAACTTGTAATCGATAAACGGTGTAACAGGTTTGATGACACTGAAAGCAACTTTTGACGGAAACAGTTACCATGTTTGTTTTTGATCAATACCATGTTTGTTTTTGATCAATACTGATGGATATACTTGTGACAAACGAGTATGAATCAGATAATGACTCCGATCTCCATATTTGGTGAAAGATGAAGATGGATTTAAGGGATTGAGTACGATGTTGGGAATCATGATTTTGTATAATGTTAAGTGGCATATTTGTTCATTTCACCCTTGTCACAATGAAATGCATATCTTGCTTGTTTATGTATGTATTATATGTAGATTAATTTCAGTCATTGAGCTTACCTTGTTGTATTATTTCTATGAAAGGCTATATAGTTGCAAATGTCTGATATGTGAAGAAGTTCAAGGCAATAATAGTTCCATGAAATAATCAGAGATTTATTTGCAAGGATGATTAGGATGCTTCAGTTTTAAAGTTTTTAATTGTCCACGCTGTTTAATGTTTCAGTCTGCAGAGAATATGCTGCTGTTCCAATATCTTGTCAACATTCTCGAGACTGATTTTTTACCTCGTCACACTTTATACAAAGGTAAATAACATGATTTCATCGTGTTCCCCTTCCCTTTTCTTCAGTCAATGCCTATTCTCTTTTATGCTAATAGGCCTATTAATTTTTATTACAGAAACGTTAGACTGGGTCCTTCTCAGAGAATCATTGCTTTCTATGCTTCTGGTGATTCTTCTTTCTGTTTGCTGTCTGAACATGAATTTTTTTATCACATCTAGTCATATTTCTTGTTGTATTTTCAATCATTGATTATCATATTCGTTTCGTTAAAAGTTATATCAGTATTCCTTTGCACCTAGTAATTATTTTGATTAATAAAGAAGAAAATTTATTTGAAGTGTGAATATGGTTTGCAGGCTGAGTTTTCTATATGAATGCAGGTATCAAGAAGAATAAACTTCAAAAGTATAATAAGGGACTCCATGTTTGTTCTATCTAGGAGATGTCATCAGCAAACTGAAAGCAGTATATCGGATCTGAAAGATACATCAACTGTTTCTGCTTCTGCCAAAAATACTCAAGATTCTTATATTGCTCTGGCATTGGCAACCACCCAACTGGAAAGGCAAACCCATGTTGCAATGCAGAAATTTTTGACCATGGTAAGTCTAACAAATGGAATTTTCGACCCATTCTAGCAACTTAGTTCTCATACTTAACTTCCTTGATCCTTGCAAGATTATGGAGCTTGACGTGATAAAAAAAGAAGCTGATATACATGGTCTAACTACTCGAGCTGATGGATTAAGGTACCATGCTTGTTTTCATCAGTCTGTAAATGGAGATGACTGTTTTTATTCATGGGAATGTGTTTGTTATAGGACTCCAGTTTTGGATATCATTTTGGATGAACTAACTTATGCTAAGGATCATATATCCCCATTTCTTGAGGTAATTACTGCTTTAGAATATTTTTCATCCAGTAGATTCTATTTGTCTGCCAGCTTTTCTCAACTTAGCCATAGACAAACTCCTTATAAATAGTTAATCTATGAAGACTTCAATTCCTTGATGCTTTCATTGAGAATCGATTTTGCTGAATTTCTTGATCTATGAAGAATTCACAAAGACCATGTAATATTATCATGTTAATCTTTTTTTTCTTTAGCTATTATAGTTCTTTAGTACTAATACTACTGCAAACTTTACCATGTATGTTTTGTTCTATAACACATGTCTGGTAGTGTACATGTCAATGATTGTTCGTGTGTCTATGTACCCCATTCAATAGGTCTCATATATTAATAGTGCTGATTTTTTTAGCATTGTGGGTAATACTTTTTCAATGTAATTGTTGTACACACATATGTGTGTGGGTGTGCGGGTGGTAATACTTTTTCGATGTAATTGTTGGATAGGATGTGTGGGGGTGTGCGTGAATTGGTACCACTTCAAATTTTATAGTCCTTACGTCAAATTTGAAAGGAAACTGTTTTGCCTCCTCCTAATTTTCATGTGTCCATTTTTATATGCAACTCTTATCTCAACCTACCTAAAAATTGTAGGTTTTCTCAGAGCCAAGGTGGAAAATGGAGATAACTTTGCAGTACTTTTCAAAGTATTGCGCGAAGGTATGCTGATGATGACTTGTTTGAACATTTCTTTGCTTTTTTTAATAACAAAACTTCCCAGGCTCTCTACATATTTGTACAAGAAGAGCATGAATGTAAAACCCCAAAATAGTTAATTGTATAAACATCCTCTCTATTATCTTCTTCTGTCAATCTAATCTTTTCATATGCTATACTTTACACACTACGTAGTTAATATTCAGTGTTGTAATTAAAACTTCTTTTGCAGCCAAATTTCTTTGAAATAGTTACCTGGGTCTTTATTGTTCTTAAAAGAGATCATGAAATTGAGCGTTGTTTCTCCCTGACAATTTTACTTTGCGCCAACAAAATTCATTATATTTCCATTTAAAGTACGCCATTTCTACCCTTTTCACTGTGTAACTACTGGAGCTTCCAAGCAGCGTATCAGAATGCCATATAAGCAATCAGTTTTATAATGCAAAGTGATTTCGCGTCAATGTCGGAACCTTGTGAACTGCAATTAAATGGTGACTGTCTGCTGATAATTTTTTTTCCAGAAGTTGCTTCTATTTCATCTTATCCTCAGCATATTTGCATGTGCTGTTGGACCAAGTCTCCCAATTTGATTGACTTTATTCTTAACGCTTGTCTTGACACAATAGTGAGGCTGCTCCTTTCTGACCTGGACCATGAATTAGTTACAAACAACACCCCAAGAATACTATGCTGGGTTAAGGCTTGCATATCACATAACCCCTCACAGAACCTGCAACTGCAAGAACCTTAACCACTAGGTTATTTCTTAAGGCGTGCATCTGGGTATAAAAAATGCTCAACCAAAGTTATTCTATGCTGCTGGGGCAAGGCTGCCTGCACATGGTCCACCCATAACCCCTATTAGTGAGAGACTAAAGCATCAAGTTATTCTTTTAATTTTCTAAGGCCAAGCCTGGATCAAATGTCAACCCAAAAGTTGAATGTAGGTCATATTGACCACATTTTGTTGGAGAAGAAGGTATGACAGTGGTTGGTAAATGTTCAATCCACAACAAAGTTGTTTACTAAAGCGGATCCTAAGCTCAGCGCCTAAACATACACATCCTCAGAAGCAGTTCTCCATATTCACTCCAAAGGTTCAGAGTTAACACCTATATGTCATATTTTTTCCATGGGCACATTATCAGTTTTGGAAGAAGAGCAGCGAGACACTCGCCGATGTTCATTGTCCTCTTGAACATCTTATAGAACACCTGCAATTATTCTTGTCTCATGTTTCAGTGCTATGACTGAAGAATGATGGTTATACTTGACAGGGTTGAAGCGTTGAAGCATCTTTGATCTTGATCTATTATACACTTGCGAAATTTAACTAAAGATTTTTTGGTTGCTTTCTTCTATATCTGTTTGCTCATGTTCACTGATCCTCTAATTATAAACCTTACATAATTGGCACGAGTTCATGAAAAGTAAAATTGTCAAGGATAGAAGCATATATTCTCTTAGCGCTCTTGTATAGTTGTTAATTTCAGCTAGAGCTTCTTTTTTTTTTTGTTGCTTCCTTATAAATTTATTATGTCATGTTCACTAATCATTTAATTATAAACCTTAAATAATTTAGCACAACTTCATGAAGTAGAAAATTGTTAAGAAACCAGTATCTGTTTTTGTGTTTATTTTAGTCTTCTATTCGCACTCGGAGATCAAATGATACACCAAAAGATGCAACCTTTGAGGACATCTTGAATTACTTTTCATCTGCCGCAAGCACAAAATCTATTACCAGAAAGATTGCTCCAGCCAATGCTCTATCACTTTTAGCACATTCATTCCAGGTATTAAAACTGCTACATGAGCTTTTGTTTATGTCCATAATCAACAGCGTATTGTATCTGCAAGAAATATTTTTCTATATACTTGACACTGAATCTTTTCCTTGTTTAATTGCGAAAATACGAAGCTATCATAAATTCACTACTGTATACTGATCAATTTTTTAATTCTAGCCTTACTGCTTTCTCTTTCATTCTGATAGCTAACCTACTGTGAAGGTTCAGTTGCCATTCTATCTATTGGTATCACTATTGCTTTACATATTTCCAGTATCTAAGAATGTCAGTGGATTCTAAGTAAGTAATCCTATAGTTTTATCACTGCTTTGCTAGTGTATAGTGAGGTATAATGAACTTTACCAATGATGTTACACCCGAACGTAGGAGTTTACAACCTTGGTACTTGAAAAGGAAACCGGTAAATAGTAAATACATCAACTGGAACAGATAAAAGATTGAAAGCACGGTCTTCTGAAAACTATGTTTAACCCCTCTAGTGGTAATTTTTGGTAGTTGATGACAATTTTGGAATAATATGAGAACAAGTTTGAAGAAAAAACGAAAATATCTCTTCTTTTATTTTATTGATCAAGGGTAAGAACCCTTGTTTGTAGTATAAATTTAAGTCCGATTGTGCAAGAATATTACAATCTGTTAAAGCTACCATATTAGCAAATGTCTGCTAAGTGCTAAGAAAACCAGCCAAGAGACTTGATACTGGAAAATAATGTTGCTTCATCACTTTGTATGATTGAATCTTTGAGGATGTTCCTAATTGGCACATCATGAAACCCTTAATTGCACATGTTAAACACAAGCCACAAAAATTTCTGTATCCTCTTGAATGCATGAATCTGACATCATGCTTTGGGTGTAAGGGAACTTTTGAAATGAAAGCCATTCAGAACTAATAGGGAGGATTCAGGCATGTGTGTGTTTTGTATCTATGACACTTTATATACAAAAATGTACACATATATGTATCAAAAGTACTTCAGCTGAATGAGTCAGGCCACTGTTTGGTAAATTTGATTCAATTTCTAATTTAGAGAAAATTTAGTAGAGGTACCCGCATTCGACTGGAACTAGACACTTTCATGTTTTTACGAGTTGACATAATTGGAGCAGTATAAGTTACTGTTAGTGTCATGTGATGCCAAGTTACTGGTAAACCAAAAATCAGAAATGACTGTCTAGTACTATTGTAGGTGGAATCAAGCATTGCATTATTGAATACCAAGTAAATTATACATTTCATGTTAAGCCACACTATACAGTCATTCATGTCCCATTTGCCATAATTTTTCAGGCTTACCTCTCTCTACATCATGATCAAAAGTATATAGCTAACAATTCTGAGAAGGTTGGGACAAGCACCTTATCACAAATATGCAAGGGCTTAATATCTGCTTTTCAAAATATTAGAAAAACTGATGAGTAAGTCCCTTTTCCCCTTTGGTTGTGCGTATCTACAGATTTTTATATTTTGAATGCTGCTAGCACCTTGCATGTGTATAGGCTTGTTTGCATACAAACTATAAAGCATCGTACTTCTATACGCGGAACATTTTCCCCCACGATGTTACCGAGAACTTGTTTTGTATTTATTGCAGAAAACAATCATCAATGCTTTACAACTTGTATCTTGCAATTCAGTAACAGCTTATTAGAGATATTATCACTACTTTGCCAAGCAGTATTCAAATTGGAATTATCAGCTTTATTATAGTTTGTGGCATATTCCATTTTTCTAAAGTTATTCATCTAAAAATCATTTAGCATAAGAATTGTTTTATACCTTTGTTGGACAAAATAAAAATATTTTCTTAATAGTTGTAATTATATTGCCTTCGAATATATATATTTTTTTCTTAGCAGGAATCTGGAAGTTACACCTTTTGAGAAGGAAGCTTTCTTCACTGCAGCAACCATTGTATCACAGAAGTTGTAAACCTTGTATCCCAGAAGTTTGTTTTTGTTCTGTATTTTCTTTTTCTTCAGTTATATTTAAATTTTGACAGTTCTATAGACATATGGCAGCATTGAAGTTGTTGGATTAATTCAATAGTACCCAAATTTCTAGATTTGTAGGTAGCTTATCCCAAGTCCAGTTTCCTTTCTTTGTTTGCTCTCAGTTGCTGATATAGTATCTTTCAGGAAATAAGCTTTGTTGAAAGGAAAAAAAAGCGCCGGGTTGAGTTTTAGAAGCTTTTTGTCAGATTTGGATTCAATTTATTCCAAATATATGTGCGTGTTCTTCTCAGTTATTACTTTTGCTTGTTCTTAAGTTCAAGATATGTCCTCGTTAAAATTAGTCTTTTCAGCTAACAAAGTAGAGTTCATCTTCTTGTGTATCTTTCTGAAGGTTTCTGTATATTCATCTCTGGCTCATTCAATTTTTTTTGATATTATTGTTTATAAATAGGCCTTAGGCCAGTTGTAGTTGTCCATTTATAGCGAGAAAGTATATACGTACACATGACCAGCTATTTTTAGACATCGAAAAAAAAGGAAAAAAATATCAGTTCAATCTTTTCTAACAATTTAAAGAGGAACTAAAATAGAGTTTTAGGAGATCGTAAAGCTTTTTGCATGCATGTTGCACGCTGCCTATGTATCCAAACACAGGCAGAACTAAAATAGAGTTGATCGTCAAAAAATTAAAATTAACTAAAATAGAGTTAATTGTCTTAGTATTTTACCCACTTGAAAACAATGTCATGTGTACATAATATAAAGGACGCATAGCTGGTCATGTGTACGTAATATAAACGGAGGTATAAAAAAGGCTATCAAATAATTGTTGAGATCACCCGCCCAAATAATTGTTGAGATCACCCGCGGTGGGTGACACCGATAGTTGGGAGGTTTTAATATGACTTTCACAATGCAAGGTTTAATTCTAGATTGGAATAATAATAATAATAATAATAATATCGTTGAAGCCATTCTCTGATCTGGCCTTCATAATAATATAACATTATCTTAAAGTTTTGTCAAAACTCTTGAGGCTGGCCTTCATAATAATCTGATATTATCTTAAAGTTTCTGTCAAAAGTTAGAAGTTATGATTGATAGGTAATGTTAATGTTTTTAAAGAATACCACTAATAGTTAGATATTTGCACATACTAACATTTAACCTGAGATGTGAAGCATCTCCTTGTATGAGATGATTTGTATGATAATGTGGTGTGGCACATCAAAATTGGGGTTACGCCCCCCTAACTGGGGGCTGTCGAAAGTTGCAAATTTTAGGTTATTGTTAACTCAGGTGAATGGATCGGGTTGAAATCGCACTCTTCCCAACTAGGTCCTAGTCACCAAAGGCCATTTACTTTAAGACAGGGCTGTGTTGGGGTGGTTTTTGAATTCTCGACCTCTATTGAGGCTGGTTTACTGTTGGAGATATTAAGGTTTCGGAGGTTCAGGTTATGCGGTCAAATATATATATATATATATATATATATCATACTCCCTTTAAAAGCACGAGTTCGGAAAAGCTTTCCGTAGACAAATATACCCCTATATAATTTGAATTATCTTATATATATTCAAATTCTAATTACAACAGAACTTAGCATATGTATTTTAAAACCGAATAAATTTTAATGATAATTATAACAGATTATTATAATTATCATAACTACCAGAATAAATTTTGAGTCCGTCGTCCCAACAACGAGGTTCCTCCCAACTGACATATGTTTTCTATTTATTTATTATTATTATTATTGGAGAATTTTTTTTGGAGCGTGTAACTACTTTTAGTGAAAAGATAAGATTATCAGTACTTGTAGGTTTTATCATCAGACCTTTATCCTAAACCTGGCTAAGCAAAAGTTAAATGAGGGTTGTTTTTCAGCTTGACTCACTCCTGATCGATTAAGAAGATGAACGTGATAACTAAATTGGCATGATGAAAGCTATTGCACTTCAGATTTGCCGCATGTTTGTGAGCAAATAAGCTGTTTACAGAATCATAACTATCTACTTCTGCCATGTCACTTTTCTCACAGTCAAAAGATAACAAAGCAGAAATTTTGATCAAATCCTAATAAAACTCTAATTATAACTATTATCCTATCACATGTAATACCTCATGCCTATATATAAACTAAGAAATTACACAATTTTTATAGTAACTCTCCATCTCCTTCAACATGTATGGTTTTTTATTTTCATGATTATTCTTTAAATATATTGTGTATTTAATTTAATGGTGATATTTGTTTTACGCTGCAATTAATTTTTATGGAAATTGATATTTTTTTTAAAATTATTCAATTTTCATGCATAATTTAGAGGAATAAAGATTTGATTGTTGCAGGTTCTCACATATATCAAGGTAAATCTTAATATTTGATATTATTTTAATTTAGATTTATTTAATTATATTTATTTCTTTTTCTTCTTCTTTTCCTTTGCATGCATTTAATTAGTTGATTGTTGTTTTTTTCTTTGAATTGATGTGATTTGGTAGGTACAGAAAATTATTTAGTTGAGCTTGATACACGATGGTCTGCAACTAATTAAATTTTATTAGGAGATAATAATTATTTGATACGGATTCAATTGTTTTCATATTCATCACACAAGCACACGTGGAGTTAGTCTATAGTTAGGCCTCCACGGCCATGAATTTGTATACCTGAACTTTCTAAAATTTTATATATATATATTATATATATATATTATATATATATATTATATATATATAATATTAATATATATTATATATATATATTATAGTATATATCGCCAACTGGGATTTCGTATCAACTAAATTCGAAACTGGAGATTTTCTTTTTTTAATTTTTAGAAGTAAAGTATTCGTAGTGGCGTTTAGAGCAGCGGGGTGACAGGTAGCACGTTTCTTGAACATCGGAAAAACATTCTAATTCTTGGTGAAGTTAGATGAAAAGACAAAAGATGAACGAGGTGAAGGCAATATAATAGCACAAGAAATTCAACTGCAGCCTAATATTACAATCGACGTAGATGATGAAGATGCTACTCTAGAGTTGCCCAGAAAAAAGATAAAGGTGGAGAAAAATTGATCTTGGTTCAATTAGAAATTTTCAAGAACAATATTTTTAAATCATTTTATATAACAACTTAATTTTTTATTACAATTAGGAATTTTTATAAAGCATTTTTATGCAAAGTTATTAGTAGTTTTGTATGCTTATGTGATTGCTTACATCACATAAAATTACTCTTTGATATTTAACCATTTTACTATATTTTATTATTCTCTATGAATATGATCCTGCATTTCGTGAGAGGAATTTGATAAAAATTTGCTTTTATTGATCCTGTGAATGGATATATTGTCAGCTAGACGTAAAAATCTCTTCCTGATAACTAGCACAGCATATGATCTACCATCTATGATATAAAGGTGGTCTCTTTAACCAATTGGCAAAGAATTACTGTTGTGATGATTTTTCTTGGGGTTGTCACAAACTTCAATATTCAATGTTTTTAAAAAAAATCATTGCCTTACTAATTGTTACTTGTTGCGATTATTGCCATGTTGAATAAGGGACCAAATTTGATCAAGATTTACTTTCATACATTAATTAAGTTCATGTTAGGTGTTAGTAGTGGTGATCAATTTAAAATTCGTAGAAGAAAAAGAATTTACAAGTTTGTAGTAAATCAAACAATTAGCTTAGCTTTTTGAGTCAAAAAAAATTGAATAAACTTAAATTTTTGAAATATTTTCTTCATTACTATAACTACAATTCATAATAACAATTACAATATCCCAGTTACATATACTCATCCAAGTTTAGCTTAAAATCCATTACATTTATTTTTATTAATATTAATATTTAAATAAAATACTAATAAATCTTATAATTCAATTATACATATTTGAACTCAAGATAAATCTCACTTATTTAAAGTAAATGAAGTAAATATATATTTTTTAATATTTAACCACGTGCATTGCACGTGCATAAAACTAGTATATATATATATATAAGTGGAATTACATAGGAGGGGTTGGTAGGTAAAGAATTTTAGAACAGAATTATCCACATGCTTCTAAGTCGACTTTTCTTAGTTTTTGTTTCTTTTTTATTCTAGAATGTTATACAAACACAGAAAAATTAAAGGAGGTATTGGTGGTTAAATCATCTAAATTTGATTAAATTTTTAAATAAAGTCATCCACATTCTTTTTTTTAATCTCCTTTCTATTTTCAAGTTATCCAAATAACTGGTAAGGTTATCTAATTCTAAAATTTAAATTCAAATAATCTATTTTTCATCTCACGCGTAATGTTATGTGAAAATGTAGAAGGCAACATCACGTTCATTTGTATATTTTTCGCCATTTGTATATAATTAATAAATGCGTTAGAAATCTAAAAATGACAAACTGTACAGAGAAATACATTTTATTATTATTATTATTATCAATTTTTAGAGATCCTACATGATTTTCTTGCAATTAATTACATTGGACAATTACCGGGCCCACCAAAGTACAACCTCCTAGTAGCAGGAATCGTCGGTCACGTCGAAGAAGAAATTCCCGTCGGCAGGATCGTAGGGCGCGTCGTTCAGTTCTATATTCACAACCTCCTAGTAAGCAGGGATTTTGGCCAATACCCCCACCGGATCTTCACCGTTAGGCCCGTGATACAACCACCAGTCTCCCGTTTGCTCGTCCTTTTAATAAAAATGCCTCACGGACCCAGAAATGGGACAGATAGAGGGGGACGGGTGAGGCGTCCCCCTCTGATTTGCATAATGAGCTGGTCATGACCAGCTCATTATGCAATAGGAGGGGGACATCTCACATGTCCCCTCCAATGGTCCACGGGCCCGGGCCCGACCGGGCCGGGCTCCGGGCCTGCCCGGATTTTTTTGTTTTTTTATTTTTTTAAAAATTTTAAAAAACAATAAAACATAAAAATTATATTTATATAATAGTATATATATATTTATACTCTTATATAAATATAATTATATTATATGTACATATAAGTTTATGTTTATATATATGTATAGATATATAAATATATATTTATACTCTTATATGTATTTATACTATTATATAAATATACTTATATATGTACATATAAGTTTATACAAATTTATACTCTTATATGTATTTATACTATTATATAAATATACTTATATATGTACATATAAGTTTATACAAATTTATACTCTTATATGTATTTATACTATTATATAAATATACTTATATATGTACATATAAGTTTATACAAATTTATACTCTTATATGTATTTATACTATTATACTCTTATATATATATTTATACTCTTATATGTATTTATACTATTATATAAATATACTCTTATATGTCTTTATACTATTATACTCTTATATGTATATTTATACTCTTATATGTATAAATATATTTATACTCTTATATATATAAATATACTCTTATATGTATATATTTATACTATTATACTCTTATATGTATATTTATACTCTTATATGTATTTATACTATTATACTCTTATATATATATTTATACTCTTATATGTATTTATACTATTATATAAATATACTTATATATGTACATATTTATACTCTTATATATATAGGGAGAGGTTCAAATACAAACCTCACTATCCTAAAAACTAAAAACCAATCCTCTCCATTGGATCTAGATTCATCCAATGGCTGAGATTAAAGCTGCATAAGGGTAATTAGGTAAAATAAACAGCCCACTAAAGAGAGGTAATTAATGCTTCTTATTGAGTTCTCCATTTTCCCATGCAACTCTCCTCTCACGTTCTCCTCTCTCTCTCTCCTCCATTTCCCAAAAGCTTGAACCAGCCCCCTCTCTCTTGGTAGGTGTTATTTTCTTGGTAGGTGTTATATTTTCTTGGTAGGTTATATTCTAAGTTTGATTTGATTCTTGGTAGATGTTATTTTCTTTTGATCTGATCATGGTTTTGTTCTCGTCATGTATTGGGGATGATAGAAAGAGGGGATCCATGGCCAAGAGTTCCTTCAAGCTCGAGCACCCCCTCGGTTCGTCACGTTTTTCTTTAATTTCAATTTGATTTTGGTTTCTTTTTAGGGTAATTGTTGAAGTTGCGATCTTGGTTCTAGGATTTGTTTTAGCTTGGGGTTTCTCTTATACTCGATCTTGGTTGTTTGTTTTGTTGGATTATCTTTCAAAATTTGCAATCTTTTTTAGGGTTTCTATTAAAATATTTTAGAAATTGGAATCCTGTTAGTTTTTTTGTTAAATTTGGTTAAAGTTCAAAATTTTAGTTATGGGGTTTGTTTTAGTTGCTGTCCTAAATAATTGAATTCACTGCAGTGAATCGAGATTCACTGCAGTGAATCGCCGATTTTTGCTGTCCTAAATAATTGAATTCACTGCAGTGAATCCAGATTCAGTTATGTGAGGTGTTTGTTTTTACTATAAAAATTGTAACTTTTTGCTTAAAATCATCAAACACGTTCTATAAATGCATGAGTGAATCTCGATTCACTTCAGTGAATCTCGATTCACTGCAGTGAATCCAGATTCAATTATGTGAGGTGTTTGTTTTTTACCATAAAAATCATAACTTTTTGCTGTAAAAGGTGAAAATTTTTCATGTTATAAAATTTTATAGCTTGTTTTTTACCATAAGTTTCTTATTCTGCTTGGATGGTTAGAATGATTCACAAATCCAGTGGAGCAGCAAATCGATTGGAGTGAATCCAGATTCAATTCGTTGGAGTGAATCTGGATTGAAGATCACTTCAGTGAATCCAGATTCATTGCGTTGTTGTGTTCTTCATGTGAGATTTACAGAGATCGGGAAGTGAGTTAGAGAGAGAGAGTATTAAAGAATGTAGCACTATTAATGTAAGAGAGAGTATTAAAGGACGTGTATTAAATTTGTATCATTGTTCCAATGTAATCAGTCACCATTAATGCAATGAATTGTTCCAATTTTACCCTTTTCACATTAATGCAGTGTATCATCATCGAAAAAAAAAAGATTTACAAATAGATAATATGCTCTTAAAAGGTAATCCAAAGTTCCCGAACATGTGCCTAGTCATCATACATTAAAACATTGACTATGTTAGAAATAAAAAACTATTATTAGTAGATCTGGATATGATTAGGGCATTTAGATTAGCAAAATTCAAGATTTAGCGGATAATTATAATTTTTCTATTCCGAATAAACAAATAGAGTGCTCTACACTGTGATTGCAAAATCTACTGAGAGATCTCTACGTCAGCTCTCCTCGCAAAATAGAAATGCGGAGCCTTCTATTTTCTAAGATCGCACGTCTGTCAAAGCCCTCATCATCAACCCTCAAATCTCTCCTCCCTCCTCTCTCTCTCAGTCAACAACGCGACTCCATCCCCAGCGATTTCTCGAGATGGGCATCGCTGGGCCAGCACAAGCCCCTGGCCTCCATCATCGACATGGACCGAGCCAAGCTCCGGTCCCCTGAGGACCTCGTCACCGTCTGGGATGACGTAAGCCCTAAATACCCACCTCTCCGTTTCGTTAGCTGTGACCCTGTTTGTGCCGGATCCGGTTTGAGCACCAGTTGTTTGATGAAATGCCTCATAGATGCGTTTGAAGGAAAATTTGTGTTTGCGTCATAAATGCATAAAAGGTTCTAATGCATACTTGCATATATGTATAGTCAAGTCGTCAAGGAAATTCGACTTGCGCAATGTGCGCTGTGGTTCTAATGAAATTCCTCATAGGTGAATTTTGTTGTGAATTTTGTTGCTTGACTTACATTTGCATGCACAAACACAGTGTTTACTGAACACAGACCTGTTTCTACCTATGCCGGCTACTCGAATTCAAGGAAATTTAAGGAAAAAACTAAGTTCCTTCGAACTTCAATTGGATACTGACCCGAGATCAAGTTGTTATAAGTCAGTGCCCACTTCTAGCCTAGGGATTTCTCTAAAGCATAATAAAGCTCAAGAAAGGCAACTGTACAGTGCTCACTATTTTATAATAATATATAAAATATGAAATGTATTGCGGGTGATACCATCAAATATATATTGAGGAATTTTGGGTACATTGGTACTTCTTAATATGAAATGTATTGCGGGTGATACCATCAAATATATATTGAGGAATTTTGGGTACATTGGTACTTCTTATGGTTTTCGCGCGTATGTGATACCATCAAATATATATTGAGGAATTTTGGGTACATTGGTACTTCTTATGGTTTTCGCGCGTATAGTAAAATCTTGATCCTAAATTTATATAGGGATACTTTAACTATGTAATCTGATCAAAGTACTTAACAATTTCTACCTATGATATTTTGTGAAAAATTAAATTATAACTGTTCAAATAACTTAGAGGTGTCTTGAGGAATAATCATTGACAATCTTGCATCAGGTACACGATAGACAAAATGTTAAATGTCCTATTCTGGAGCTTCATCCATTATATTTCTATATCTGCTTAAATAAATTTGGTTTGAAGTTCTCCTATAAGCTTCTCATAAGAGCGAAACCAGGTCCTTTGCTTTCATATCTCTGTTACAATTTCTTCAACCATGAGGACTTTCCAACAGTTTATACCTCAACTGACTGACTGATTTTCCTTCTCTTTTTGAATGAAACTCCAGTACCATTTGGGAAGAGGTCATATAGGTACATCAATGAAAGCAAAGTTATACAATGAAACTCCAGTACCATTTGGGAAGAGGTCATATAGGTACATCAATGAAAGCAAAGTTATACCACCTGTTGGAGCAAAGATCAAGTTCATGGTACTCTTTTACTTTCAATTTGGGTGCTTGTTGTTATGCTTTCATATAACTTAGTTCCCCCTTTTGTTTATGTTTTTGTAGCCGGCATTTTGTTATTCCTTTATGGAGGGGAAGCGGCTACGTCAACATATTCCTTCAAGGTTTATCTCTATTACCTTTAGAGGTGTTATATGAACATTCTGCCGATTTATGGATTTATGATCCCAAGTTTTTCTTATTTTCTGTAAGGTATTTGTCCCTATTCTTTAGTCACGACTCTTCGTAAATATGATAGATATATCATCAATGTCACCAGTCTTGTGTCTAATTTTTCTTTCACCAATTAATGTGTTTTGAGCGGAAATCATGCTAATTACAAATTCACTTCCTGCTAACTACAGACTGACTTTTGAGAACCTCATTATAGAAAGGTGAAAATATATTCTTAGATTTTTAGATCATTATACATGTGGGAAGCCTTCTTGTGTAACAGTTGGATATGATTTTTATTACATAATTGATCATCTCAGGAGCCATGTGTTCAACTCATAGTAGTATGTAGGGTAAAAGAATATTTTTAAATTTCACAATAACAGTATTTGAAGTATCAGCCATACCATGGCATGTGAAAGACAGTTCAATAACTAATTGCTTGCTATTATACGTATAGTTTCATGTTTCAATACTTCATTTTTAACCTTTTACCTCAAACCCTTCCCCCTTCCTTCGTCTTAAAACCTTGAGTAATCTATAGATGGTTTCCAGGCTTTGTTATGGTCAGGAATCAATTGTGTGTGTAAACAAATACGAATAATTCAAATAGAGAAAATATGATCTAAATCTGATTTCATATTCATCTTTTGACAAATATGGATATCATTATATGTCCCATTAAATATGGATTAGAATATAGTAGTAATAAATTATGAGATATCAAGTATATTTAATATATTAAAAAGGTACATATTTAGGCTATGTCCAATACTAGATGGTGTAATGTTTATTGTTAGACCTTTATATATTTGTATCATTCTAATATCGGGAAAGACTTTAATGTCAATACTTCTTGTTTTTTTTGGTAATTTCCCAACCGTTGACTAATATCCAACTATATCCCTATGTGAATTTGTAGAAATTATGGATATTAACTTTAGTATTCAAACAAAATTTCTAGCTTCATTTGTATATGCTAAAGGAATATAATATCAAGAGAGACTACTATTCTGCTCTGGATCACCCTAGAAGCAACACTTGAAACCGACTCATAGATGTAGATGACTATTACTCGCTGTTCTCTTGGTTAACATAGTTTTTTAAGGAAAACAATTCCTTAATAAGTTAGCAATCATTTGTAAAGCACAAAATAAAAGGGGCCTATGCAGTGCACATGCACAAGTTCTACATGGAAGAAAGGACTTATGTATCATAGTAAACCTGATGAACCAATTGAGCATCTAGATGTAAGTCCATACATTCAGTTAGTTCATATCACAGTGAACCGGCGTGGGGCATTCTCAGCCAAGCAGTGCACCTTTTTTAGGGGGTAGTTTGGACTTTTCACTCTCCCTTATTTGGCTGAGGTTATCCCGCGCCATGCAAGGTTCTGATAGAATTCCTACACCCTTCTGGATACTTCACTTTCATCCATTAGCACAAAATGTGATATTCTGTTGCCTCCTCATATTTGCAAGTATCCTGTCTTTCAGTTCAATCAAGTAGAATGTTGGTGTATTTCATGGCTCACCCATGTCAATTTAGCTACTGTCATTTTAGCAATTCAATGCAGAAAGGGGCAACTTTTCCTAAATATTATATCTTGAATTGATTGTGATTGGTATTTCTCTATATTTCCGGCATTTGGACATAGAATGTCGTTGATTGGTTTATTTTCAAGTGACTGAAACATTTCAAATCACTGCTTACATCTTACCAAAGTTAGTAATTTGTTCTACAAATTAAAAACAAAAATAAATGAAAATGTGACGTGTAATGTAATATATACAGAAGATGACTTTTTCTTGCTCCCTTTAAGTTGCAACTAATCGGAAACACTTTCAATTCGGAAGGAAAAACCTGTTGATTTCCTTGGTTATCATGATTTTTTTATTTTTTATCTTTTATTTTTTATTTTTTAATGATCATATGACACAAAGTTTCTATATCTTGGTCTATTGCCTTCTCATACCTGGAATTTCCATTTACTAAATGGAATTAGATGGAATGTTGCGAAGAAGCCACTGTTTGACTTCCATTAACAAAAATCCATGCTCAAAGTTATACTCCTTGTAGAACATCAAGCTTATGAGTTTTCTATCTTCATTTTCCCAGTACAAACTCCTTACATGATCTTCACCGGCCTTGAGGATTACAAAGCAAGAGGAACTCAAGCAAGCCCTTACTTCACTGTCACCCACTACACTGAGTTTGGAGAGACCAAGGGCTTGGTGCTCGTTCGCGGAGACGTTGTGCTCACCAGCAAGCTCACTGATGATGAAGCACGTTGGCTTGTTCAAACTGCTCACTCTTTTTATCTGAACGACACACGATACAAGCTTGTGGAAAGGTTTAACAAAGAGGCTCATGAGTTTGAGTTCAAAGATGTCCTCCAAGCACTCGAAATGCCCATCTTGTAAGTCCTACAGTCTTCTGTTGCAAAGTGAGGAATCGGTTTGACATAGTATGTAGTTGATTCCGTAGGCTGTTTGGTTTACTGCAGAAAGAAAGTATAGTAAATTTTGCAGTGACAAATGGTGCATGTAGTATTTTTGCATAAAATTTGGTTGATATCCATTGTTTGGATATCTGCAACTTTATGGTAGAAAATGTATTTCTATTGAAAATTCTGATTTGGTTGATAAAGAATTGATTCAAAAGTTCTAAGATTTGGGAGTGGAAATGTTTTTTTAATGACTTGCATTGCTTTTTTATGTTCTAGTTTCTGCGTTGAAAATTGACGACATTTTTTGCAACTAAATTGGGTGTAGAGTATTTGCTGCAAATTTTCCTACAAATTGCAAAGTTCACTTGCTTTTTCTAATAGCAATATTGCTAAACAAACATTGGAAATCCGGTTGCATTATTTGCTTCTTTGTCTCTATCTCCACTCAACCAAACAGCGCCTAATATAGTCATTATCTCAAAAACCTGCCATGTAATTTGGAAATTTTTTTAATATCAAACTAACATATAAACTTTTCTTTGAGAAAATTAATATGAACTTCTATGAAGGACCATATCTTACTACATTGCAGCTAGGAAAAGTCTTCAAACATGTTTGACAACTTTGGATTATAATCTACAATAGATTATGATTCAAGTGAACTATATATACTGGAGTGTTTGATAATTTTAGTGGGTTATAATCTATTTTCGAAATAGAGTGTTTGGCAAATGGTAGATGATAATCTATCTTTGATGTCAAAATTAACAAAAATGTTTAGCAAAAAGTTTTCATGAGCATGGTAGTTTTGTTATGTTTAACCCTTTCCCCCCCTGATTTTGTTCAATTTTTGTGCCATGTTGTTTTTCACGTCATCGACTTTTGCTCGATAGGCTTAACCGCACTTGCAAGTAAATCCTATATTTCCTCGCGTAAGTCACTTGTTCACGAAAATATGCGAAAGTATAGTGTTGGGTTTCTAATTTTAATGAGTTTGGATTATGTAAACCTGACCCTCCCCACTGAAACTCAGGACCTATTTAGCTGATATGAAGTATTAGAAATAAAAAATATTTAAATTTATTATTTTTAAAATTATGAAGTAGAAAATAGTGAAAATATTACTTTATTATTTATTTTTAAAAATTTTAGAAGTAGAGGAAATAAGGTTTCTTTCACTTCATTAACATTTTTATTTGGTAGCAATTATAAATATTGTTAGAAAAGAGAGAAAGATGATATTTTATGATTTTATTTAGAATAAGGGGGTGTTTGGTTGCACAATTTTATAGAAAAGTTTTCTCAAAATGTCTAACAATGATAATTCTGTAATTAAAAATTTTCTGTAGATTTCTGCAAACTGTGTTTGGTTCAAAAAAAATTACAGAAATGTTTTCTGTAAAGTACAAAAAAGTACCAAATTTTACAAAAAATAATTTCCTCTCAAAATGGGTGAAAATCACTCAGAAATTTGACACCATATAGATATTTTTCTATAAAGTTGATACTTTTCTATAAATTTAGGAGGTGTTTGGTTAAATTTCTACAAATTATAGAAAATCTTGTTATTTTCTATAGAGTTATGGGTTATTTTCTTGTTTTGAATCAAACAAACAAAGTTTAAAAAAAAAATTGGTACTTTTTGACTTCTCAAAACTTTTCCTATAATTTTTTTAAGAAATACACAGAAATCATATTTTGGATGAAAAATATTTCCTATAATTTGTAGAAATTGAACCAAACACCCCCTAATAGAATGTCTATAAAATAATAAAAAAAGGTTTTATTTCTAAATTTACTCAATTTCGCTTACTTCTATGATACTTCAGAAGATTTAAGAAGTAAAAGTGACGCGTCGATCGCCCGATTGCAAGAACTTTCTCCCTCATGGCCGGCGACTCCTCGGACGCCGCCGAGGTCGAGAAGCTCTACGAGTTCGGCGAGCGCCTCAACGAATCAAAGGACAAGTCACAAGTAAACAAATGACTCTCCTTTTTTCTTTCACAAGAAAACTTCTTTTGGTTTTCTAGGGTTTGTTGTGATTGAGGGATTTTGGGCGCAGAATGTTAGCGATTACGAGGGGATAATAATGGCGGTAAAGGGCGGGAGCGTGAAGGCGAAGCAGCTGGCGGCGCAGCTGATCCCGAGGTTCTTCAAGTTCTTCCCTACCCTCGCCAGCAAAGCCATGACTGCTCAGTTTGATCTCGTCGAAGAGGAAGAGCTCGGGGTTAGTCTCTTTGGCTCTGTTCTCTCTGTATTCCTCCTTAGGGTTTCAACTTCTATCTGTTGATATCAATACCTTGTTGAGAGTTATGTTATATTTAGTCCTTGAGGATTTTAGGTCATCCAGTTGTATTATCGGGTGTAATTAAACTTGGTGAGTGAATGAATGTTGAAAACTTTTTTCCGTATTTAATTATTAGATTTTTGAATCTTTGATGGTAATGACTGATAATATTCCCATAAAATGTGCCTTATATGGAAATTTTAACTTACTGAAAGCCAGAGGTCTAGTTTTTTTCTTCCACACAAGGAAAGCAGTAGAAATGATGTCCTTTTCGATCTTCTAAATCTGAGGTGCAGTTCTTGTGATTTCCATCTTTGGTGTAGACTCCCAACAAGAAAACTACTCTGAAAAGCTTGTTTGTATCTGCTATTCAAGAAGTATGTGCTGAATCCTCGATGGAAGAGGGCATGCAAATTTGTAAAGGTGAAAGGCATCTGGAAGCTGATAAAATTTTAATGAGATCGAGATTTCAAATGCCACAAGCTTTTAATTGAAGTGAAGAAGGTAAGAAGAGGATGGAAGTTATTAAAAAAAACAAAAACAAAAACAAAGAAATAAAATAAAGAGCTCGAGTCAAGATTCTGTGGAATGGACAAGAAAGTAAAAGATAGATAATGGACATTTGAAGGAGACACATTGAAGAATATAAAAGATAATAGGGGAAAACGAAAGAGCTGAAGGATATAAAATAGGCAAAGGAAACAATGTACCAAGAAGAATGCTTATGCAACATGAGATGAATGGAGTATGGAAGTATGACACAGAATGAAATATGAAAAGAAAATGCAAAAACAAAGATAATAAATCCACAACGTTACAATATTAAAAGAAGAATGCAATGCAGGAAGACAAATTAGGGAGATGATAAACACAGACCAATAAGGCAATATTAAAGAAAGATGCAGTAGGATATGACAATATGGGGGAAGACATTAAATAAATATGATGTAATTAAATAACAAATGTGCTAATAAGCCTATGTTATTTGAATACTTCTATCATGAAGCCGTACTCGTACCCGACACTTAGCCGACACTCATCCGTACCCAAACTTCATGGACACTCCTTGGACATATGCATACATTTTTCAGACATGTGCTCAATTATATGATATATGTTTTAATTAAAACATTTACCTAACATTTTTTGGACTTATATCTTACACTTGACAATGCTCACATTCCTTTTTTTGAAACTTGTTAGACATAGGTTGGATTCGTTTCAGCTTATGATACCCTAGCACATTCGTGGACCTCCCATACCTGGACACGGATGGGAAGCTCAGATCTATAGCTTTTTGATGCCCTGATTGTTGTTGTGAAAGAATTTTCTATGCTTCTTAGTTTTACTCTTTCACAGCCCCTGACCGTCTTTGTCTTGGCCCCATCAAAGCTAAACCAAAGAATTGAAACCCTAATCTGAGGAATTTTGGGTTTTGGTTCTGAAAGAGGGGCGGGTTTTGGGTGAAAGAGGAGACAAGGAGGAGTTTTCTAAGGAAAGGTTGAGATTGATTCCAAGGAGAGGGTTTGGAGGTGTATGCACCATTGATTTTGGAAAGATGAGATGGCTAAAGATGCTTTTGCCTTTTACCTTTTGTCTTTTTTGCTTATGGTCATAGATTGATGAGCTGGCATGTTTTTTTTTTAACTTCTTGTGGGCTTAGGCCTGGGCTTAACTCAAGAAACAAAAAAGTTATCCAACAAACTCAAGAAATCCAAAATGGTGGGCTGCTAAATGTTGTAGGAGTTCAAAATAGAAGTAAAAATGCTACACGTATTTTACTTCAATATTGATTTAATGTAATATATAACCTAACTAATACATAGTTGTCTCCATTTCCTCATATGGTGATAGATCCTTTATGTATGTATGTATGTATATATATGTGTGTGTACATGTATGTATATGTATATATATGTATATATATATATAGATGTATATGTATATAAATATGTATGTATGTATATATATGTATGAATGTATGTATGTATATATATGTATATATGTATCATCCATTGTAGAAAATAATAGATATACGCCTTTTTTGGTGATAACCTAACCTGGAATCGAACCCGAAAATGTGGGAGCCATATTGGAACCTTCTAACCATTTGGGTCAGCTGCGGCGGTTGAGATATACACTGTTTTAACTGTAAGTTAATGTGTAATTTGACCATATTATTAGCAAGATGATGACTCGATTATCCCTTAAGGAAAAGCTATATACAAATGTGCTTTGTTGTTGATTTATAGCATTTTAAGCATGGAAGTTATAAATCGGACCTGTAAATCCAATAGTATACATTTATTGGTTTCTGATGCCAAATTGACATTATATTTGAAAAAGCTCTTTAAAGCATTTAAAATGACCTCAAAATAAAATCGAATTGTTGGTCCTATGGGAGCCAGAACTTGCATTTCTGAAACAACTTTTGTATCTGGATAACAAATTGACTCCAATGGATAATTCATTGACTATTAGCAGAGAGGAAGTATTGCTAAATCTTGTTTACATATTTAGGTTATGTTTTAGAATTGACCTTGGGAAGCTGTTTTATTTTCCACTAAACATTTATGCAAAGAAAGCTCTTTGTTTGAAAGGCACCCAATTAGTATTTGCAAAAAATCAATATATCATCATCTTTGATAGGCTAATTTGTAACTGCAATGTAAAAATATAAATAAAATAGTCAAGTTTTTGTTCACCATAACAAAGTCGATGAATTGTTGATCTAGAGTGTCTTTTTTTAAAGATGCTTTTGAGGTACACATGTATGTATGTATGTATGTATGTATGTACGTATGTATGTACGTATGTATATGTATGTATGTATATATATATATATAATGCATGTACGTACGTATTTACGTAGCCGTGTCCCCATACCCTACTTTTTACAAATTTGCTATGTTCCGTACCTGTATCCATGCACGTACCCATGCAACATAGGTTTCAGCCCATACCCAAGGTTAAAATTGTGATTTTAAATGGTTGTTTCGAAGTCTAGTTCAAATACAAGTAGCTTACATTTTATAATAAGCAACATAATAAAAGAAACTTAACAACATGATAGGAATTTTAATTATAGTAACATGTGAAGTGTAAAACAATAATGATCTCATGTAAATTATTAATCTCAATATATATGTAGCCGTGTCTCGTACCTTATATGTTACAATTTTGTCGTGTCCTATAATAGTACCCGCACCCGTACCCGTACCCGTACCTGTTTTAATGCAACTTAGCAAGAAGCCAATAGATTATATCTTGACGCTACATGTTTGTAGTGACTTCTTAGTTTTTTTACTGTCGCTATTAATGGTTGGATGCTCAGATAGGCCTGATCAGAGAACGAGGAATGATGATAAGCTATTAGACTAAAGTGAAGAATGAAGAAATTAATATAGAGAGCTATATTACACTGTTGCTCTTCTTATGAAGCCATACTCATACCCGACACGTATCTGTACCTTCATTTCATGTACAATCCACGAATATATGTATACATTTATCCTGACATGTATGTAGTCTTATGATATATATTTTAATTTAGGCACTCACAATACACTTCTTGGACGTATATCCTACACTTCACATCTACTTCTTGAAACTTGTTAGATATAGGTCAGTTGCATTTTAGCTCATACTCAGTTTTGGCACTATGATTTCAAGGGGTCGTTTGGGTATCTAGTTAAAAACGAGTCGTCTCCAATTTATAATAAACGTAATAAAAGAAAAATTAAAAAATCTTAAAAATGTATTATGAATTTTAATTCTAATAACACATGGATTAAATAACAATATTATTCTCATGTAAATTATTAATCTCAATATATATGGATGTATATATCTAGCTCTATCCTAATGCCTACATTCTACAGATTCGGCGATGTCGTGTACCTGTGTAATGGTACCTGTACCCATCTCTATTTAAATTAGATAGGGAGATATATAAGTCAAAAAATTACTAATCTTTTTTTGTTGCCATGAAATGTATTTACAGTGTCCTTAGAGTACCTTTCCATCAAGACACATGCCTAATTGAAACATAATGCCTGTTTAAATGGTAGGTGTTTCTAGAATAATATATACAAGTAAGTGGTTGATAATGTAGAACTAAGCTACACAAACTAATGATACATTTTTAAAGATAATAATTGATGCAACAGTAAGGAAATTGCAAAAAAATTAAATAGCTACAGCTGGTTATGCTATCTTGACCTTCGATAGGTAAGAGGGCTCAATTACTTGCTAAACACATTGAGGAAAAGAATGCATTTTGTCATGCGCGTTCATGAACTAAGCTTTTGTTCAAACAAGTCACTGAGTTCCTTCATGTTGATAAAATAACTAATGAGATCTAGAGATGATTTATTGAATGCTAAATATGGTTGTTACATATAGGATTATATTTGCTGTACCACTAACAAAAAATAGGTTTTCTTTCTAATTGGAGGTGATTTAGCTAGATCTTATAGGGAAGCTAGAAAAATGATTCCAAAGTGCATTTATATGCCGAGACGGTTATTGTAATAGTCTAGGACCTAAGTTACTAGAAATTGGTGCAATGTTACCTTATCATTTATATGACTACTTAATTTGTTCTTGTTGAAGACAGTGGTGGATCCAGATAATTTTTCTTGGGGGACTGACAACAAGAATTTATTTATCTAACAATAAAATAATATTGTAAAGTAATCAATATCAAACTATTATTCCAATGGATCGATATTTTTTAGTTACATTTATTTACCGATTCTCACAAAGTTTTTACTTTCTACAATGTCTAATTTTTTTATGACTCAAATTCTCCAAAAAATATGCTAAAATTTTGAATTGTATCCCTCAATCATAGATGAAAGCATGTGAATATGGGAACTAGTAATTAAACAAAATCATTAACTCTTCAAAAACACAATTCAAAAGAAAAATTTAACTAACTTAATAATTGGTGAGAAGTTGAGAAGAGGCGGACCGGGCAAAGACTGAGCGTGGCGGGGGTTGGTGAGGATGGGGGTTTGGGTGGAGCTTTGGGAGTTTAGAGAATTTTGGTCTCTGTAGCATGAGT
>NC_033794.1:119422025-119467095 GCF_001876935.1 Asparagus officinalis | reverse complement strand
GGGGGTAGATTAAAGGATATTGGGTTTTAGTATTAGTTTGGGTTTTTAGTGTTGTATCGTGTTTTTAGGCTCTCACTCTTTGGGCTTATTTGGTGATTGATAGAGATTCAAATATGCTTTCACTACATAACAAGTGATTTATTAAGATGGGTTGGGTTGCAATTTCTAAAATCTATGAGGGGGAAAATAAAAAAAAAGAATTTTTTAAAAGAGACTGAATTTGATAAATATATAGCAAAAACGACCGTTTTGGTAAATATTTAGCAAAATCGATCACTTTTTTGCCAGCTCAACAAAGCTGGCCAAAAGGAGGTCGATTTTACAAAATATGGATTTCAAAACACACGTGTGTGTTTAAGAGCTGCTAATCACCCTTCAAACAGCCCACAGAAACCCACGGGATAAGTACTCATCCCAATCCATGGGTTTCTAATCGTTCGATATCAACCTAACACTCACCACCCAAATTCCACAAGTACTCATCCCAATCCATCTCAATCCCCAAATTCCCCTTCAACCTCCAAATCCTAGAAAATCCTAGAAGACGGCCATGACCACCACAACTAAAGTTCTCCATTATTGTCTCCAACCTTGGCTTCCACTCATTCAACCTACACCCCACCAGTTGCTTGCACTCCTTCTCCTGCTCTTTGCTATTGCCATCATCCACAAACACTCATCCTTCAACCCTTACCATCCCCTTCTTCGTCTTCTTGATGTCGAAGCTCCTGACAAAAGAGGAGGATGAAACAAGGGTGACGAAGGAGAGGACGGAGTGGAAGAAGCAAGAGGGGAAGAGGAAGTAGGAGTTGCATGGCTGGAGCTTGTCCGATTTGGAGAGGGCGGGGACTTTGCGGCCGAGGAAGAGGGAGTCGGAGCGACAGATGAGTGGAGGGGATGCTATTACATGAGGAAAGATGTCGGGATCGCATGGTCGAAAAGGTTCACGCGGCCTTCGGCTGTGATAAGGCGGATGGGGGCGACGGAGAAGGAGAAGAAATAGCAAGGAAGGAGGTGGTAGAGGGAGAGGGGGTTTGGTAATGCCCATGGCTGGTTGGTCAAGAGGAAGAGGTTGTGGATTGGGACTGTTAACTCCTATATGGCCTCTGAACTTGGAATTTTAGCAGGGAGCAGGGGAATAAAATCCTCGCCAGTCGATTTCGAAGGGATTACTTACCCCAAAAGTAGGCCTGTTAATTCCCATATGGCCTCTAGAGCTTGGAAATTCAGCCGGACCCATGGAGCTTGGAAATTCAGCCGGACCCATAGGACACGATTAACAAGCCCTAAACACACATGACTAGTAGTACCGTGTGTTTTGAGATTCATATTTTGCAAAATCAACCTCTTTTTGACCAGTCTTGGTGAGCTGGCAAAAAAGAGATCGATTTTGCTAAATATTTAGCAAAACGGTCGTTTTTTGCTAAATATTTACTAAATTGGGTCTCTTTCAAAGAATTCTCTTAAAATATAAGGGTTTAGGATAATTTGAAAAGTTCTAGAGGTGCAATTGCACCCCTAGGGAACATGTGAATCCGCTTCTGGTTGAAGAAGATGATTTCATAGTTAAGTCTCTTTGTTTTATTTTTAGGGTTTTATCTTTTAGTTGCTCATCAAATTGATCTCCACTTGATATTGATTTAAAGTCTTCATGAAGATGTACTCCTTGAAAATTTAGAGTTTTAAAGAGTAAATTTTTGAGTTCCATTACATTTTTTTGGCAGATCGTGTAATTAAGATTTTGCAATTATAGAGTGTGTCCTGAGTACTTGGGAGAGTTATTTAGTTACTTGGTGAGTGAATGATTGAAAAATTTTACAGTATTTTGATTATTAGATTTTGATAATAATGTCTTAGAACACTAGTATACAATATGCTTTTATGGAAAATTTTGGCTCATTTAAAGTCTAGAGTCAAAAGTTTTTCCTTTAAGGAAACCGGCAGAAATGATCTCTTTTTCTAACTTCTAACTCCAAGACTAAACTGTGGTGATTTTCCATCTTGGGTTAGGCTCCCCTTTCGGGAGCCCGCTCTTCAGACATTCATAAGCAAGTAGATAAAAAAATTGCTATGGTAATAAAGACTTCCAAGAAAGTTAAATATCTACTAAAGCAACTGTTTATGATATCTAGGTTGATAGCTAAGAGAGTTCTGCTATTGCTAAGCATATGACAAAATGGAGGTATTCTCTTATATGGTTTTTTGGGTGAAGACGTTGTTCAAATGAAGTTATTGAATTCTGTTTTCTTGATTAAATGAAGTATAGAGATGGCTTATTGATTGTGAAAGGTGATTGTAACTGTTAGCTACTAGTAGCAAAATTTAGGTTTCCTCCCATACTAGAGTAATTAGCTAGATTTTATAGGAAAGTTTTGAAAATGATTCAAATGTGCATTCATGTACCAAGCCAGATTCTTGTACCGTGCCATTAACTTAATTGGTGTCTAGGGATCCAAGGTGCTAGGAATTATTGCAGAGTTACTAGCAAAAAAGAGAGGCACCTAATCAAATCATTTGCTTAATCTACTTCTTCAATTAAATATTAAATTCTTTTACTCATCTTTTGTCTCAATTGCAAGGTACTTCTTTCAAATCAAACTTAGCCCCAAGCTAATTCTTCTCTTATTGACCATATATTTTCTTATCCTCATTCTTCCTTTATATCGATTTCCTCATTACTCACTATTGATGGTCACCTCTCCCATTAACTATGGCATCATATACTCTGACTACATCAAATTTTGTGAGATAATGGTCAGATTTCTGTCTTATCATATCAAATTTTGCAAATTGTTCGGAATTCCTACATAGACTTGTAACCAGCACATATAAATTAAAGAGAAGGTGATAGAACATAAATCTAGCAGTCAGAAGAATGACCACTACTAATTACATTAGCTAGGCAACCTTTCTCACCCATTTCTATCACTGTCTGCAGCCTACATCTTCAACTCCTTAAGCTTAATTAACCCTTCAGAATCAGTATATCATAAGTTTACAGTTAATCACCACTCGAAGTTCATGAGAAACTTTTAACCTTATTTTACTGGCCTAGGGTTTGAAGAAGATGGTTTAAATGGAAGAGCAATCAGCTACTGTATGTTATTGGATTTAATGAATGAGCTTGTAACTTGGTACGAGGTTGTGGAACCTGTGATGTGGATGTGGAATACAATGCAGGCTGCAGCAATCTTAAAGGTGTGAGGTTTTCTTTTTTGCCATTGTGCTTGAGAAAAATACAGAGGATGATGATTTTTTTTTTTTGACTGGAAGCATGGTGGAGTTGGAGAGTTGAGCTCATGATTGCAGACTGCAACCTAACGGGTTGTCAAGGATGTTGGTCGATCATTTTTCAGATGGTATCAAAGGATTGGTAGCTTCTGAATTCAGGCAAGTAAACTGGAAAAATCGATGGGAAAAATCACCATTGATTTTTCTCAGATGAGCTAAGGTTGTAGAAGTTATGTCGGCCTATATTTGAATCTCATAACTGTCTCTATCTGCAAGGGCACCCATGGGTTGTAGCTATTAAATAATGTTGTTGCGATTGCATCAAAAGTATTCATTGGCGAGAATTATGCTCTACTTCCAATAAAAGTTCATCTTTTGCATTTTTGGAATACTTCAATAGTAGATGGCTAAATTGGTTTTCTGCACTTGTAAATTGTAAATGGTTGTAGTGACCCATTAGTATTTGCGACACTATTTATTGAAGTTGAGGGTGGAATTAAGGAAAAAGAATACATCCTAGCCTCCTAGCATACCCCGAATGAGCCAAGGCAATATGAAAACAAATTGGTTTATATTTAAACTCAGCATTTTGCAATTATCCTCGTGAGCCATAACTTTTTAAGCTGTACGAAAAGATCACTCCTGGGGAACTAATGCTTCACTTTTTAATCATGGGAGTTTGTCTTCTGCAGCTTTGAAATGGTTTCACTAGCATCCTTCTTGTTGATGCTGCTGTCATAGTGATGGTGGAATTGGTTTGCTGCATTTGTACTTTCAATGGGTGTAGTGATCGATCATCATTCCTTTCTGCAATTTACTATTTGTGAATAGTCAGTGATTAAAAAAAGGCAGAAAATTTTATGTCGTCACATCTTTATGGTCAATGGAGATACTGTAATGTTTATGCTGCTGTAGGTTTTCAGAATCACGTTGAAGTAGTTTCTACTGATGTTGGAAAACATGGTTGTTGTATGACCTGCATCATTATGATAGTAATGTTACAACTTATTAGTTCTGGCCGATTCTTTCATTCCTCTTGTCAATATAAAAAACATATTTGGTAGTTAGCTCCCAATATGCTGCAAAAGAATTTGTTTTGCATCAATGGCCTTACGTTGTGGTTTATCTTGAAAACTGCTTTAACTATTACCATGTCATGGAACACCTCGTCATACAATATAAACAGCCAGGGCTTTTGCACCTTGTGTGTCTCAAATCTATCATCAATGGAGGATCCTTGCCACTCTTGGATAGTTGGATGTTTCTTATGATTCCATAAACATTTTCTTTTGTCACTATTATGGTGAATACAATTTTGTTATCACTCTTGAAAACAAAATGTTTAATGCATGATCCATTATGACAGATCAGAGTCCAAACAATTCGTGGGCTTCCCCTTCTCTGCAAAGATAATTCAGAATATGTTTCAAAAATTGTTGATGTTCTTGGGCAACTCTTGATATATGGTACTTCTTTTTGCCTGTCTTGGTTTGTGCAATTTTTTTCTGCTTATATATAATTTTTTGTAATCATGGTTTTACTTTTTTCTTAAGAGGAAAATGTGGAGCGGGATGCGGTACATAAGGCCCTTATGTCTCTTTTAAGGCAAGATGTAAAAGGTAACATGTATGAATTAATCATGTTTTTGTCAACTGTCAAGTTTGTGATGTGATCCTATTCTTCTTGTCTGCCTAATGTTAAGCAATAATTTTTGTTTTGATGGTCTTAGCATTTTCTTGTCATGCTTGGTTGAAATGACATTATTGATGTTGTATCTCACGTATTCTCTTCCCAGCTGTTGAAAACATCTGTTGTACTAAGATCTTGTTTAAATCGAGGTTCAGGTCAAAGCTTATGGTTGGGTTGTGATCCAATTATGTTGGTTGTAGATGTGGAATGTTTTTCATGATAAAAGTAGATGGAAGTTTTCTTCTGTTCAGATGGAAGTTTTCTTCTGTTCTTCACCAGTTTGACAATTATTTCTTGTTAAAACTGTTACTTTTGGAGGCTAAATTCCAGAGTTAGTTTAAGTGAAGTTAAATTGCAGTTGGAAGAGGAAGAGTTCTTCAAATTTTGAAATGAAACATCACCAATGTCTTGGGATCCCTGTTAGTTATTCACCACAATGTAGAGGAGATGTAGTGTAGTGAAACTAGGCAGTAGGCATCAATTCAGAGCTTTAGGCTGGTAGTAAATTTTGGGAAATAGCACGATGAAGGTTTTTAGCTTGATCTAACAATAACCACTGCAGACACCTTATTTGATGTATATTTGCCCATATTTAACAGCCAATATATTGTCCTTTGGACTGACCGATTGACACTTTTCTTTTTTAACTTTCTACACCAGAATTCTTTTTTATTTATTAGGAAACCATCTCCAGAGTTCAATGCGGATTACTTTCACATTTAAGTGAAGATCGGATTTGGAGATAGTTTTCTGTTATATTATTATGAATTAAAACCTGAATTAACACCATGCGAGCTAAAATATGCAGTCCCACATGTATTTTCGGGAACGGAGTTGAGAAAACATGGCCCCTCTGCCTTCATTTAGTTTTTGTCCCGGAGGGACTATTGTAACAGATACCTAGTACAAGCATCTGTTACGACTTTCTCTTTGCTCCAAGCTAAATTGCATGGTTACAGGTATGGGGACATGTCAAATTTGTAAAAGGTAGGTTGTAAAAGGTAGGGTGTGAGGACACGGCTGAAACTCATGGGATAGAATCACAGTTCTTAGCTATATATGTAAATGACCCTTTTAAATCATAGTTCTTAAGGTTGAAACGAACACGACCCTTATCCAACAAGTTACAAAATAGATGTGTAGTGTAGGATATATATCCAAGAAGTGTGTGGCGAGTGTTTTAAATTAAACATACATTGTATTACTGCATAAAGGTCTGAATAAATATAAGCATATTCTTAAGGAGTGTCCAGGAAGTGTCGACACGTGTCGGGTATGCGTACGGCTCCATTTTAGAAGCATCCAGGTAACATAGGCTACAGGAATGAGATTGAGAGTGACTATTTGTTGTTTCCTTCATGTTCTTAATCTGGTCAAACACCCACATTTCTTAATTTCTGAGTCAACCATATCTGCTGCTCCTGTTGCCAGTGAAGTGAAAATTGTGGCATCTCTAGAAGGGTGTTAATCATTAAACTGCTTTAAAGATTAGACCTCACTGGATAGCTATGAATCTCCTATTAATAATCAATTATCATTTGGACAGTGATCATAAGTAGAGGAAAATGTTGAATCATTCACTCAGTTATCCTGGATGTCCTTCTATCCATCTACTGAAGACAGTCTGCCATCTCTGTTCTCGGTTATAGCACAGACAACAGTTTTGATTCATTGGCATGAATAAATCTTATAAAGGGCTACTAAAGATCTCCTAATAGCTTCCAGGTTTTTAAGGATCATGAACAGTTCAAAGTATTAGATCTCATTAACCCAAGTGACCTTTCTTCATAATCATGAATTTCTTTCTCCTATCTACTGAAGTTTGTTTGGAATCTTTCTGCCTTTATGATGTCTGAAAATTTGAGATTTTTCAATTTGATGTGAATAAGTCTCTAGAAATTGCAAAAATAAAAAAAATCCCAATAGTCTGAGGGTTATAGGGGGCGATCACAAAGGGAAGCATAAAGAAGATAGGTGAAGGTTTTGGTTTCTTGAAAGATGGATCCTATATGTTGTTTTTAGTTCTCAAAAGGGAAGGAGAAAAAGAAAACCACAGAAACAAATATCATTATATATCTAGCCTCTTTGATATTAAGCTCTTTTTTTCAAATATATCTGATATTCTAGTTAAGGTTTAATATGGTTTTTTTTAACAGCATATATTTTCAGTACCTACTGTCAACATTTTTTGCGCTTTTCATGTCCCAAAGACCTGCTCAACGAACTTGCTTCCCTGGTCGACCTAAAGAAAAAAAATCTGCAGCTGGTTTTAGAAATTATAAATCCATGATGTTTGTGCATGTGCGGAAAGTTGGTTTTTTTAATGGGGTTTGTGCAGAGGAAGCAGAATGCAATATTGTTAGCAGCTGATGAGATTGGCAATCTACACTTCAAAAGGAGGTGATAGTTTAAGTTTCTGAATTTTAATCTCCTTGGGAGCTTTGCATTGAATGATACTTCTTACTTGGTAGGCGGTCTTAAATTTCAAAATTTTAATCTTACTGCAAACTTTACTTGATTAATCGGGAGTTAACAGGAAAAACATTCAGTGGTAAATCTGGAAGCTAATCCAAGAGCATCAGAAAGAACTTACTTAGGCCTCAACATTTGCTGCGTTGCCTCTGTTAAAAGCAATAATATCAGAATATGCCATAACAGTCCATCTGAAACTTCTGAAAATCTGCTCTTTGCTGCTGAATGATGCATCCAAATTCAGGAACATATGGATCAAAATTACTTAAACTTCAACCTACCCGTTTCCCTAGACCTAATAGTCATTTGTTCTCTAGTTCTTCTAAACAAGTCATCTATCACTATGAGTTCATAGGCTACCTGGCCTTTTACAGTTTATCTTCAAAGAGACTTGTGTCTTCCTACACGCAAAAAAGCTTAACTTCAGTCAGTTTCCTGAATGCACCCAAAACTTCATTTCCGACCTTGCTAATCAAAAATTGTATCACAAACTTGTGCCAGAAAAACTTTTTACTGATGTACCATTTTCCTGGTTATTCTCTCAAAATCCATAATCATCTTACATGAATATAGTAATGTTTCCATGGTGAATATATTAATGTTTCCATCATAAAGTCCTGAAAGGGTATGGACCATGGTCGTATTTTGCACATACACTCAAAATCTGGCCCTGTAAGCATCGGAAATATTTTTGTGGCAGGCTTTTTTGGACTATTTGAGGAAATATCTGAGAATGATGATTTCAATTGGACCGTAGTGGCATCATTAAAAGCCTTTCATATACTTCGTCCTATAAATCATTTTAAATATTTAGGGATCTTTATGGGGACTCTTTTTGTTTAAAAAATTTATTTTTAGTTAGTCATTCTTCTACAGCATCACTTATCAGCTTTTGTATTCACTTTACAGCTTCATCAGCTTTTATGAGTTAGGTCTGATCAAATGATGATCCACTGAGTTTTCATTATATGACATCAGGAGTACCTGTTTACTATCTGATTTAGATATGACTATTCAGATACTTATTACTTACGTTATGATTCAATAATATAGTACATGTGCACCTTCTGAGCCTAGTGTTTGCATATGTGGGGATAAGTAATGTTAAATTAATTTCGATAGCTTTTGAGTTTTGAGGAGCAAAATATATCTTACTTTGTCTCGAGCTTGACTACATCTTCCTGCTTAACATATTATTTTTTATTGAAACATCTCTGATCTTGACTGTAAGTCTTGCTTCATAATTCAATACTATCAACTTTTGGGTTTTCATACTATCTTATGCAAATGCATTCTCATCATTTCATTTTTTATTTGCAATCAATGATGCTTACAAAACTCATTTCATGTCCGATATGTACTACACTTTTTTCCCTTTATGTCTAACTAGAAATTTTTGTTCATGCAGCTTCTTTAACAGCTTTGCTTAAGCATGTTGAGATGGGCATGGAAAACATCCGTGAAAAAGTTATCTGTTTCCTTAAGGACAAGGTAGCGACATATCGTTCAGCTTTCTCTTTGTAGTATATCCTTTAAAAAGATTGACATCAAAGCATGTTTTCGCAGGTTTTTCCTTTGAAAGCTGAGTTGTTAAATCCCCAAGCTGAAATGGAAAGATATGTTACTGATTTGGTGAAGAAAGTAAGTACTAAAAAGTCACCTGTTTGTGTTTTGAAGTATGCTAAAAGTGTTAAACTCTTGTGTGTATATGCAAAAGAATCGTGATTGTCATTTTGTACAAGTATCTGAAAATGGGATTGTGAGAAGTCTAATATGTTGTATTTCAGAGCTTGCAAGATGTGACTGGTGCAGAATTTAAGTTATTCATGGATTTCTTGAAGACTTTTAGCATATTTGGGGAAGGTGCTCCTCCAGAGCGTATTCAAGAACTAATTGAAGTTATTGAAGGGCAGGCTGACCTTGATGCTCAATTTAATGTACGTTGTCATCCATAGATTAGATGACGTACCATGTTGTCCTGTTTGATAGGATATACAAAATTATGATGAGTTTCATTGGTTAATTTTCTGCTCTAATGAAAGATACATTATTTACTTGTTAAGCTGACAGTTTCACAATTTCATCATATTTTTGTAGAAACATTATTTTTCTCTTTCTTTTCTTTTAGGAAGTCACTTACCATGTCTGATAAATTGCCATATGAAGCTTGCTTTGGTAATGTCTATGTGTTTAGACAAATCAACCTTTCGATCAGACCAATCTGACCATTCGTCCTACTTGTCAACCTTAACTACTTACTAGTTAATGTAATTGAATTTACACCGCCTCACCTGCTTAAGCTAACTCAATATAGTGTAGTTAAAGTCAGTTACTCAAACCTGTCAGTATTACCTGCTTGAGACTTTTGTTTTGTACACGATCTTCATCTCTGGCCATGTAAACTTCACCAAGAAGCGTACTTGAGTTATGTTACTTCTTCAGCATTGAAACAAACTTGTCATAAAATACATTCATGTTTCAAGGGTACACAAGAACATTTCAGTTCTCTGGCTGCACTCTCTGCAGTTGTTCAAATGCCACTGGACAGAAGCATGATTTCATTTGTAGTGGTATGAGCCCCTATTATATGAGATCACCTCAAGTTTCAGCCTTGTCTTTTGTTACTTTGAATTATTTTTCTTAACTTAAGTTATTTTAATATTTTCTTTTTCATTAGTTTGACTTATATAACTATTTTGTGCTTTTATCTTATAGTCCTAAATTTTTTGTGTCATCATAGATTATTTACATTTTGTGTTTCAATATCATACTATCCATATTTTATGCTATTCATATCTAGCTGATTTGCCACGACCCTTGACTCTTTATTATATTATATATTATTATTATTATTTATATTATTATTATTATTGAGATTTAATCCAAAAATCTTTTTCCTTCAGCTATAATTATATTCTATAGCCTAGCAAACAAGGTTAATATTTTATGAAGTTTCAGGATGGTATTGCCATTTTAGAGGTTTAGGCTCATTTTCCGACTATTGGACAGCATTTTGTATTTGTTTTCAATGGCTCGTTCTGCTGGAGTTCTATTTCTTAATGTAGCCTCAACTACTATACCTGTTAATAATATGTCACAGGTTGATGATATTGATCATATTGACAGATTAACTTCATGCATGTACATGCGCCCTTCGTTGCTATGCTATGTCTATGTCCTGGATAATTTTCATTCTTTTACTGTTTGCTTATCTGATATTGGTAGCATTTTCTCCCCCTGCTTACGCGATGTTCAAATGTCTATACAGAGAGGTGCATCAAGCAGCAAGTTCCTCAATTATTTCAACAAGCACATAATACCTGTTTTTGATAAGGTATTCTTGTTCTTTCAATATGGAAGGTGGTGATATCTTAGGCCTTTTAAGGCTTTCTGCTTGTATACCTTTATCATGCAGCATTACTTTCAACCCTTTAACATGCTTCTGTTTTTGTTCTTTATATAGCTTTCCCTGTTAAGACACGACTTGACCTACTGATTGATTGCTAACTGTAAGAGAAAATACAATCTAGAGAATCTATCAATATTCAGGCTGCTAAGGCATGTTGCGTGGGTATGGGTATGGGTACAGGTACGGGACACGACAAATTTGCAATAGGGTACGGGGACACGTCTATATATATATATTTATACACACATATATTATATATTGAAACTTATAGTTTACATGAGATGCATTAAAATTCCTATAACATTTTATATTTCTTTTATTAAGTGGATTATGAATTGTAAAAATGCTCATGTTTTGAACTAGAAACCCAAATGACTATTAAAATCAAGTTGAAAGCCAATGAGTTTCAGGAAGTGGATGTAAAGTGATAGGTTTACACCCAATAAATGTTTGACAAGTGTTCTAAACTGAACGTGTATTGTTTAATTGAGTACTTGTCCAAATAAATGCATGCATATATGCAAGAAGTGTCCCAGGAGTTTGGTTATGGGTACGGGTACGGGTACGGGTAAGGCTTCGAGATTGAAGTACCCAGGTAACATAGCTGCTAAGTCTCATTGGATGCATTCCATATTGGAGGTCCTAGTCCAGAATTAAACTCCAACTTGTACTTGGTGTTTTAAAACCTTTTCTATCTTCGAGATGCACAGATGTTCTTTTTCACATTCCATGTCATCTTTGGGTATCATAAAGTACATCCTTGAAACGTGGTCTATCTCCTATTCTACATGAGGTTGATTTTTTTAAGTTAGGTCTTGCCAACTACAGTTAATTTATGTTCTGCCTGACCTTTTCTTGAATCTGCCCTCTTATGTAGGAAGTCTTAGTCAAAAAGTAACTCTTTAAGTTCTATGGAAAATTTAACTTAGTGAGGATAAGGTCTGTCCTTAAACTTTATAACTTCTCAGATTCCCCTCAGCGTCTTTTTTCGTAGCAAAGCTTATCCTTGTGAAGCAATTTGACATTTTCCTCCAAAATCTGCTGCTTTGAGAATCAGTGGGAAGTACAGCAACTATTTCTGTAGAGTAATTCAATTTTCCTTATTAGACACCAAAGTGGATAAAAGTGCAGTGCTTGTGTGCTAAGATATTTGGTAAATAACAATTCATAAAAGAAGAAATTAGTGTCAGCATGTTTTGAGGACATGGGGTGTAAACTCTATTGTTGAGCATTCTTGGAAAAGAGCTATACTGGGATGCACGGCCTTTTGGAAAGTCATGTTTTGGACGTAAGTGATTGTGCAAACTATGGCCATCATTATTGAGTTAAAGTGTCACATACTTCTTACTGTCGTAACACATAAGGTGTGGCAGGTGCCAATTTAGAGTTTCTAGGAGTCACCTCTAGATTTCTAGAAGTCCATCTCTGGAATCTAAGGGTGCAAACAAATTAGACATGGCATTTACCCTGTATGTATCTGTTTTGTAATAATGGATACAGAATGGATATTGTTTGCTATGGAAAATTTGTGTCCTATCAGAACGGGGTAGTGGATACAGACATAGATCAAGTAAAAAATATTGGTACATATCAGATTAGGAAAACTAGTAAAACTTGTATAGGTCATATGATATGCAAACTTTCTAAATATAATACAATCTTTCAAAGCAGAACCACTGATTTAATGGCAGTTTCGGGAACCTAGGATTTAACCCCTTGAAGGTTAAAATAATTTCATTTATTTATCTATCAGTTATCTAAATTTTTGTAGTATATCTTACTTGTTTCAATTCATATTGTTATCTGTATTGTACCAAAGATAGGAATCAATATCTGTATATGACTGATGTGTTTATTCAAATCTGCATCGGTAGCTGATCAGATATGGATGCATCATGCACATACATTTGCGGATATCCATATGGTTTTCATCTCTATTAGTTCTCGTTTGAACTGTTCAATATTTGCAAGCACTTTATTGTGAAGATAATATATTCACCTAGGATTCTGTAGTATGTAGCACAAGATTTGGATTGATCCCAGTATATAGTAAAAAGGAGTTTTTCCCCCTAGAAACCACCTTAAAAATAAGGTAGTTATACGGAATCCACCTTTCAATTTCAATTTATACATAAACCACCTTTAAAGTGGGATTTTATTGCAATCAACCACCTCATAGTCAAAATTTTCACTAAAACCCCAAAATTACCTTTAAAAAACTCACATTCAAGGATTGTGACTCATTTTTTAGTGTTCAATCTTTTAATGATACAACTCATATACATTGAACTTGAAATTTTAAAGATTTTTTTGGTTTTTTAGTGAAAATTTGACTAGGAGGTGATTGATTGCAACAAAAACCTACTCTAAAGGTGGTTCATATGTAAATTGACATTAAAAGGTGGTTTCTATATAATTATACCCTATGTTTAAGGTGGTTTCTAGGAAAAAAGAACTTGTTTGCACAGTAGACTTTTAGAGCACCACAAGTTGGTGAACTTCAAAAGCAGTTAAGAGGATAATGCATTAGCATACATGATTTGGTCAATGTGGTTTCAGCTGTTTTCATTGAAGTTTTGTGGATGTTTGGATTTTCAGCTGTAACAGAGTATAAATTCTTTCACCCTGTTGTGTCTAGTTTCTCTTACAGTTATTCTTGTTCCATATGGTAAAAGTCAAAGATTTCTGAGATAATGATATGGAAGAGAGCTATAATGAACATGCCAACTTTATTTTGTTGCTTTTGATCTTTTATCTTGTTATACATTCATAATAGTATGAGCATTTCATTTTGAAAATCATTCACTGCTACATTTCAGATACCCAATTACTCAATAATGTTGCTGGGTATATTGCTAAATGATTTGCATTGTGGAATCATCTAGACATGCCAATCTGTGTCTGTTGCAAGTGTTCACTCTCTTGCATGTTCTTTTCATACAAGCCTTAGTTTTCTTGAAGCTTATAGCATTATTTCATATATTGTAGCGTATTTTCATCTAATAGCATCTTATGCCCACTTTCTAGTGCTCCTAGATGCGAACACTTAGTGCACGCGCGCGCCTGTGCGTGCGTGCTAGGGTTCACTCTCTTGTGTCTGTTGCGAGGGTTAACTCTATTGTGTGTTCTTTTCATACAAGCCTTTTCTTGAAATAATTCTATTATTTCACACACTGTAGCTTATTTCAATCTAATAGCATATTGTACCTACTTTTTGGTGTTCCAATTGACGCAAACATTTAGACCGTGTTCTCGTGCGTGCGTGGGTGGGTGGGTGAGCGTGTGTGCGTGTTTCTCATCTTCTGTTATATTAAAAAAAGTAGAAGACCAGAAAACAAATTATTCATGGTTTAAAAACCTTGTCTTAGAAAACTGCAATATCACTTATAAGAAGTTATATTGTAAAATATACTGAATTATCAGTTAGCTATAATCAATTTCTTATTGCGGGCAGATTACTTTTCAAACTTTTTGATTTTATGGTGGTTACCATTTTGGTTCTTGGATCCTATGAGTCCGTTTCTATTTAAACTTGTATATAGAGTATCGTTGATCACTCACCTAGTCACCTTTGTGTTTATTATTTTCTTATGATATTATGCATTAGTGTTTCATCTTTCTCTATTCCAATTGGTGAAAACATAGCTTCTTTGTTTTGTGCACCAACATCATCTTTTTATAATTTATGCCTGTAGATCCATTTGCTGCATCAATTGTTCATTTATATACTTACATAAAATGTTAACCCTTTTATTTTATTAACTTCTTCTTAAGTGATCTCGCGGGCATTTCATGTTTCTCCTCCTAATGTTTAGTTATCTTTTACCAGTTTCCAGAAGAGAGGAAACTTGATTTACTCAAGACTCTTGCTGGATGTTCCCCTTATGCGCCGGCGCAGGATTCACGTCAGCTTCTTCCCTCTATTGTTCAACTACTTAAGGTATTCAAATTTCTGCATGTTTATTCAATTCTTTTTTCTCCTCATACTTTTGGGTTCGTAACTTTCCTGAAATTACCTGGTGCATTTTTGGGTTTCAAATCCTTTACTGTTGACCTGTTTCCTGATTAATGTCTTCAGTGGATCAATTGTTCACCTAGTAACCTGTCGTTATGATGGAGGCTAATTACCCTGACACTTGTCTGCGTTCTGGTATCTGTGTCTGGCACGTGTGTTCTCGTATCCATGTCGTATCCATGTCTGATACGTCTCCATAAATATGCATACATTTACTTGGACGTGTACTCATTATGTAAGATGTATTGGTTTAAGACACTGGCTCATGAACAACTAAGCGAGCAGTTTTCTTACTTATAATCTACTTAATAAATAAAACATAAAAATGTTAGGAACTTTAGTTTTCATAACATGCGAATGAAAAAATAAAAATGTTCTCATGTAAATTATTGATTTTAACATGTATATTTAGTCATGTCCCCGGTGTCCTACTTTATACAAATTTGCATGTCTCGTACCCATATCCATTCTATAACCCGCTTCTGACCCATAACTGTGTAACACAGGATGCATATTTCCAGCATCTAAATGATGAGAACTTCTAGGGAATGTTCGGCTACCAGAAAGTAAATAAAAAGTAGAAAGTACTTAATTATGACTTTCGATGTGCAAATCTTGTACGGATGATAGAAAGTGAAAAGATGTAAAGTTGACGTGGCATGCATTTTTTGTGTCTTGTTTGGTTGTGATGAAAAGTAGACAATAGAAAGTAAATATTTAAAGCTAAACGTTAAGGAGAGAATAAAAAAAAATTAATTTCTCTCCTTTCTCTCCACTTCCTCAAATTATTTGAGAAAATGAAAAGGGCTGAAAACGTGATATGGCACCCTTCACCTTCCATTTATTTTTCGGTCACCTTCTAAGTGCCGAATAGGGAAAAAAAAGGGGAAGTGGAGCCACTTTTTAATTTGCGATTCACTTTCAGGTTGCCAAACATGCACCTGCTGATTTTATATTTGTATTAGGATTATTTGCTTCACTTTTAGATAAGTAGTAAACTTGTTTTTAAGGGTTCTTTTCACTTCAATACCTAGAGTTTCACCCATTTTTGATTTTAGTACACCGAAGTCCAAATCTACCAAAATTATACCCTCATCTACCTTACACTTGGTATCTTTTGGTGTTTTGACTTGTTGGCACTTCCATGAGAATTAGATTACATGATTGTTTTCTGTCAATTTTACCTTTAGGTATGAAATTCCCCTGAATTCCCTTTTTTCACCTTTGGGCAAATTTAAATTTCAGGGTACCAAATTTGAAAATGGGTTCAGCTTTTTGGTGTTGAAGTGGAACCCTTTTTTACTTCATTATTGGCAAGAGTGCATTATTTGTTTCATTTTTTCCCTCTATTCTTTGCAGAAACACATGCCAAGGAAGAAGATAGAAGAAGCAAATTTTAATTATGTTGAATGCTTATTGTACACATTTCACCACTTATCCCACAAGGTCATTTTTCTGCAGAGTCTTGTTTCTCTTGATAACTTCAAGCTTTTCTTTCCATTATACTTTTGTCCCTTTCCTTCTTTATATGCTGAAATGTATGTGCTGCAGGCTCCAAACTCTACGAATAGTCTTTGCGGCTACAAGATTGTTACTGGCCAGCCATCTGACAGGCTTGGTGAAGATTTTTCCGAAAACTATAAAGATTTCACTGAGAGGTACTTCTTTCAAAATTTTTTCTTGTTCCTTCATTTATTGTGTATTAAGCAATTTCATCTTTGACCTCGCTTTTCCTTTTGGACGACTACTATCTGTCTGTCACAATAACCTTATCAAGTGCATACTTGGTAACTGCTTGTGATTGATGTCAATGTTGATATCTTGTGTGCTATATAATAGTTGATTCAGCAATTGGTGTTAGTTTTAGTAACCGGATTTCTAGAAATTTCAAGTCTAATACTGTGGCAGGGAAATCTAGGGCTCATGGAAATTTATGGCTCTTTTCTACAGTTGAACAGTTAGTCTATCATAGACAGGTCCGTCTGCATCTGGAAAGCACGTGCGTCTGTCACGTGGTTGGATTTATAATCATGGTTGCTTTGGTTTATTTACTGAGACACTGCGTAGGCAATATTGAAAGATTTGTTTGCGACTTACTAATGTGAATTTGATAGTTTCACTATTTTATATTTTCGTCCATGTAAAACACAAAGGCAACATATGGATTCACACTTATTACATGTATCTTCACAAAAGGACACTTTTATTCTTTACTTCTAACTGCAATAAAGTGCTATACGTGAAGCCCTGTTTGCATCACGGGATTTGAATGGCCTGCAACTCATTGATAGAACAGAAATCATGAGAGAAGAAATATAAAATATACAAAATTTCCATGCAGAACTTCCTTTCTTTTCTGTTCTTTTCTATTTTGTGGAACCAAACTTCAAAAAGATCCTAATATGCACCCATGAGGGGCCAATAGTTCTAATGAAGACTCTAAATGGCTTTAGATACGTTTGCGTGACTGTTTTACAAGCTTCTATATATTGAAATGTCTTACGAGACTGTAAAATCCCTCCCTTCTTCCCCATTTCTCCCTTCCTTCCTCTTTCGGTGTACTTTAATTCCTCTTCACAACCCGCGCCACTCTCACCTCGTTTTGAGGATTCCTCCTTTTTCAATCGCGCCGCCTCCCCTCCCAAAAAAAAAAAATATGATGTCAAATCATATATTTGTATAAAAAAATTATCATGGGGCTTCATCTAACAACATGCCGATTGTTACTGTTGGTTCTATTAGAATCTAGCTTTCTCAAGTTCCATACTTTAATTCTCCTCGTTTCTCTATATGTGCAAGTAGATTGATGAAGCATGCTTGTGCAGTAAACTGCAGTAACAATGATTGGTTACATTGGCGCAGGTTAAGTTCTATTGAAGATGTTGTGAAGGTAGCTATGAAGAAACTAACCCAGGGGATGGCGGAGCAGAACCAGGCACTGTCTGCAGCCAAGACTGAAGAAACAAAGGCTAAAATTGTGAGTTGCAATGGAACCATCAATTGTGAACTGATTCGGTCATCTCATAAATTGATTTAATTGTATTGAAATCTTTGAATTCCTGCAGAAGCTGGATCAGCAAAAAACTACAACTGGGCTGCGAGTTTGCAACAACATACTGGCAATGACACAGGTAAGTAAGTGACCTTTGAACTATTCCTCAATCACAGGCAGAAAATTTTTCCTACAGATGGTCCTCTATAGGGAATCATATATGGAGGAAGGAGATTGCAACAAGTGCTCATCATAGATTTTAAAGTTACCGACTACATTGATACATTAGTTTGACCGCTGTTATACAATATTGGTGTTTTGCGCTGATACAATACACTGATATTGAAATGATTGCACTGCTTTAGAGTTACTAGTGGGATACAAGCTGTGATCTTTCTTTCTATTTGATATTTTTTATCCCAAGTGGTCCTGTTTAAATTAATCAGTACCATATATTATCATTTCCAGCCTCTTCATTCAAAAGCTCCTACATTTATTGGTGATAACAAAATCAAGCTATCCTGGAAGGAGCCAGCAAAAGCTTTACCAGCCCCGACAGGGTAAGAGATTTCTCTCCTATTATTGACTTCTCTTGTTATGAGTTCATTCAAATTTCTCAAATGTGTGCCCTGTTGTTACTTGGACTTCAGGAGTAAACGAGCTGCATCTTCTACCAATGGTTCCGTTAATAATGCTAAAAGGGTGAGAGGCGAAGGGCCTGTACGAAATCAGCTGGTGAGCCGAGCATTTGAAGGTGTATCTCGGGGCGGTGGGAGAGACAATGGAAGAAGGGGTAGGGTTTGGGGAAACCGTGGTAGAGGTAGAGGTTACCGTTAGTTCATTATGCCTTCAGGAGCTTCAAAAATGATCATAGGCCCCGTGCTGATTATAATTTATGTGAAGTCAATGAAGAAGAGTGTAGCTGCACTCCAAAGCAAATTAATATAGCTCTTATTTACATTATCATGTAGTTTTGACATGACATCGTTCCGAAGATTGGAATATTAACGCAGCTGTACAATTTAGAGATTGTAGAGTATTTTTTTCATTTTGGTTCAAGGAGAATGTCATGGTTCAACTTCCATTTTATTCCATGCATATAGTGCATTTCTGGTGGTGGTAGTTTCATACTGAGTGCTGAGGATCTGTCTGGAGTTCATTCTGACTGATTGAGGAGATTGCTTCCAAGATGTACTTTTTAGTCATTGCTATGAAAATGTAAAGAGTTTAAATGTACCGCTTCGGCATGTTTGTAATTGGCAAGGGGTGACCATGAGAAACAGTAATGCAATATTATCAAAAGATGAAGGGTAGCAATGCCATTTTGAGAGGATTAGCTGCATAATTCGGTTGTTCATATTATGATCATAATTCGACTGTGCATGTTATCAGCTAGTAGGAATCCTAGTAGAATCAGTTCTATAATTCAGTATGGGGATGTCTGGACTTGGGATTTGTAATTTATTTTAGTGTGGGGATGTTTGGACTTGGGATTTGTATTTTGTCCTTGGAGTTCTCAACTAACTAGGGGTGGAAATGAACCGAATTCGAGCCGAATACACATTATTTGGATTATGATTCAGTTAATATTTTGATGAATTCGAATTCGAATTCTCGTTGAATAGGAAAAGAATGTTCAAAGTTGGTTCACTATTTGTTCGAATATTTGCTAAACATTCACGAGTAATTTATTCACACACTGATAAAGTCACAAGATTTTTAAACATGAGCTCTTTAGTTCCAAATCCTTTGTCTGACATAAATTTTTTGGCTAAAGGGCACTTATGAGAATATTTTAAGAAATATGTCATGACAACTAACATAAGGTATTAAGTTACTTTCTTACCACTTAGAATATTTAAAATGCTGTTTTTTATAACTAAGAATATTTAGGTGCAAATGTGGTGAAAGTGTAAAGGTGAAACTTGAATTAGCACTTGCCGCTATTCACTCAGTAGATGATCAGGTGAGATGGTAATTGGAGGAGGACTGATTGGTGATGCCAATTGCAGTGTTCGTTCGGAGATTCCACCATATCCTTTTCACTTGGGAAAGCAACTCTAGCCTATATTCTTTGTCTTGAATCACAGAGGAAGGGTAAGAGCTCGGATCTTAGATCTCCCCTCTCTCTCTCTCTTTCGACTAGTTTCTAGTTCTTGACTTTTCTTTTAGGAGGAAGAGCATGAGCAGGAAGTTTTTTAAAGAAACGAAAGGCAAGGAGATTGTCCGAATAATGGATAGCGTTAGCAAAATGGATTTCAGATCTATCGAAGGGAGTGCTCATCGCAGATACTCGTACCTCTTTTCCTTTGATTATATACTTAATACAATGTTGGTATGTTGATGGGGCCGCTTGGTATTTATGAATCCATGGTCTGCGCAGAAGAGCATTTTATTGAAGTACCATTTTTTTACAATTTAGGGTATTAAAATCTACTTTTTTGCAACTTAGAGTAACAAGATGTATTAATATGCTATTTTTTTACAACTTAGCATATCAAAGTGTTATTTTTTACAACTTAGGGTGCTTAAGTATAAAAGTAGTGGGACAATAGGGTGTTTAAATGCCTTTTTAAATACTTTCTTTAACATTTTACTTAATTGTTAGGAAAAATTGCTTCAAGGCCCCAAAATTCAAGTTTCAATGTGCCCCAGTCCCCCCAACTTCCCCCAATGTGCTGCAGCCCCTATAATTTGAAAAAAATTATGTCCAGGCTCCTTTCCCCAAGTTCATCCTCCAAATCCTGATTTTACCGCTCTCCCGCGCTACACCTCGCGCCTTCCCTCCCTCCGATCCCCTCCAGCCCCCTGCCCCGCCTCCCTCCCACCAGCCACCTCCCCCCCTCCGCTCGCCTCCTCCCCTGCTCTGGCTCCTCTTACACCTCCATCCTGCCTCTGTCCGCCCTGCCCCCTCTCCCCCGCCCCCAGCTCGCCTCCCTCCTGTTGATAGCAGGTTCCTATATATTTCCTATTATTTGGTAATATTTTGGTAACAGGTCATTGGGATTCCTAATCTGTTTTGGTAACATGATTCCAAATCTATTTTGGTAATAGGTTATTAGGATTCCTAATCTGTTTTGTTTTTTGTTTTAGAATTCATAGTATGTTTATGATTTTAGGATTCCTATATATATGGAACAATTGGAAGAGAGAATTGAGAAGAAAATTAGGGATATTTGGAGCACAGAAAAAAGGTATTTTCTGAGCTATTGGTTAGGGCTTTTTTTGTTTGGAGAGAATAAGAGATTTGTTGGTGAGATTAATTGGTGAGTTTGAGTGATTTATAATCTCAGTTTGTATTCTTGTTTGTGTTTGTGGTATTGATTTGGTTCGTTTGGCCTTCTCTCGACGTTCGTTTGATTTGATTTCTCGTAGCATGTTGGTTTAGTTGTTTGGCTTCCGCAGCGCACAATAAGTGGTATCAGAGCTTGGGCTACGCTTGGACTATTTGGAGGAGTAGGTCGTTTTGGAGGCTCGCCTAGGGCTTTGTTTGGTGATAAATGTGAGATTTTTTTGGCAAAGACTATCTTTTCCAGTTTTGGATCTATTCTTCATTTGTTCCGTATTTGTTTTGATGCTTTGAGAAAGATGGTCGGGAAAGAAGGAGTTGTGGAGGGTACTTCCGACGTGAAGACCGTCCAAAGTTTGAATATCCACTCTATGAAGATAGATGTAGAGAAGTTTAATGACACAAACGATTTTTGTTTTTTTGAGATGTGAAGTCTTAGATGCGCTCAATGCACAAAATTTGGAAGATATTTTGGAGTTGAACGAGAAACCGGACGACATTGAGGAGAAGGTTTGGAAAAATATGAATAGAATGGCGTGTGGTGTGATTAGATCTTATTTGGCTCAAGATTTAAAATATGATGTGATCAATGAGACTTCGGCTAAGAAGATACGGGAGATCCTATAGGGCAAGTATTTGACCAAGAGTGTAGAGAACCGCTTGCATTTGAAGTGGAGGCTTTATCGCTTCCAATTGAAGAAGGGGATCTCCATTGGTGATCACATGAACCACCACACGAAGCTTCTTACGGGTTTGGCGAATGTAGATGTGATGATTGAAGATGAGGACAATGTGTTGTTATTGTTGAGTTCCTTGCCTGACGAGGAATATGAGACCTTCGTTATTATTCTTATTAATGGGAAGACATCTCTTTCTTATAATGATGAGGTCACTGCTGTACTTGTGAATTATCAGCTTCGAAAGAAGGATAAGGAGACTTCAGTTGAGCCGGTAACGGGGGCATTGGTCGCAAGAGCAAAGAGTCCAAACCATGGTAGGAGGTCGCAGTCTAGATGGGCAAATCTTGGAGTTCGTAGGAATCAGTGCACCTTTTGTAAAGAGAATAAACATTGGAAAACCGAATGTCCAAAGTTGGTTGATCGAGCCGGGAAGAATAAGGGGAAAGCTATTTAAGCTCTAGAGGTGAATGTTGTCAAGGCTAGTGGCAATAATTCAGATTAGGATTCTTCAGGCTACTCGTTATCTGCACTACCGTCAGTTTATGTTGCCGACTCTACAAAGTGGATGTTGGATTCGGGTGCTTCTTACCATATTTGCCATATGAGGGATTGGTTCTACAGCTTTCAGGAGTTGGAAAGAGGGGGGTCGTGCTCATGGGTAATGATCATGAATGTCCTATTGGTGGTATCTGTACCGTTCGGATTAGGATAAGTGACAGAGTGATTTAGGAGTTGGTTGGAGTGAGGTTCGTTCCTCAGTTGAAGAAGAACATCATTTCACTTAGAGCTTTGGAGGCAGCAGACTATATGGTGACCTTGATCGATTCACGTTTGAAGGTCACATTGGGGTCCATGATTGTGATGAAGGATGTCAGGAGGAATAATTTGTATTATTTGATTAGGAGCACGGTGTTTGATAGAGAGCTGATGACTTCTTTGGATTTGGCTAGACTGTGACATTTGTTAAGGCTGGGTTATTTGATTGGTTATGACGTGCATAGTTTGTTGAGGAGTGCTTTGACCTGCAGATTGAAGTCCTTTGAGCATATTGGTATGAGCAAGAAGACCGAGGTGGAGTTTGGCACTTCTATCCATCGATCGATGGGTCTTTTAGGTGGTGTTCAGTCAGGTATTTGGGGGCCTTCCAAGGAGGTATCATTGGGAGGTAATTGATATTTGATTTTCGCAATTAGGGATTGTTCTAGGCATTGGTGGGTTGCAACCAGGTCCCGTTGGTGTGAAGTCCTAGAAGTCAACAATAATTGGAAGAAGTGTATTGACAGAAAGGTAACCCGTCATTCTAGCTTTGGTAGGGGTTCTTTCTTGCATTTGTGCCGAGCTCATGACAGTTTGAGACACTTCATTGATGTTGAGACATTGGGGCGACGAGATGAGATGACAGTTTTGATGGGTCGTTCCTTACTGGAGGGGGATCAGCGTTGGTTGTCGAGCATTGGTTTTGGTTTTGGAGCTTTGACATATTTGGATCATCTTGGTCATGGGTTGCCGACTGCTGCGTGTGGAGATTTTGGATCTGGTGGAGCTGCTTTAGATTTTGGGTTGCGTCGGATATTTGGTTGCCTAGCATTTGGTCACATCGAGGATGTGAGATTTGATCTGATTGCACATTTGGGATTCAGAAGTTCGTTTCATTATCAGTTAGGATCTTCTGATTTTGCTCTGAGCAGATAGTCACATTTGACTCTCGGCAGGTGGATAGTGTTGATCAGATCGATCATTGGTTAACTATTACAGTTCCGAGGAACTTCACGTCTCATGTTAACTATTATAGGTAACATGTTAACTATTACAGTTCACACATTGAGCTCAAAACATATTTATAAAATTATAATAGTTAACATGTTATCTATAACAATTAACATGTTATCTATAACAGTTAACATAAGCTCGGATGAGCTAGCATGAGAAAGAGAAAGGGTAAAATTAGGATTTTAGGAGCTGACATGTCTAATCATGAGCCGGAACCATGATGGAGGGCCCTAGACACAAATTTTTCAAAAAAAAAAGGCTGCAGCACGTTAAAAAAATGTGAGGGACTAGGACACATTGAAACTTGAATTTTGGGGCCTAGAATTAATGAGGGGCTAAATTTTATAAAGGTAAATTAATGAAATATCATAATAACTCTAAAAATTTTATATATGTCATGGGCTAATTGTGCAGATACCAGATTGCATTTCTAATTTAATGAGGGCTAAATTAGAAAACTACAAGTCCATATAAAGGGGTTATGGTCCCTAATCTTAGGGTTGAGTTCTCATTCTCTTATCCCCATCTAAAGAGAAATCTTAAGAGAGAACCCTCAAGATTAGAAGATCCAAAATCCAAAATTTAGATCAGTGCAATGAATTCAGATATAGCTTCCGCTCTTTTTTTTTAATCTCTATGACTTAATCACGGTTAAGTTCAACAAAACATCCCAAATAGAGTTAAATAAAAAGTGAATGGAAAAAGGCTCGTAATAGAAGGGAAAATAGAATCAATGCCCATTCATTCAGCAAAGAGATCCAAAATAGAATCAAGGCAATTCACAATCATGAATCACAGCAGCAGCCATCACAACCATGAACCACGACCATTATTCAACTAAAAACATATATAAAGAAAATATCTTCAGTCTTGCAACTAATATAAGTCATGATAAATGCTCATCTAGAAGCTGAAGAAACTGCGAGAAGTTTGGTGAAGAACATGTGTTAGAAGAGCTCAGGGTTCTGTTTGGGAGCTGCACGGTAGACCGCGGTGCAAGGTCGGTCGACCGCGATTGTGCACGGATCCAGGATTTGTGCCTAGACTTGGCGCGGTTAACCGCCACGGTCGATCGCCAGACCCTGTATGCGATTTATGGTCTCTGTCGTTGGATCGCGGTCGACCGCGAGATTGGGGGCGGTCGACCGCCAATCGGGTCAAAGCCCAGTTTTGGTTTCCTGTTCTTATTTGGTTTTGATGTTTGTATAAATACCAATACACATTCTAGGGTTTCTTAAGGTAAGAGTTTGAGATATTTGGAGCACAGAAAAGAGGTATTTTCTGAGCTATTTGATTAGGGTTTATTTGGAGAGATTAAGAGCTTTGTTAGTGAGATTAGTTTGTTCCTTCGAGTGATTTGTAATCTCAAGTTGTACTCTTCTTCTCTATTAGTGAAAACCCCATCCCCTTCTTACCCCGTGGACGCAGGTAGTTGCCGAACCACGTTAAAATTGGTGTTTTGTTTGTGCATTAATTTTGGTTGGTTTTGGCCCTCTTTGATCGGCGTTTGGTTTGGTTCCTCGACACTGTTTTCAACAACAATTGGTATCAGAGGTCGGGCTACGCTTGGGCTATTTGGAGGAGTAGATCGATTTGGAAAGCTCGTCTAGGGTTTCAGCTGGTGAGAAAGGTGAGATCTTTTAGGTAAAGCTTCTTTCTTTTCTCGGTTTTGGATCTATTCTTCGTTTGTTTACGCATTGGTTGTTGGTGTGTTGAGGATTATGGCCGAGAAAGAGGGAGTTGAGGGTGGTTCTTAAGGTGTGAAGATTGTTCAAAGTTTGAGTATCTACTCGATGAAGATTGACGTGGAGAAGTTCAATGGTACTAACAATTTGGGACTTTGGCGATGCGAAGTCTTGGATGCGTTCAATGCACAAAATTTGGAAGATACGTTGGAGTTGGACGGGAAACCGGACGAAATTGATGAGAAGGTTTGGAAAAAGATGAATCAGACAACGTGTGGTGTGATTAAGTCTTGTCTCAAGATCTAAAATATGATGTGATGAATGAGACTTTAGCTAAGAAGATTTGGGAAGTCCTAGAGAGCAAGTACTTGACGAAGAGCGTTGAAAACCGCTTGCATTTGAAGAGGAGGCTTTATCGCTTCCAATTGAAGAAGGGGACACCAATTAGTGATCACATGAATCACTATAGGCTTCTTGCAGATTTAGCCATTGATGTCATTGTTGAAGATGAGGACAAGGGTTGCTATTGTTGAGTTCTTGCCTAACGAGGAATATGAACGTTTGTCCTTACTCTTATTATAGAAGACTCTCTTTCATATAGGAGGTACCGCTGCAATTCATGAATTACCAACTTAGGAAGAAGGACAAGGAGACTGTCTATTAGCGCGGTAGCGGGGGCATTGGTTGCAAGAGCAAAGGGTCCAACCGAGGTAGAATGTCACAGCTAGAGGGCACATCGTTGGGAATTCGTAGAACCATTGGCTTTTTGTAAAGAAAGATGGACATTGGAACAGCTGAATGCCCAAAGTCTGAAATGACAANNAAAAAGATGAATCGGACAGCGTGTGGTGTGATTAGGTCTTGTCTCACTCAAGATCTAAAATATGATGTGATGAATGAGACTTTAGCTAAGAAGATTTGGGAAGTCCTAGAGAGCAAGTACTTGACGGAGAGCGTCAAAAACCGCTTGCATTTGAATAGGAGGCTTTATCGCTTCCAATTAAAGAAGGGGACATCCATTAGTGATCACATGAATCACTATACGAAGCTTCTTGCAGATTTAGCCAATGTAGATGTCATTGTTGAAGATGAGGACAAGGCGTTGCTATTGTTGAGTTCCTTGCCTAACGAGGAATATGAGACGTTTGTCCTTACTCTTATTAATGAGAAGACATCTCTTTCATATAGTGAGGTCACCGCTGCATTCATGAATTACCAACTTAGGAAGAAGGACAAGGAGACTTCTATTGAGCCGGTAGCGGGGGCATTGGTTGCAAGAGCAAAGGGTCCAAACCGAGGTAGAATGTCACAGTCTAGAGGGGCACATCTTGGAATTCGTAGGAACCATTGTGCTTTTTGTAAAAAAAGATGGACATTGGAAAGCTGAATGCCCAAAGTTGAATGATCAAGCCGGGAAGAATAAGGGGAAAGCTATTCAGGCTTCAGAGGTGAATGTTGTCAAGGCTAGTGGTAACGATTCAGATTTGGATTCTTCGGGCTACTCATTTCTACACTGCCGTCAGTTTGTGTTGCCTACTCTACAAAGTGGATGTTGGACTCGGGTGCTACATACCATATTTGCCCTAGGAGGGATTGGTTATCCAGATTTCAGGAGTTGGAAAGAGGGGATTTCGTGCTCATAGGTAATGATCATGAATGCACTATTGGTGGTATTGACACCGTTCGGATTAGGATGAGTGACAGAGTGATTCGGGAGTTGGTTGGAGTGAGGTTCGTTTCTCAGTTAAAGAAGAACATCATTTTACTTGGAGCTTTGGAGGCAGCAGGCTATAGGATGACCTTGGCGGATGCACGTTTGAAGGTTATATTTGGGTCAATGATTATGATGAAGGGCGTCAGAAGGAGTAACTTATACTATTTACATGGGAGCATAGTGATTGATAGAGCGCTGCCGACTTCTTTAGCTAGACTGTGGCATTGTTTGGTACTGGGATATATGATTGGTGATGCCGTACATAGGTTGTTGAGGAGTGCTTTGATATGACAAATCTGCAAGCGCACAGACTCGTTGTAGCTATCAAGGTCGATCTCACAAGGACTAGGGGTTATCTACCAAGTTTCACGTTTTCAACTAGCTAAATCAATGAGTGAATTAGAAGAGATTAAATAAAAAAAATAAAATAAACAACTAATTGGATGGAATTCAATATAATGAAGGACTAGGATTAAGTTATCACCACAACTTAGGTGTTCAATGATGAATTATTTCAATTCTTGGTGTTGGTTTAATCTAGAAAGGATGAATTAGCCTAAATTAATCTAAAGCCTCTTTTAAGGTCTAAAGATCGTTCCTAATCAATCATAATCAATCCTAATTAACCTACTTCCGTGGAATCAAGATTAAATTAAACACATTAAGCTTTATGCTAATCCTAATCAAAACCCCAAGGAATCTAGCCTACTTTCGTGGTTTGAGTTCCCTGCTTAATTTCTAAGGATCCGGTATTAATTTTCCCCTTTCAGTCCTTCAATTAATTACCTATGATTGCTAATCCGGTGATCAAGCGAATCAACAAGATTAAAACACAAGAAATTAAGTTTAAAGATCTAAACTTTCACCAAGAATATATATATTAATTCATCATCAATCACCAAAAAGTTGGGTTCTTTCCCAACCCTAGACAAGAAATCTACTCACACATGATTGGAATAAGAGAATATATCAAATAATTATGCAAATCAATCATAAGAAGAAATTAATCAAAGAGAGGAAAGAATTAACCCGTTTTTCAATTGAGATCTTCAAAATCAAAACTTGCAATCCAATCTTGTACAAGAAATTAATGTCTTTCTTCAATACTTGAACTCTAAAAAAATTGCTAATTGATGGCTAAGAGAACATAACAAAAGATATCCAAAATGCTAAGTCAAAACATCTATTTATATATCCCCAAAAATCTAGAAAATAACTAATTCTCGTGCTACAGGTGTGGTCTGCACCACACCAGGGTGTGGTAGGGGCTGTTTTGCTGATTTTGTGCTTCTTTGTACAGGTTTTGATATTTTGGACGTAACTTCTTCGTTCGACCTCGAAATAAGGTGATTCGAATTGCGTTGGAAAGCTGTTGAAGATATATACAACTTTCATCTTTTGAGTTTTTCTTGATTCAAAATGCATCATGGTTGAATTTCTAATTCTTCATACTCGTGCATCCGTTTCCTTCTCGAACTATGCATTCCAAATCTTGTTGTTGCTTCAAACTCTTGTTTAACTTCCGTGCATCCGTTTCCTTCTCGAACTATGCATTCCAAATCTTGTTGTTGCTTCAAACTCTTGTTTAACTTCCAACGATCATCAAATCTTTCAATCTTGACATTCCAAATCTTGTTGTTGCTTCAAACTCTTGTTTAACTTCCAACGATCATCAAATCTTTCAATCTTGGGCCAATACCTACATATAAGAACACAAACCATAGTAGTATCCTCGATCTAAACATGAAATATGTATTAAACACTCGTAAATCATGCTTGAAACACACTAAGATAATGCATATTTTACGTGTTTATCAACTCCCCCAAGCTTAGACTTTTGCTTGTCCTTAAGCAAATAGACAATAAAGAAAATAGGAGGAATGAAAGCCAAATAGAGTAGGGATCACCCCCTCATCAATCATTTAACCAATATCAAACATATCACAAAACAAATACTTTTCATCGGGACTTAATAAATTAATTTCCAAAACTCTCAACAAAATCACATATCAAAATTTATTTACAATCACAAGCGTCACAAGTCAAAGATAGCCATCCTATCCAATTCTCAAGTCAAAGTAGAAAAAAAAATTTCATGTAACTAGCTTCAATTAATCCCGAAGTACTAAAATTAAGACCTTTAGGTAGTTAAATTGGTAGACCTCACTTTAGGATAAATGGACTCTCAATCTCTCATGTGTCTAAGGATAGGATTATGTTACTCAAAATTCTTCCGAATGGATGTATTCAATCCATAAGCTTGCAATTCATCTCAATTCTCCGCCACTTTTAAAACTAAGGTATGCAATAAAATCATGAGGTCTTTTATTTGGTTGTAATGGGGCTAGGGTCAAAAGGGTAGGATAGATATTTAGGATTGGTTGAAAGCCTATAACTAGTGGAGCGATTCTTGAAAATATTTGATCTCAAAATAAGATCAATGAAATTCAAACAAACTCCATCATCTATCAAAAACTTCTTCCAACTACTCTCTTTAGTATGCCACACCCGCAATTACATACACCATAAATATGACACTTTATTCATCTTTTTTTTTGAATTGAATTTTTTTTCTTTTCTTAATAAAAGAAGCAAACACCTACTTTCACACCCCAAGCTTACATTTCATTGCTCACATAACCCGTTATATCATAAATTGTGCTCCACTAGCTTAGACAATGGGTAAGAAATACAATCGGGTTTGGAAGGTTATATATGTGGGTTAAATCAACAAAATTAGGCTCATAGGCTCAAGGGAGCTAATCAAAGGGAATAATAGCGTATGGTAGGCTATTTGGCTAATGTGGACTATAAACAAAAAATGTGCCTCAATCACCTTTTATGCATACAAAAGTTATATTTGGCATTGAAGAGATTCAATGCAAGTTCTAGTATCCTACACCATTGGAGAATATCACACAAGAAAAGAAAATAATGATTGGATATGTAATGCATCCAATTTCAGGCTCAAGATCTCACCGGTTTTATTTGTCTACCAAATTTAATTTCCCTCTTGTCTCAATAGAGTAATGGTTATAACGCTAGCCACATAAATGCTAAATCCTATAAGACAAGAGAACATTCAAGTCCAGTTCTCCCATATTGTTAACTTGCAATCAAAAGCCTTTGATAATAAGTTGAAAGGTGGTTTAAAAAGTTGCCAAGTCCCGATTAATGAGCATCTATCTAGTTCAATGATCGATAAAGGTTAAGCATGCATGTCATCATCAGGAGATCATTTCCCTATTTTGTTTTTGTTTTTTTTGTTTTTTTTTGTTTTTTTGTTTTTTTAAAGGAGAAACAAAGCAAAAGAAAAACTAAAATAAAAGAAAAATAGGCAATTATAGACAGGCAACCAATGAATGAACAACCCACACCCCCAAGCTTAAGATCTACATTGTCCCCAATGTAGTATGATAGAAATAAGTGCAAGGGTGCAGGAAACATACCAGTTCACTGTTCAGAAAGAGGTGGAGTGGGGGCATCCTGACGGCGTTGCCACTCATGAAAAGACTGCATCATATGGTGAATAGAATCCAGGAGTTGTCCCTGACGTTGTTGCTCTTGCTCGATGGCACCTACACGGTTAGTAAGGGAGGCAAGGGAAATATGGATAGCTGATAATTCCGCTGACCAATCAGGGTGATAAAAAGAGTTAGTTCCCCTGGTAGGCTCAGCCTGAATAGGGATCGGGGGTACAGTGTCAGCATCCTCAGCTGGTACAACCTCGTGACCATTACAATTCAGAAAATCAGATGTGAGGTAGCACCAATTGGTGCGATCATGGATGGTTGTGCGAATAGGATCAGGTAGTGGGAAGAGATAATTGTCCTGGAAACATAACCATAACCTATTGCCCTTATTACAAATCAATTTCATATGTAGACAAGCATCTATTCTAAGCAACTTATCAGTTTCATTTTCATTTAGACATGCATTCACAATCACAGGATATGTAGAGTCAGGGCCAAGAAATTCATACCTTAAAGAGGAAGGAAGATGTTTTAATTCTACCTTTGGCGCATTATCCTCTTCACAAATAGATCCTCTTGGCTCTAGCATCAATCTTTCAAGCCTTGCATTTCGAAGTGGAGCAGTTGATGTTGGTTCTAAAGATTGAGCATACGCGGCTACCTCGGGGTCTTCATCATTTATTGAACCTTCGCTTACCAAACACTTCTTAAGTGGATCAGCTGAGTAATGATTTGCAAGTTGCTCATGTGTACACTTGTCAATCACGTCGACCATGTAACAAACTTTATCAGTTAGGGGGAGTTTCATAGCATTGCTTAAATCAAATTCTACCATCTCCTCTCCAATATTTAGAGAGAGCCTTCCATTTTTAACATCAATTATAGCACCTGCAGTAGCAAGGAAGGGTCTTCCTAAAATAATTGGAATGTTAGAATCTTCTTCTATTTCCAAGATAACGAAATCGACCGGGATAAAGAACTTACCGACCTGGATAGGTGCATCTTCAAGTATACCTACCGGATATTTTACCGATCGATCCGCCAATTGGAGTGATATCGTGGTTGGCTTCAAATCACCTATGCCAAGCTTCTTACAAATAGACATCGGCATCAAACTCACGCTTGCACCTGGATCCTTAAGCACAAGGCACGGTTAATAGAGACATTACCAATAACACAAGGAATAGAAAATGAACCTGGATCCTTAAGCTTAGGAGGCAGCTTATTCTGGATGATAGCACTACACTCCTCAGTAAGGGCCACAGTCTCATATTCTTCCAACTTCCTTTTGTTAGATAGGATCTCTTTCAAGAACTTAGCATAAGAAGGCATTTGAGAAATAGCTTCAGTGAATGGGATATTAATGTGCAACTTTTTCAAAATCTCCAAAAATTTTCGGAACTGCTTTTCTAACTTAGCCTTAGCTAACCTTTGTGGAAAGGGTAGAGGAGGCTTGTAAGGAGCGGGAGACACATATTTCTCAACTTTTTCTTCTTCTTGTATTTGGGTTTCATTATCCACATCTATCACATTTTCATTTTTTTTCTTCATGATGACCATCTACCCCATCATTTTCCTTCATCTTGGGTCCCTCATATTGTTTTCCACTTCTAAGAGTTATAGCATTCACATGACTCCTCGGATTTGTCTCGGGTTGTCCAGGTAGCATGCCTGAAGGCCTAGAGGAAGAGCTAACATTTTGTGCCAATTGAGTGATTTGTGTCTCTAACATCTTGTTATGCATAGCTAGGGAATCCATCTTAGAGGCCAATTATTTTACCACCTCATTTGTAGTTTGTTGTTGCTGCTTAAATTCTTCATTCAATTTTGATTGAGTAATCACAAACTTCTTCATCATATTTTCCAAATTTGACTTTTGAGAAGGGAAATTGGATTGAGGGGGACGAAAACCAGGTGGACCAAAATTAGATGCGGGCATAGAATTTCCAGGTGGGTTTCTATAAGAAAAATTAGGATGATTCCTCCACCCCAGATTATAAGTGTTGGAGAAAGGGTCTCCCTTCTGATTAAAGTTATTAACATAGTTAACATGTTCATTATCAGATGTATTAAGGGATGGGGGGGTTTCCTAAATGACATTCAAGTGCAGAATGACCCACGTAACCGTATATCTCACATGCAATTGAAGTAGACGCCACAGAATTAATACTCAAGCTTTTAACCTTTTTAAATAAAGCATCAACTTTAGAGGATATATGATCTAAAACATCTATTTCATACTTGCCACCTTTTGATGTCTGAGCCCACTCGTTCACCCATTGATAGTGATTTTGAGCCATGTCTTCAATGAGAGTGTATGCCTCATCTATTGTTTTGTTCATCAAAGCTCCTCCTGCAGCAGCATCAACAGTCATCCGAGTGTTGTAAGTGAGCCCGTTGTAGAAGGTGTGAACAATTAACCACTTCTCCAGTCCATGGTGAGGGCACATCCTCAATAATTCCTTGTAGCGTTCCCAAGCTTCATAAAGTGACTCTCCTTCCTTCTGTACAAAGCTTGTGATCTGGTTCCTCATCTGTGCTGTTTTACTTGGAGGAAAATACCCCAAGTGGTGATGGACCCAGCGGGCAATGAGTGCAACCAAGCCCTAGCCTTGTCCTTTAAAGAGAACGAAAATAATTAGCTTCAACAGTGGGCCTTGTAATACTCGAATGCGTGCCTTGAGCATTTGGGGCAGCAAAAATCCTTAAGAAGCTGATTCTGATCACCCATTGTAGCTTGTTCTGTGTTCCTTTGCTCCCTTATATACCTTCTTATCTCTGCAAGAGTCACCGATAATTCAGGATTGTTTTCGTTGTGTACTTCTATTTGATGCCTTTGCATAAAAGAAAGTGAGTAGCCAAGAGAATAAAAATAAAATAAAAAAATCTAGTCTAGCTTAATAACGTAAGAACTCAATATTAACACCGTAGTCCCCGGCAACGGCGCCAAAAACTTGATAGGGCAAATCCGCAAGCGTACGGACTCGTTGTAGCTATCAAGGTCGATCCCACAAGGACTAGGAGTTATCTACCAAGTTTCACATTTTCAACTAGCTAAATCAATGAGTGAATTAGAAGAGATTAAATAAAAAAAATAAAATAAACAACTAATTGGATGGAATTCAATATAATGAAGGACTAGGATTGGGTTATCACCACAACTTAGGTGTTCAATAATGAATTATTTCAATTCTTGGTGTTGGTTTAATCTAGAAAGGGTGAATTAGCCTAAATTAATCTAAAGCCTCTTTCAAGGTCTAAAGATCGTGCCTAATCAATCCTAATTAACCTACTTCCGTGGAATCAAGATTAAATTAAACCCATTAAGCTTTATGCTAATCCTAATCAAAACCCCAAGGAATCTAGCCTACTTTCATGGTTCGAGTTCCCTGCTTAATTTCTAGGGATCTGGTATTAATTTTTACCTTTCAGCCCTTCAATTAATTACCTATGATTGCTAATCCGGTGATCAAGCGAATCAACAAGATTAAAACACAAGAAATTAAGTTTAAAGATCTAAACTTTCACCAAGAATATATATTAATTCATCATCAATCACCAAAAAGTTGGGTTCTTTCCCAACCCTAGATAAGAAATCTACTCACACATGATTGGAATAAGAGAATACATCAAATAATTATGCAAATCAATCATAAGAAGAAATTAATCAAAGAGAGGAAAGAATTAACCCGTCTTTCAATTGAGATCTTCAAAATCAAAACTTATAATCCAATCTCGTACAAGAACTTAATGTCTTTCTTCAATACTTGAACTCCAAAAAATTGCTAATTGATAGCTAAGAGAACATAACAAAAGATATCCAAAACCCTAAGTCAAAACATCTATTTATATATCCTCAAAAATCTAGAAAATAACTAATTCTCACGCCACAGGTGTGGTCTGCACCACACCAGTGTGTGGTAGGGGCTATTTTGCTGATTTTGTGTTTTTTTGTATAGGTTTTTGTATTTTGGCCGTAACTTCTTCGTCCAACCTCGAAATGAGGTGATTCGAATTGCGTTGGAAAGCTGTTGAAGATATATACAACTTTCATCTTTTGAGTTTTTCTTGATTCAAACTGCATCATGGTTGAATTTCTAATTCTTCATACTCGTGCATCCGTTTCCTTCTTGAACTATGCATTCCAAATCTTGTTGTTGCTTCAAACTCTTGTTTAACTTCCAACAATCATAAAATCTTTCAATCTTGGGCCAATACCTATATATAAGAACACAAACCACAACAGTATCCTCGATCTAAACACGAAATATGCATTAAACACTCGTAAATCATGCTTGAAACACACTAAGATAACGCATATTTTACGTGTTTATCATGCTTTGACCTGCATATGGAAGTCCTTTGAGCACATTGGGATGAGCAAGACCGTGGTGGAGTTTGGTACTTCTATCCATCGAGCGAGGGGTCTTTTAGGAGGTGTTCAGTCAGGCATTTGGGGGCCTTCTAAGAAGGCATCATTGGGAGATAATCGTTTTGTAGTTTTCACAGTTGGTGATTGTTCTAGGCACTATTGGGACGCGACCAGTTCCCATTGGTGTAAAGTCCTAGAAGTCAACAACGATTGGAAAGTTGCAACCCACTAATATTAGGACTATGAAATTATAGAGGCAAAGCAGGAGAACTTAGCATGTTCATATATGACCCCAAATGATGGTGCATCAGGAAGTAACTCTCATCACGGAATGGCATGTTCGAAAATTGATGAGGTGGTTGTCCAAAGTATGACTGATAAAATGAAAAATAACCACTATCGCCATGATGCATGGACTAAGGGGGTTGAGGTGATGGAGGTGGTGATGGAACTACGCCCTTACCTTTTTTATTATCTCTCCCACTTATTGATGTATTATCAACCACTACTAATTAAATAGAGAAAGTTAGATAACTAGAAGAAATAAAACATGAATACATGAATGAAAAGCAAAACATATTAACTAGAAAAAACATGAAATAGAGTTAAAGATACATATATGTGCATAAATAGAACAACAAATATGAAATTAAGTCTTAATGGTTACACCAAGATTATACTTATCACAGTAGTCCACCCACATCACCCAATAATGTTATCCCTAAGAGTCTTCCACTCATTTCTTGATTTAGTTTGCTCTTTTTGGGTTTGAGTTTGAGTAAAATTAAATAAATTATTGGCATTCTCATTTGCCACCTCACCATCAATGTCTTCATTAAATTCGGACTCATTGAGTAGTTCATCACTTTGATCCACAGTTGTAATGAAATTATGGAGTACCGTGCATGCGAATATGACATTTACTTGTGTAGAAAAAGGGTAATGTGGCTTAACACATAAAATCTTGAAACGATTCTTTAATATGTCAAATGCAGATTCAATCTTAGACCTCAAGGAAGACTGTCTTAGATTGAACAATTCTCTTCTATGCTTAGGTGTTTTACCCGAATGTTCCTTTAAATAATATTGAACACCTCGGTATGGAGAGATAAAGTCTGGCATGGTGGGGTACCCAGCATCACACAGATAGTATTTGCCTACAATTTTATTAAGAAAATTGTTAAGGAAGTCAAGTTTGAATATTAAATTTAAAATGTTTTAAGTTAAAATTTTATTTAATTACCATCATAGACTTTTAATCCATGTGGTTGTGATCTAGATAAATGTTTTAAGTTAAAATTTTATTTAATTACCATCATAGACTTTTAATCCATGTGGTTGTGATCTAGATAATGCATCCTGAAGAATCCTATAATCATTTGCAGACCCCTCCCAACCTGCTAAAATATATGTGAACAATTTATTTGGGGTGCAACACTAGTAGAAAATGAGCTTATACCTACGGAACAATAGCGACGGAAAATTCTGTCGCTATATATTGATTTATAGCGACGGAATTTTCCGTCGCTATTTATCCGTCGTTAAAATCTTTATAGCGACGGATTATTTAATTTTAGCGACAGATTTTATTTGTCGCTAAAATATTTTACGACGAAATTTTATTTCGTCGCTAAATTTGTTTTAGCGACGTAATTTCCGTCGCTAAAGAGTTTTTAGCGACGGAAATTCCGTCGCTAAAAACGAAATCAGGCAAAAATTTTTGGGCGCGGGCGCCCAAATTTTTTGGGCACCCGCGCCCGAAAATTAATAGCCCTAGTTTCCTCCCCCTTCTTATTTCAGCGACCCTGCCCTCTTCTCATTTCAGCCCCCCCTTCCGATCCCCACCCGCCCACCCCCGCTGTCCGAGCCCCCATCCCCTCCCTGGTCGGAAACTCGCAGCCCCCTTGTCCGGATCCCCCCCGTTAAGGGGAACCCGCGGCCCCCATGCCGCCCCCGTGTCGGAGCCCCCATCCCTCCTCCCGCTGGTCGGATCTCGCCGCCCCCATCGTCCCCGCCGTTCATCCGCCTTCCGCGCCGCCGCCTCTCTTCCTTCTCTCAAGGGGTACATTATATTTCTCTTTCCCGCCCCTCAATCTCTCTCGTCTTCTTCTCCCCCCTCTCATCTCTCCTTCTCTCTCCCTCTCTCGTGCGTCGCACGCCGGCAGCGAGCGACCAACGCGCGCGGCCGCCGGCGCTCGGCAGACGAAAGAGAGGGAGAGAGAAGGGAGAGATTGAGAGGGGGAGATATGCATGTAGTATTTTTATTATTAAATTTAATTTTTATAATTTTAGTTAATTTGGTAAAAAAAAAAATTATGCAAAAATTCAAACCCTAATAAAAAATATTCATATTGATAAAATTATTAATTATTAAAAAAATTAATTTAATTATGGTTAGGATTATGGTCTTAGGTTACGGGTTCGGTAGGGTATAGGGTTACGCGAGGTAGGGTTCGGGTTAGGGTATAGGGTTCGGTTAGGGTAGGTTTAGGGTTAGGCGTAGGGTTAGGGTTAGGGTTAGGGTTGTTAGGTGTTAGGGTTAGGTTTAGTTAGCGAGGGTTAGGCGTTGGGTTAGGCGTTTAGGGTTAGGGTCTAGAGGAGGGGTAATTAGTGGTGCGGTGGGGGTGATGTGTTGGGTGCAGGGTAGGGTTAGGTTTGGAGGTTAGGCGAGGTTATTGGGTTCAGGGTTTGGTTAGGGTTAGGATTAGGGTTGAGAGCGGTTGGTTAGGATTAGCGGTTAGAGGAGTGTTAGGTCGAGGTGTAGTGGTCGGTGATGGGTAAGGGTTAGCGTTAGGGTTAGGTCGAGGAGTGAGGCGTGAGATTTGGGTTAGGTCTGAGTTGCGGTGAAAGGGGTGAGGTGGAATGTGGGCTGCCTTGTGTAAGTGTGAGTTTGCAGGTTAATGATTAGGGTTAGGGTTAGGGGAGGCGTGAATGTGAGGGTGAGGGTTGAGGCGTTAGCGGTTAGTGAGCGGTTAGGGTTTAGGTGAGGGTGAGCCAGGGAATAGGGGGTGATGGTGAGGCTTGAGGTTTGAGCGTTGGGATTGCAGGGTTAGGGTTAGGTTAGGGTTAAGTCGAGTCGGTGATGTGTCCTCTAGGGCGGTCGCATGCGCTCAGGTGAGGATCGATAATTGGTTAGCGTAACTATTATATCGCTAATTACTCAGAAAACTACACACCGCAGCACTCATATTTCGAGCCGTAGAATACCCGTCCAATTAAATACATATATAGATCTCTTATTTTATTTGTCAAATATCGCGTACGAAGGATTCGGGGGTGGACTGCGATACGAGGCCATCTTGTTGCAGTCCCGCTAAACGTTTTTTTGTACTCGTATGTGAGAGGGGGCTTATATATAAATATTTATCTGGATCCTGTCCAGTTTGACGGGGTTTAGGTATGTAAACATGCGTGTATATTATTTTACTTGTGTTCTTGTGTACTTTCTTTCGTCAGAGTTTCGGCGGCGCTTAACTCGTTGTTCTCCGCTTGTACAAATTTGCCGGGAGGGATATGCATGAGTATATCCATCCCACTATACTTACTCGGAGAACGACATTGGGATCCTCTCCTAATGAATCCTCTTCTGAATACCTACTAATAAGCAAGATACTTGGCCTTTGATTTATCAATCAAAGCCATTATATCTAGGCCTTATCTCCCGCCACTTTTGGTGCATGGAGGAGATTCTTGGCCTTTGATTGATAAATCAAAGGCCAGATCTTTATAGAAAATATTAACCCCTCATTAGCGAGCAGGATCGCATCCGGCATTAGTACAGCGGGCGTAGTGCTGCGAATATTTTGACGAAATAAAAGTACACTGAACACACTAAATACATATACACGCTACGTTTACATACCTAATGGGATAGAAGCTTCCTTCTGACGCGCCGATCACCACACACTTTGTCCTATAACTTAAATGATATATGTAGGGATATCGCTCACTTACCATTAATTTCTTAATCTAGCATGCGGACAATTCCTGACAAAATCGTTAATGGGCATACCACTCGTGATCGAAAGGCATCTAGACATCTCGATACAAGGATGGGATAGAAGCCTTTCTAGGCCTACTCTGGACACCACCCTCTACGGCTCTCTTCAAGCGGTGTTGATTTTTTGTCCTTGTAAGAATTGTAGGAATGATAAAATTGCTCACTAGGAGTGACGCCTAAGTTTCCATCTGTCAATCAATGGATTTGATAGCTCTTATGTATTTTGGTTGCATCACGGTGAAGGCGTTCCAGTGATTGCCAATTAGAGGGAAGAGTTTACTGATGTCGACAATACCGACAATTGAACACAACTGATATGTGGAAGAAATATTCTTACGCGTGCGTCTTCGAGTGATGTTAACACTACTGATATGTTTCAAGATTTAGCCGATTGATGAGACTGTTGAAGAAAACGCAGTCACCGCTTAACGAGGGTTTGCCACCGAGTTCACCAAGGCTTTCTTTATGTTGATCGACTTCTTACATATGGCCAAACCACTCAGTGGGATGGCTGTTACACATTTCGAGATGTTATTAGACTTGCTCAGGAAAGTCATTCCAGGCGGCGAGAAGAGCATCCCCCAACTTATTATAAGCTCACAAGATTGTTGATACCTGGGTTCGTGATACAAAGAAGATAGACGCCTGGTCCTGAATGACCTGCATCTTGTACCAATGAAGTCGTAACTGAAGGTCTAGACGGAATGTCCTGACGTTCGTCATGTATCCCTGGGGAAAAAAACACGGCACATCTGAAGGCATATCATCTAATAAACAGAGCAGAATCCCTGTGAAAGCGTTCTCCGATATTTTCGCTAATTATTCCTAGGCTGCAGAGGTTTTATATGTCTGCCGAGTGTGCTGAGATATGCGATGACATTCGACCGTCGTAAAAGAGGAGCGGGAAATTGAGACATCCTGCCTGATGGTGAGGCCAATGGCAACACAGTCGAATCGTATAATACCCTGACTTTGGTAAGGAGTCCGGAATATTAGGCTGGGGGCTTCTAGGCGACGGATTTAATCCGTTTCGGAGTAATGAGCTTCATGCTTGGTCTACCTGGCCAGTGTTGCTCACACCGTACAACCTGCCGCCCGTCGAGTGTCATGAAGCAGCCATAACATGCGATACTGTCACTCTGATCCCTGGAAGATATTCTCCTTGGAAAGACATTTGATGTTTTCCTCCAACCATTAATTGACGACTTGAAGCTTCTCTGGATGAACGGAGTCAGCACTTACGATGCTTATGGATAAGGAGGCTTTCCGTCATGCGTGCAATGGTTCATGTGGACAATTAATGACTTTCCAGTCATATGCCTAACTTGTCTCGGAGCGATCGAGAAGTCAGATTGCTTGTCCGTGTTTGTCATGTCTCATGATTAGAGGGAAAGTCTCTGAATACAGCTCGGCAAGCTTCTGTTGATTGGCAACACATGATAGATGCGTATCCTCAGCGCACATCAGAAAGTTAGTAGTGAAAGTCGACGCATTAATCCAGAAATATCAGACCCTCTTCACCACCTAAGGCCACCGGGGAAGAAAAATATTTGAGCTTTCTACATTCTCTACCTAAAAAAATATTTTGGAAAGAAAAGATTCAACAAAGCAAAATTCCATTTGGGGTTAGAGAAAAAATAATTGAAGCAAAATTGTGAAGGTAGGGGGAAATGGTAAGACAAAATTGGAAAGGGAAATTAAACCCCCCTCGCACTGTCCAATCGCGATGTGCGTGTCTCTAAGGTACTGAACTTCGCATGGGATGGTCAAAATTCAGCATATTTTATCAATTGCCAATTGGCGTCACAACTTGGATGTCATGCACACCTCGAGAAGAACATATGCTGAGAATCTCTTGAACCACTTTGTTGCCAGACGGGGAAAGAAAATCAAATAGATTTGAACTTATAGGGCACGTCGAGACTGCAGAATTGAATCATCAGTCCGAAACTGCAAGCTATAGATAATTGGTGACGTAAGTTGTAACTCCAGTCCCGTGTCACACTGCGAAGGATGAGATCTCATTAATATCGGTGTTTATCTTCTTAAATGTCGTGAAGAACCGGATGTTTATTCTTAAATCATTTCATGCAAATGTGGCAATGACTTAAGAAAATTGGCTCAAGAACAATGACCATCTATTCTATTGCATCAACTTCTCCTCCGTTGCGTGCGAACATGCTGAAGGAAACTCGCGCTGATCGGTAATGAATTGCGGTTTTCTTCAAGGCAGTTGTGGCTCTCAAGGGATGATGTTCAGGAGTTTGAAAGAATTAGAGGGTCGTAGCCAATACTGAATAATTATAATTCTTCACGGCCTTCGGTCTTTATCGGTCATGTGTCATCTCACAATACATTTAGGATTAATGAAGGCCACGCATTCGTAGGTACCTGTTAATATCGTTTTGGCATGTCCCTGTGGCAAGTAATTTATTATAGACTCTATTAATATTGTTAAATTACTGTATATCATTTTTTTTTGGCACAAATTCATGAATACTATATGCTTGTAGGTATTTGTGGTTTCATTGAAACATTGATGCAATATCCTGCACGTCCTGAGGATTCGATAGCAGATAGACACTATATAAGTTAAATGGAGAGTTTGGGATAAATCATCTTCTTCCGTTAGCTTTTGCGGGGTGCTTGGATGACAAGGCCTAACCGTCCGAACGAATATATTTGACGGAAACATTTCTATAATTGATCGTGGGGAGTATCCTACTTAGTACGTCCAGTATGGAGGCTAGGATCAAGCCACACATATATCTTGAGCAATGATACTACATTTAACATATTACGCGACGTAATATTTAACTGTTTGAAATCAGATATCATATCATCAAATAACTATCTCTATTTAACTGTTGTAATGATTTTATTTAGCTTCACATCCGATATGTGCAGACTATCTCTTAACATGCGCAGAACAACAAAACAAAAGCAGTTCATGGACACACACTCTAGACATTCCCTGCCATGGCTGAAGGATCTAAGATTTATTTACAATTCTGATTCGTATATCAAATACTGTGCTGCAACAGATATTAACACTATTTGTTTTCTTTCTTAGTTGACCGACGTATTACGTAATGGGTTAACCTGCCCCCATGGAGAAAATATGTTTATATGCAAGCGGTCGCTTCTAACGTGGTTATATGCGTTTATGGGGCTATGTATCAACGGCTTACGGTTTAACACCATCGGTTTTCGGAAGAGAAGACGACAAACGCACAAAAGCGTGTGTTCTCGCCTGCCTTCTCGGCAACTCGTCATACGCTAGTTCAAAGATCTAAATCGTAACAAGGTGAAATCTATTTGCTACGGTCGCAGAAGACATTGTGAGATTTTCTCATGGGATTAATATGAAGTCAGACCATGTGATGTTTAAGGTTCTTGGAGTGACGAAAAAGGAAGGATGACTCGGTTACGCACTCGTTAATCTAAGTCTATATAAATATATCAGACTGAAAAGTAATGTTAGCTGCTCACGCAAAACAGTGCTTTTATGTCAAAGACTCATAATGAAAAATGACGAATGGGTTATCCTTAAGAACGCTAGATCCTACATTCATGAAGCCGTGTCTGACGAAGATCAATGAAGTGTTTATCTGTGCCGACGAAATAGTTGCTGAGTTTTTCATTGACACAAAAATAGTCTGGTGGCGAATGAAATTGCCCTTGGTCGCGCGACCTGATTCTGCGATTATATGTGAGCCAAGGCGCGTAAAAATCAAAAAACGAGTCGCACGGTAGATGTCGATAAAACTATAAGGACATCCTTTTGTCTGCAGACCACGGTCGCAGGCTACACCGCACACGGTCGCAGAGTAGAGCCTCAAACATCATCATAAGGACCATGTATCATGTTGTGTTAATGTAGTATAGTATGCCTTATATATCTGCTTTGACTGGTGTATCATCAGGTATAGTTTTTGTACTTGTATTATAGTATTGCCTTTATATTATCTGTTTTGACTGGTTATCATGTTACAGTTTTTGTCATGTATTATAGTATTGCCTTTATAATTTATCTGTTTGACTGGTTATCATGTATCAGTTTGTGTCATGTATTAATAGTATTGCCTTTATATTATTATGTTTGAACTGGTTATCATGTATCAGTTTGTGTTTGTATTATATAGTATTGCGCATTTATATTATCTGTTTGACTGGTTATCATGTATCAGTTTTTGTCATGTATTATAGTTTTGTTGGGTACTCATTATGTTTTCAAAGTATAGATGACAAAAGGATTACGTAAGAGAGCGCTTGAGAGAGTTTTTGGTAGACATTCTGGAGGCGACGCACATGGCTCTACGTCAGGTATTTTTATTTATTTATTATATCTGTACATTTCTATAAACTATTAATACGAGCCTAACATTATTTTTTCACATTTCCTACGCAGGCCGCATCGCTGCTACACATGACGGGCCGCCACAGGACACAGGACGAGGAGATGCTCCACCTGATGCGGAGACACTCGTTGATCCTGCCCAGCATGCAGAGATGCCGCCGTCGCCTCCTCAGGCTGCAGATGTATTGGAGGAGCGCCGATATGAGCCATATAGCGCAGCTGTAGAAGCTGCGCCACTACCGCCGGATTCTATTCCGGATCAGCGAGCCCACGACCCGGCCAAGGTGAAGGAGGATTGGGATGCTTATCATGATTTGCGACTTATCGCACAGCAGAGGTATGAACAAGCAAGGCGTAGATGCCTCGAATTGAAAGGTGTGTATAGATTTTTATAGTTTATATGTTAATATTTTAATTTGTATTATCGATATTGATTGATTTATATTTCGCCTGAATTTCATTTTTTCGTAGGTACCGAGCGACCTACTAGGCGCGGCCGCAGTGGTACCAAGCCAAAGAACCTCGTCCCAGATATTCGTCGGAGGGCCGTGATCCGATGGGAGAACGGCGTGCCTGTCGGGCCATTTGCTAACTCTTTCAACAATTTCCTCGCCGCTTTAGCCAGGAGACATGATTTCTTCAACATATATTTGACGTGGAAGTCGCAGCGGATTGATGCGCTGGTGGCTTGTTGGCGATATATATGTGTGAGTCATTTATTTTATAGTTTATATTATTTTGTTTAACACACTGATTTGTATCTCTTTTTTCATTGTATGCTGAAGCGATTTTTCTTTCTTGACGATTACGCTTATGCCTGGACTTACTGCTTCACGCAAATCAATCTATCGTTCAAGAGGTGGCGGTCAGAGCTGAAGAAAAAATATTTTACTCAAAGAACAGAAGATTGGGAGCGTTACTGGCATCTTGACGAGCGCGCCGATGGAGTTGATTTTTTTGCACTTTGCGATTATTGGGACACGGCCGAAGCTCAGGTATTATTGAAGTATATATCTTCGTTTATTGTTTGAAATTCTATATTATATCTGTTTAACATTCTTTTGCAGGAACAAGCTGAAATAGCAAGGAGGAACCGCAATGCACCACGCAGTTACGAGCATCACGGGGGCTTCAGGTCCTTCAGCCAGCATTATCATCAATTGGCGCTTGAGGTATATAATATATTAGCTCTTAGGTTATCAATTTGAGTATAATTTATGTGTTATGAGTTAATGATATATGTGAATAAAATAGGGAAGGGGAGAACTCGGGCATTTTGCAGATCGTATTCTGACTGGTTGGAGTCCAAATTACGCCGATGAAGTGAAGAAAGCGCAGAACCGGGATCTGGCTGTAAGTAGCAGTTAATTTGTATATTTAATTTTTATAACAATGCATTTTAAATGTGTTAGAATTGACCGGGTTGTTTTGGTATATCGTAGGAGAAATTACATGCTAAGGTGCAGGAGCAATTATCACAGACTCAGGTCGATTCTAACACTCCGACCCGATTAAGTAGAGAGGAGGAGGATAGCATCATCGAGACCGTCATTGGACCGAGTAGGAAGAACAGATACAGGTGGAGAGGATCCGAGCATCGGCCGTACGAGTCCAGTAGCACCTACGAGTCTGCAGCTCCACCAGGATGCAGTTCTTCTCAAGACCCGACTATGGAGCAGCGGATGAAAGCGATGGAAGATTGGCAGTCGCGTCGGGAGTCGGAGCTACTCCAGATGGCGGAGGAAGAACGGAGGCGCCGGGAGCAGAGGGAGCTGGAATTCACCCAGTTCATATCGACTCTGCCTTCTGATGCTCAGGAGGCATATAGGAGACGGTTTTTGGCGGATCAGGTAATATATATATATATGTATATTTCTTTTTTAATTAAATGAATTAAATATAAAATTCTTACTTAGTTA
>NC_033794.1:119375915-119419547 GCF_001876935.1 Asparagus officinalis | reverse complement strand
AAGAACATGTAGCCGAAAAGATGTTTTGAGTTTTGATTTAGTCGGTTAAATTTGGATTATAGTTGGAACAACATGGCACTTCAACTTCTTCTGACCAAATACACCATACTTGGTATTCCAATTGAAATCATTTGGTTCTCCACAAGACTTGCTAAAGTTCGGTTAATATGTTTTGATTGAAAAGTGTAACCCTGTGGTTTTCTTATATACCTCTTGGTACTAAGCTATTCTCATGCAAACATCCTTTGTGTTATGCTCTTTCTTTTATGAGAAATTAATCTTGGACCCAAAATCATGGGATCAATTACGGGGACAAGTAATGTGTCTCTGCGGTAAATCATTGGTGTATGTTGGAATCCCAAGAAAGTGATACATATCACCTTGTCCCTGTACTTGGTCCATGAAATTTGCGTGCAAAAATTACTCTTCTTTTATCATATAATAACATACGGGCATTTCCTTGATACTTCAGATCGGGAGGCCAGTGGTATTTTCCCTGGCAGCCGAAGGCGAAGCTGGCGTTAGAAAAGTGCTTCAGATGCTCCGAGACGAGTTTGAACTCACAATGGCGCTCAGTGGATGCACTTCACTCAAAGAAATCACCCGAAACCACATTGTGACCCCCGCGGAGCAGAATCGCATTACTCCTAGGTTATAAATCTCACCCTCAAAACTCGGCGGTCTATTTGTGAAGGAGGGAATGTTTCGACCAGTTTCTAAGAGTTTATATATGGCTTTGAACTATTGAGTTATTGTGACAGTGATGAATAATATTTTTCATATGTTGCTACTGATAGTGCGTCCTGTATATATATATATATATATATATATATTTCTTTTTTTAATTAAATGAATTAAATATAAAATTCTTACTTAGTTACGAGTATGCCATGTGACTAAATGATATCACACAAACTGTTACACACAAACTATATCTCTCTCCGAAACACAACTAAAATTATATACTTAATGTTTTTATGTGATGTTGGTGTTGATGGTGCGTGCGTGCGTAGCGATGGTTGTATTGGCTAGTGAGTTGGTTAGTTGGTTGTTATTTTATTTTGTTGTGGGGCGTTCGTGCGTAGGGTCGTTGGTTATGTTGTTGGTTGGTGGGTGTTTTCGTCGTGGTGGTGGTGGTGGTGGTGATGATGATGGAGGGGGAGGGGGTGGGGGGTAGGAGTTTGGTTGGTTCGTGGGTGGGGTTGGGGGATTGTTATTGTGGTGGTGGTGGTGTTATTATTGTTGTGTTGTGGTGCCGCATGCAGATGTATTGTCGTGATTGTTATGTGCGTGCTTGATGTTGGGTTTGGTCGTGGTAGGGGAGGGGGAAGTGTGGGGATTGGGTTGAGCTGGGTACTCGTGCGTGCGTGTGTGCGTGTCGGTGGAGATAGGTACGAGTGCGTGCGTTGTTAAAAACATGTGCGTGCTTGCGTATAATACATAAATGTATGCCATGATACTCTCTCTGAATCATATAACATGTAAGAATATGCCATGATACTCTTTTATTGCTATACTTGCATGTTATGCCTTGTTGTTTTACAATTTGTTACTTTACTGTAAAATTCAGTTTTTGATGATGTACGTATTGCTCTATAACGTTTTATTTATTTTTTTAGGCTGGGACTTCTCGACAAGGTGGAGTTGGTGATGAGGATGAGGATGATGATGATCGGGACTGAGTTTATTTGTTTTAACATTAAAAACAATGGGTGTGCTGTATAAACATTTCTAATGTTGGGATATTTATTATGTTTTTAGTGAAATAATTGTTATATATGCGTGAAATATGTGTTATATGTGCTTGTATTGTGTAAATTTATTGTACAGGTTATTGTTGTGAATTATATTTTACAGGAATTTCTTATTTTTAAAAAAAAATTTAAAAAATTTCAGATTATTTTTAGCGACGGATATTCCGTCGCTAAAAGCTCTTTTAGCGACAGAAAACTGACACGCCAGATGTGCACTAAACCACTTTTAGCAACGGATTTTCCGTCGCAAATAAATATTGGCGACGGAAAATTATATAGCGACGGATTTTCCGTCGCTATAAATCCGTCGCCAAAAATTTATTTTGGCGACGGAAAATCCGTCGCCAAAAAGTTATTCTATAGCGACGGAAAATCCGTCGCTATATACCCGTCGCTATCAATTAGCGACGGATTTGCCGTCGCTAAAGGTAGATTTACCTACCCTTACAATAGTGACGAATTAGCGACGGATTTGCCGTCGCTAAAGGTAGATTTACCTACCCTTACAATAGTGACGGAGTTTTAGCGACGGAATTTATTTTTTTCCGTCGCTAAAACTTTTAGCGACGGATTTTGGACTTTTGGCGACGGATTTTTCCGTCGCCAATAGTCCCCTTTGCAGTAGTGCAAGCTGCAAGCACATTCTGTGTAACACCTTTGTGGCCTTGAAATCGTGCAACAAGGTTAATCGAAAGCATTGCATCAACATGAGTCTCATCTATCATACCAATGCAATCCTATAATACGTATCACACACCTAAGTTAAAATTTACTTTCATTGATTATACATATAAATGTGGTTAGTATAGCGAGTTGTTAACGATCTCTTGGGAAATGTCATTGGGGGCTTGTGTCATGTAGCGTCCACGCAGGCAAATAATTTCTTGTAATACCTTATTAAAATATCTACTAATTGTCTCCTCTGATCTTATAAAATGAGATCTGATAATGCGATTTTTAGATTTATGACCCAAAATGTTCAGTGTTATGATAAGTTGTTCTTCTACTATTACATTTCTTGAGTCTTTTAGCAGCCTTTTGTTCCTCATTGTACTTGCTAGTTTAACAAAAGTATCACTCCGTATTCTAATATAATTTACACAACTATCACTAAAACCATTATAAACACGCTCTATGTGTTTAACTCTAGCCCTCTCTTGTCTTTTTTTCTCACTTGGACCACTACGAATTGATTTACGTCTAGCTTGCATTATCCTTATGAATGTAATTATTATAACAAAATGGATAGTGCATCACCTTGAACCATATTAACAACACTTTGTTCATCAGTACAATCCCCATCACCATCCATCTACGATGCAAAAATTAAATTAAAATAATTAATATACCTCGCAAGCATTCATATGCAATGTCAATAATCAAAACTTCTATCAATTAAGAAGAAAATTAGCATTGGACAGTCAATAATCAAAACTTCTAGCAAAAGTTCAGGCATAGCTTTAGGCATATAAACTTATGATCATACACTATAATCAAATGGTGGTTGCAAACATGTGAACACAAATTTTATTACCCCATGAATGTTTTTTTCCTCTTAAGCATACAACTTTATCACTGCATCATCTTCTAAAAAAGACGTACACAGACAAACAAACCCAAAAGATACAGATAACTTCAGATAATATTTTTAGTTAATTTCAGATAATTTCAGTTAATTTAAGAACATGAAATTTTTAGATAATTATAGAAAATGCAAAATTTCATCATAATAATTCTAAATCATACGGAAGTTTTAAAAAATCAATTCTGAATTGAGATTAAATCATACCTTAGATCTGAAGTATAACAAGATTCGACAAGATCCAGCAAAAAATACGAAATTTCCTAATAAAGGCACCGCCTTTTTAGCAAGATCCAGCAAGAACAACGAATTTGAGGAACTAAGGCTTGATAAATATGAAAATCAAGCATAAAATCAACAGTTTAGAACTCCCGCAGGTATCGGAGAGAAATCATGACGCGAAGAGTGAAAAAAGCGAGGGAAAATGGTGGTGACCCTAGCCCTCAACAAGTTTTCCCCAAAAAAACGCAGATCTGACAAGAGTACAAAATTTCAGCGATTTTCTCTTGTTTCCGAAGGAATTGGGGGAAAGGCGAAGAGCTGAGGTGGAGGGGATTTCCGCGGATGGAGGGATGAGGGGAAGAAGCGAACCAAAACGGGGAAAAGAAAACCCTAGAACGGGTTTCGTCGAGGTAGCGCGGTTGTCGGAAGGAGGAAAGGGTTTTTTGCGACTTAAAAATGCGAACCAAACGGGCCCTGAGCATATAGTGCACATATTTATAATATTGTGCTTTCTACATGCGAGGATCTTAGCTCTGAATGCTTCGTACTTCCTCGAGAATGGAGAGGCTATTCTGTCACATCCATCAAGGCAACCTAGTTTCTCCGTCCCGTGGTTTTCATTCACAGTGCTCATCTGCCGCAAAGTGGCGATGGCAAGAGAAATGTTTTCTAATAATCGTAACAATTTGGAGCCATTGCCCAATAATTAGAACAGGAGAAACTATCTCGTAGTCCATGTCCACTGCAATTAAAAGGCGCACCAAATTCAATCCGTGAGGGATTAGGAGATTTTCTGCCTTTGGTGCACTATAGGTGCAATAGACGAGGACAAAGTGGATACTTCTCATCAAAACCCTGAAGACCGTCTAATCTCATTACCTATACTCCAGGAAAACTGCATATATAGATTCCACGGTGCCTGCTAAAATAGTGTTTGCTCAAGAAGTGAAGAAGTTGCAGGCCGAGCAGTTTAAGACTGAGGAGCAGGTCGTCGTCACCTTGCAGCCTCTTGAGCGAGACCATGCTTGCGTTGTCGGATGCCTAAGAAAGCAGAAGGCAGCGTCTGCTGCTTCATAAAAGTCAAGATTTCTCAACCCTTGGCAGCATAGGGAATATCAGGCTCTTTTCCATATGCCACTCTTCTGAGCTGTGGGTTTCTTTTTGTAGTTTTTAGGTACCTCATGTCCTTTTTTTCTTCTAAAAAGTTACTTTCATGGTTATTGTTTAAAGGAAAATTCTAATTAATTTTGTCTTTTTGGTAGTCTTCTCGATTGGTGTTTGTCATTTTGATGCTGTTATGTTTTTAGGTAGGACAAAATGATCAACTCCTTCTTCTACTATTGGTGAACTTTCAATTTCTCTTCTAAATTATCTAACTTCTCAAAATTATCAATTTTGCCTTTCCCCACCCCCTCCTTGAACCATATTTATAAGGAACCTTGTTATTTTGCCGCGTAGCCTATCTCGTGTGCCACATATAGGGGGTGGGACCTACAGCTGGATGTGGGTCCCACGCCCATGTTGTGGCACTCGAGATGGGCTGCGCGCCCATCTTGCGTGTCAAATGACATTTTCGATTTATAAGTCAAATGTGAGCATTTTGTGGGTCCACGGTTAAAAGTTTAATAGAGTAGTGATGTGACTTTTTTTTTATCTGTCTTATCTCCTTTTCCTCCAAACCAAAAACTACCCAACTATTTTTACCTGAAACTTTTTACCCTCTTAAATACTTAGCAAAGACAAACTTAATAAGTTCAAAATATTGTTTCCATCTTTTGCGACTACTAAAATTTTCATGTATTCTATTTCGATATAATTTTTGTCATTTTCTTTCTTTTTGTCTCTTTCATTACAGTAACAGGATTTTTTTGCATAAAAGAAAAAAAACTGAAAGTGCAAAACTGAGCACATTCAACAGGGCAATGATTCTCTACATTTCTCTACATTCTTGATTGTAGAGAACTTTTACAATTGGTTAGGTGAATTAATTTCATTAGCTTATTTAGTGGGTCCCATAATAAAATTTTTTATATAATTTATATAATGAATATTATTCATGACGTCCAATAAATGAGGAGTGTGATTGGTGAGTTGTAGAAGCTTTCTACACCTAAGGGTCTAGAGGATCTCTGCCCCTTTCGATATTTTGAAGTGTTTATTTTATTGATTGTGTATGTGAATATAAAATAAAAAGATTAGCTTTAAATTTAATGCATCTTTGGCTTCCTCTAAAAAAATATCAAAGTCGTTGTGAAAGTGAAAAAGCAGTTAGCACTCTTTAATTAAAAAATTATGTTTATTAATCATATATTCTAAGCAAAATAAATAAGATAATATTGCAAGTCATCTCTATTTTTCTAGTTCTAAAAAACATCAAAGCCATCGTGAAAATGGAAAAGTGGGTATTACTCTTTAATTAAAATAGTTTGATTATTAAGATATGATTAAAAATATAATATGATTTTAAACAAAATAAATGAAATAATATTACATGTCACCTCTATTTTTCTTGTGCTGAAAATAATTATTGCTGCAGATAAAATACTTCACTTGCTTGTGTTTGTTGGCCTTTTTGTTTTGTTAATGTTTAACAAACAATTTACTACTAATATTGTTTGTCTAGTGTTTGTATTTTTGTATTTATTATAGACAAACAATATGTTGGAGGATGGATGGACTAGAGCTTTCACGATCATATCTAATGGAGGTTGGCGGAATAGTGGAGTGAAACCTTACAATTTAAGTTGAAGATCCAAGTTCAAGTTTCATCCGCACAGTTTACCAAGTGGACCTATATCGAAGACCTATAGCTTGCGTAATCTAGTTTAGGAGTTTATATTATGTGTGTTTAATACTCTAAGCTTAATATCATATACACACACACATTTTATTGGTTTCTATGTGTGTGTGTGTGTGTGTATATATATATATATATATAGATGTTCTAATAAAAACCTAGAGAACTAAAAACCAATCCTAACCCTCCAATCTATCTAATCCAATGGCTTACATTTCGATGGTAGAATTGTAAATATAGATAAATTTAATACACATCAGCTGTAAAAAACAATGTGAAAAGGGTAAAATTGGAACAATTTACTATATTAATAGTGGCTGGCAACATTGGAAACTGGAGATAATGATTAAAACCAAAAATACAACACGTCCTTTAATACTCTATCTTACTATCAACGTGCTACGTCCTTTCACTTCCCCATTTCTCTCTCTAACTCACTTTTACAGCACGCCCTTTAATACAACACGTCCTTTAATACTCTCTGTAACTCACTTCCATCTTCTATCAAGCTTTGATCTTCCATCTTCGCATGAAGAACACAGCAACAATTCATTAAAAATCATCCTAACCATCCAAGCTTTCGCTGGAGTGAATCTGGATTCACTCCATTGAATCTGGATTATATTGAAGCTCGATTCATTAGAGTGAATCCAGATTCACTGAATTGAATCCAGATTCACTGGACTGAAACTTGTTATCAAACAATAGCAAATCTGCAAAAATAAAAAACAAAAAGAATAAGAAACTTATGGTAAAAAAACAAGCTATAAAATTTTAAACCATGATAAGATTTCATATTTTACAGCAAAAAGTTACGATTTTTAAAAACAAGCTATAAAATTTTAAACCATGATAAGATTTCATATTTTACAGCAAAAAGTTACGATTTTTATGGTAAAAAACAAACACCTCACATAACTGAACAGCAAAAAGTTACGATTTTTATGGTAAAAAACAAACACCTCACATAACTGAATCTGGATTCACATAACTGAATCTGGATTCACTACAGTGAATCTAGATTCACTCATGCGTTTATTTCTTTGAAATTACAGCACATGCATTTATTTCTTCAACAGTTCATTAAAAACCATCCTAACCATCCAAGTTTTCGCTCCAGTGAATCTGGATTCACTCCAGTGAATCTGGATTCACTCCAGTGAATCTGGATTCACTCCAGTGAATCTGGATTCACTCTATTGAATCTGGATTATATTGAAGAATAAGAAACTTATGGTAAAAAACAAGCTATAAAATTTTAAACAAAAAGAATAAGAAACTTATGATAAAAAACAAGCTATAAAATTTAGCTATAAAATTTTAAACAAAAAGAATAAGAAACTTATGGTGAAAAACAAGCTATAAAATTTTAAACCATGAAAAGATTTCACCTTTTATAGCAAAAAATTACGATTTTATGGTGAAAAACAAACACCTCACATACTGAATCTGGATTCACTGCTGTGAATCGAGATTTACTACAGTGAATCTAGATTCACTCATGCGTGTCTTCGTTTTTCAACTGGTTTCTTCAAAAAACAAAAAACTTTTCAGACTAAAAGGTGAAATATTTCACCTTTTACAACAAAAAGCTACGATCTTTAAGGTTAAAACTAAAACTTTTAGATGAAAAATCAAACAAATTTCATAAACTTACCATTAAAGCGTCAAAAATAATATTTAACGACGACAAAGGTTGAAGACTGTGGTTGAAGATGAAGGTTGAAGACGAAGGTTGAAGAAGACCGTGGATAGGGAGATGTTGAAGACATAGACAGAGTTGCTGTGATTTTGGAGAGAGAGGACGTGTTGTATTTTTGGTTTTAATCATTATCTCCAGTTTCCAACACACACACACACACACACACACACACACACACACACATTTTAGTTTTTTGGTTTCATATTTATTGTTTTTTTAGTTTAGCTTTATAGATATGAAACAATAGTTATATTCATATACACTTTCTTATTTGTTTCATATTCTATTGTGTTTTAGAAAATATTGCATATATTATGCATTTTTGTGAAAATATTGTGTTCTTAGTTTTTAGACTTAACAATCACTATATACATATTTTATTAAGTCTATAAAATCATCTTATAAAGTTTCAAAGGTTTGTTTAAGTCAAAATGACAAAAACATGTGTTTTGTATTTTCATGTTCTAGACTAGTTTTGAAAAATGATGAGATTTTACAAATGTGAAGTGCAATTCCAAAAATTCTTTTTGTAACATATTCATTAACATGTTTATAAACATTTTCCAAAGGTATATATTTTTTAGAATTTATTTGCTATTTTTAAAGACACTTCAAAAATCAGTTTTACTATTCATAACAGGCTGATAATGTGTTAGCAGTCGACTGATAAAAATATTCAGTTGACTAAATAAAACACCTGGAATAACAAAAAGTTTCTGTTTTTATGTTGGTCGACTAGCCAGTTGACCGATGAGATCATCAGTCGACTGATAAGGTCCGTCAGTCGACTGATGAGCTGGAAAACACCTCTAACGGTCAGCTCATCAATCGACTGATGAAAGCCATCAGTCGACTGATGCTGTAATGGCTAGTTCTGGAAAACCCCTCTAACGGTCAGCTCATCAATCGACTGATGAAAGCCATCAGTCGACTGATGCTGTAATGGCTAGTTTTTTTCCAGCCTGTTCCAGTTTTGGGTTTTTAGTCTTTTACCTTGTTTTCTCTTGGCTTTGGGGTTCCTATAAATACCCCCACATATCCTCAGTTTTATTTAACAAAGAGAAAAGTTTTAAAGAGATTTACATGTTTGTTTAAGGGTTTTAAAAGTGTGTTAAGAGTTTAGTTTCTGAAGAAATTTTCACAAGGGCTTAAGGAAATAATCTTTGGTGTTTGGGCATTCGACTCATGTCCCTCTCTCTATTGTCATTATAGAGAAGTTTCCTTAAACTCAATTCTAGCTATTTATTGTTTTTTATCTTAATTTCCATAAGCTAGATTTTATATTGAGTTTATAATTGTTTTACTCTTTGCTTACACACACAACCATTGAGCTTATTATATTTGCATACATTGTATAATTGGGTTGTGGGTTTGTGTGACTTAGAGAGTGAGCCTACATAGAGTTCTCATCCAGTGTGGAGAACAAACTTTGTTGTATTTGAGCTTAATTGTGAGATCACTTTGTAATACACTTGTACACCGAGAGGAGTGTGTGGTGAGAGACGGGATCGTCCCAAGAGGAGTGGGGTAGGTGGTAATGCCTAGAGGTAGGTTGTAATTCCTAACACTTGAGGGAGACACGGGCTAGAGACCAACACTTAGAGGGTGTAAAGTGTGATTGTAAGAGTGTGTGATTGTAAAATTTTCGGTGAACTAGAAAACCAAGTGTGTAGAGAAGTTCCGGCTTCCAAACCGGTCGGGTGTGTCGTGATAGTGGAGATCTACTCGAGGTGAGGAGCGGAGAGGTAGGTCGTGTGGACTGAACTCCGTGATCATATCGTTTATTTGCGTTTATCATTAACGTTTCTTTATATTCGTGTTTATCATTTATATCGCCTTTGTCAATTGCTTGTTGTTTATATGGCCCTATCACCTTAGTAGTTGGTTTACCCTTATGTTACTTGTATATCCTTGCACATATATTTGTAATATATCATTCTTGCTAGGATTTATTCGTTAATAAGTTTTTAATTGGCATAAATTGGATTAGATTAGTATAAACCCTATTCATCTCCTCTAGGTTTTTTTCTAGTGGTATTAGAGTGTTTTCAGTGTTATTGACATCGCATGTGAAAATTAAATTGAAAAGAAAAAAGGGGGAAAAACAGATTCAATCCATGTTTGACTTCCCTAGAAGGGGCCAAAGTCAGCGTGAAAGTTAAAAAGTGCAGACAGCCCCTACCTAAAATATTGTATAGTTAACCAATCACTTAAAGCACAAGACAATTTTAAAGAAATAAATAACATGTTTTTATCAAGGAAAATGCTAATTTTACTATACTTTTTAAACTATTTTTGTATTATCACTAACAATTATGTGAGGACCTTCCTTTAAAATTTGCAATAAAAAAGTGGTGAGTCACCCGGACACCACTCTTTTATTTGTGATAATATCAGCATTAAAGTACGCTTATCAGTACTCTTTTATCAAATCATATTTAGTTTTCTAGCTTTAATATTGACGAGGATACACTATAACTCTAGTAAAAAAGTTAGATTCACACGTTCAATTTGCCAAACTATAAACTCTAAGTCAGTTATAGCATCAACTATTGGACAATTAGACCTTGACTAATATCTTGAACATGGTATTAGTCTGTACTAAGTAAAGATATGCAAATTTATAATGGAGTCTCTCATATATTAACCAAATATTATCTGGATATTTTATGGTTGAATGTCATCAGTAGGGATTCTTAACATTATTTTTATCATCAATCAAGATTCTTTTTATAAACTTTAATTAAATATTGTTAGTATGTCAGTGATATTAAGGGCCTTCAATCGGCAAAATAATCAGCAAAATCGCACATTTTTCCGCCATATCACTAACATATTAGCAAAATTTAACAAAAGTTTGTGAACATGAGCTAAGCAGATGGCAGACGTAACATTAGAAACCCTTACTAATGACTTTCAAATGTAAAGATCCCAAATGATTTTTCACCGATACATGTGACATCTTTACTCAAGTTTTGCTTAAAGAAAGAAAAGTAAAATGGCTAAGATTTGAAGTCGTAAGTAATAAGAAAATAATATGCTAGACACATGGTGCGTCATCTTCCTAGAAACCACCTTAAAATAAGGGTAATTATATAAAAACCATATCTCCATTTTAGTTTATACATAAACCATCTTTAAAGTGGGCTTTTGTTGCAATCAACCACCTCTCAATCAAAATTTTCCATTAAAAACTCAGAATTACCCTAAGAAAACTCATATTAAAGCCACATGACTCCTTTTTTAATGTTTAGTTCTTGTTAGGATGCAACTCATGTATTAATAAACTTGAATTTTAAAGCTTATTTTTGATTTTTAGTAAAACTTTGACTAGGAGGTGGTTGATTGTAACAAAAACTTACATTAAAGGTGGATTATGTATAAATTAAAACTTAAATGTGTTTCTGTATAATTACCATATTTTTAACGTGACTTCTATAAAAAAAAACCTAGTGTTTTTTTAGATCCGAAGTAATAATGCAAAAACCAAATTTCAGTTTGCGGAGGGTTCTTATGCAAAACTCGACGTCCAACTGGACTTACGAGTCTAGGGACCCAATAAACATTTAAGGGGTATTTATGGAACTTCATGATAATATAAAAAAAAGGAAGGGGAGAAAGTCTCTGATGCGGCATAAACATGTACCAAAAAGGTTGCAAGTGCACAACCGTGTCAAAATATAGTATTTAAGATATCGATCCCACGAGAAAGGTGTTTTGTAGGAGAAAATATAAAATTGGTTCTTATGTTGTGTGCGTGACAAGTAGGAGTGATAAGTGAATGTGATTGTGAAGAGATTGAGAGAGTAAAAATGGTGTGTGAATAGGTGCAAAGTGTAAGTGAGAGTGGATTTGAAAAAGAATGAGTATGATCAATAAGGTGAGAAGGAAAAAAAAAATCAAGAATGAAGAATAAAATTCTAGAATAAAAGAAAATGCAAGAAATTAAAGATGGTGGATTCAATTATAGATATGGATAATCTACAATTGAACCCACTTCTTAGAAAATGGTGATTCCCTAGAGGGTTCTAGCCTAAAGGCGAATCAAACAAAATAAAAATAAATAAAAAGAAAAACTAAACCCAAGAGGGTTCTAGCCTCAAGGTGAATAGTATAAGAAATTAAAATCTAACTACAAAATAAATTGTAAAATCTAAACTACAAAATAAAATTGCAAGAATTAAATGCAAGAAAATAAATCTACTCTATAAGCATGAAATAAATCTAAGGCAAGAGGGTTCTAGCCTCTTGGCTATTTAATAAGAAAATAAAATCTAACTACAAGCATTAGAAATAAATCTACACTAATAAGCAATAAAAAGGAAATAAAAGAGAAAAAGGAAAGAAAATGCAAACCTCTAAATAATTCTTCATCTCCATCTTCATCATCCAACAAAGAGAAGAAATATTTAAAGTGGTGAAAAAATTATTATTATTAATTGCAACTAAAGTTACAATTTTTGGAAGGCCTTCTCAATTAAGAGTAGCCCTCCTCTCCAAAAGGAGTTACAAAAATTTTCACACCTCTAACCCCTCACTCTCTACCCCTATTTATAGTAAACATCAGTGAATGAGAGCCATTGGATTGAAATCTTATCCAAAAACAACAAATTTCAGCCTTAGATTCGTAACAGACTGCCCAGCGTATCGATGCAGGCATCGATACAGGCATCGATGCAGGCATCGATGTCGGTATCGATGCAGGCATCGATGCCGCCATCGATGCAGGCATCGATGCCTGCCCTTCTCCTTTTGCTGTCCGCAGAGTTCCTCTTCTATTGGCTTTTGGACTTGGATTTTGGGCTTTTGCTTGGGCTTTTGGGCTTCTTGATTTCTTCATGTATTTATTTTGGGCTTTGGCATTTCTTGGGCTTTTCTTCTTTTTCTTAGCTTGGGCTTTTGGATAATTTGGAAATTGATTTTCCAATTGGCTTCATTTCTTCATTTAATCATGGGCTTTTTGTTGAGAGATGGGAATTTGAGATTTATTCTTCATTAACCTGCAATTAAACATAAAAACAGTTATTAGTGGTATATTTATTCATATAAAATAGATAATGAGGGTATAAAACTGTAATAAAATGTGATTATCAAATACCCCCACACCTAAACTTTTGCTAGTCCTCTAGCAAAGAAAATAAAAAGAAAATCCTAACTCACTTTCGCAGGAATCGCGGTTGTATTTAGCGCATACAACAAGCCTTTAAACCCCTAGGTTACCCTAGTGGACGAGTTGTAGTCTCGTGAGGGTTTGCAGTGAATATACCCACAAAATTCGGTCAACTTGCCAAATTAAAGAAGTCAGTAAATAACTAAATTCACTTGATAACTTTTAGATAATCTAATTGGAGCCAGTTATCACTCAAGAAAACATTTTTATATATAACTCTAAGGTATATTTTTAAGAAAATCTTCTCATTGTAGCAATACAAAACCAAGCCAAACTTAGAAATTTAATTTAAAAGTTTTGAAAAGAACATGCTAACTCTTTGTTTTAAATAATTTTCAAGTTGCTTGATTTAAAATATTTTCCAAGACCATATATACAACTATAAAACATTTATTAGTTTTTTTAACTCTTTCTTCCTTGGTGATTTTTTCTACTTTAACGGGCTTTCTAAGTGACCATTTAACGAGTTTTGGGCCAATGGATCCCAACCCAAATGGGCTTAGGTCATTAAGTATGGAAATACTCCTTGGGCTTAATTACTCGGTCAGCTTAGGCTTTATAAGATAGAATCACCTTGAATTAAAGAGTTTTTTTTTCTTTTTGGTGCCCATTTTTCACACTCTTCTTTTGCAATTTTTTTCTATCTGGAAAGGGAGCAACCGGTCTAAATCTATCAAAAGCAGGCTCAGGTTCGGGTTCAGGTTCTTGGTCATCTGAGGGGAGTGATTGTTGAATAGATTCATCAGAAGGAGAAGGAGAAGGAATTTGTACAGGATCAAGAGTTTGACTTGGCGGAGTTCTCACTTGATTATCGACCTGTCTACCTGACCGAAGTGAATGGATTGCATTCACTTGAGCTTCATAGGATGAACTGCATCCTGTGTTATTAGGGTTGACCACGGGTTGACTCGGAAATTTTCCTTTCTCTCTTTCACTCACGGCACTAGCTAGTTGACCAAGTTGGGATTCTAATCTAGCTATAGCTTGAGTGTTGGAGTTGAGCATTTGTCCGGTTGATTGCATGAAGGAATTCAACGTGCTAGATGTTTGAGTCAACATATTCGTGGTTTGAGTAGAGGCCTTAATTATGGTTTCTAAACCCCTTTCCAAGACATTGAGACGTTTATCTTGATCTGGATTGTGAGGAGTTTGAATTACAGCTTGATGAGGAGGAGACTGATTTTGATACGGCAGATTGGGTTGTTGAAATTGTGAATGAGAATTGAATGGAACTGTGTTTCCCCTAGGAAAATGTTGGGTCGAAGCGGGAGTGAAATTTTGAGTTCCGGGAGAATTTCCTAGATTCCATGCAAAGTTGGGATGATTTCTCCAACCTGGATTGTAGGTTGGAGAAAATGGATCATTTCTAGGGTGCTGGAATGCAGCGTTCATCTGTTCTATTGCGTTGTTATTTCCTAGGAGAGGGCATTCCTCTGAAACGTGGGTAGGAGACTGACAATTATGACATCCTGGGAAAGAAACATGATTGAGTTGAGCTGGAGCTCGTTCCTTAATTTCTAAGGCTTCTAACCTCCGCAGAATTGTCGCCATCTTCGCTTCAGAAGCAATGTTTGACTCCAAGGAAAGACCACTAGACTTAGAATGGGGAACTGATGAAACCCTGTCATCGCACTGTTCCCATTGCATTGTTTTTTCAGAAAGACTCTCCAAAAACTCCCAAGCTTCATCAGCATTTTTCCTCATAAAATCCCCGTGGCACATTGATTCTAAGGAAGTTTTTGCAGAATAATCTAATCCCTCATAAATTATTTGGCACAATCGCCATTTCTCTAAACCGTGATGAGGACATTGGATGAGAAGATCTTTAAATCGGTCAAAATACTTCCAAAAAGGTTCTCCCGGGATAATTTTAAAGTTTTGAATGCTGTTCCTAAGCTTTACCGTTTTATGAATAGGAAAAAATTTCTTAAGAAAAACGGTGACAAATTCATCCCAAGTTGAGATGGAATTTGTTGGTAAGCTGTACAGCCATTTTTTAGCTTTATCCTTAAGAGCAAATGGAATAAATCTAAGCTTAACCGCATCTTCATTTAATTCTCTCATTTTAATCATAATACACACTTCCTCAAATTCCGAAATAAAAATATATGCGTCTTCTGTTTCATTACCAAGGAATTTGGGAAGCATGTTTATGTATTGCGGTCTAAGCTCAAAACTTATTCCATTTGTTTCGGGGAGCCTAATGCATGAGGGGATTGCATTCCTAATGGGATAGCACATATCATGAAGAACGGGTGGATTAGGATGCTCCATTTCTATGATTGGTTCAAAGCGAATTAATCGATGTGTATTATCCCTAATCCACTGTTGCATACACCAAAATATTTCTTTTTATTTTTTTTCTTAAATTAGTTTTTTTTTTGAGAAGATAAAGAAAAAGAAAAATCCTAACTGAAACAAATCAAAACAATCACTTTTCAATCAACTCTAATTCTAGGGTTTAGCCTAACTCAACTAGACCAGCTCCTAACCAAAAACTCCTACAGTGAAAAGATCAAAGTTTTACCCAGGTAGTTAGCCAGGTAAGGATAGTACTAGAGGGTGATCAAAGATCAATTAAGTACCTCTTTCCTTGCGGAGCGCTTTACGCAACCCCTAAACCTTGCCTTAGACACCAACTAATCTGAGAAAACTTAAACCGGTTCACTTAAGGATTTCTTGTTCCTTATTGAGCTCGAATCCTTAGGGGCCAACGTCTAATGAGTTTTATTAGGCTTGGGTGGTGTAGTGAGGAATTAGTGATTTTTGGGCTAAGGAAAGGGTGATGAAATCCCTCACCTTATCTTGATTATGGGGTTTTGCCCTTAAAAATATTTTTAAGTGTGTGTCAAATCAAGATGCTCAAATCACTTGGTGAATTCCTACACTATATGAAATGCAACCCTATGAATTAAAAGCAACTAAAAAGGATGGAAAAGAAAAATCTTTTTTTTTAATTAGGGTTAACAATCAAACAAATGAGAAGGGGGGATTTGTTTGAATTTATTATCTTGTTAGTAAATGTCAAAGTGAAGGGTGAATTTTATTATGGTCAACGGAAATAAAATCTTTTTTTTTAAGATCCTAATTGTCACTAATTGTGAGAAACTAACTAAAGGTGTGGAATTGAAAATATAAGGAAGAAGACTTACCACAAGCGAATATCCAATTCCTCAATCTCCAATTCTTGATCTTTAATCTCCAAGTAGTTCTTTCACAATAAACACACAAGTTAAAGAACCAAAATAATTAAAACCTACTTAAGCACCTTCCCCGGCAACGGCGCCAAAAACTTGATGCGGCATAAACATGTACCAAAAAGGTTGCAAGTGCACAACCGTGTCAAGTTATAGTATTTAAGATATCGATCCCACGAGGAAGGTGTTTTGTAGGAGAAAATATAAAATCGGTTCTTATGTTGTGTGTGTGACAAGTAGGAGTGATAAGTGAATGTGATTGTGAAGAGATTGAGAGAGTGAAAGTGGTGTGTAAATAGGTGCAAAGTGTAAATGAGAGTGAGTATGAACAATAAGGTGAGAAGGAAAAATGAATAAAATCAAGAAACAAATAAAAAATCAAGAATGAAGAACAAAATTCTAGAATAAAAGAAAATGCAAGAAATTAAAGATGGTGGATTCAATTATAGATATGGGTAATCTACAATTGAACCCACTTCTTAGAAAAGGGTGATTCCCTAGAGGGTTCTAGCCTAAAGGCGAATCAAACAAAATAAAAATAAACAAAAAGAAAAACTAAACCCAAGAGGGTTCTAGCCTCAAGGTGAATAGTATAAGAAATTAAAATCTAACTACAAAATAAATTATAAAATCTAAACTACAAAATAAAATTGCAAGAATTAAATGCAAGAAAATAAATCTACTCTATAAGCATGAAATAAATCTAAGGCAAGAGGGTTCTAGCCTCTTGGCTATTTAACAAAAGTATAGAAATAAATCTAAACTAATAAGCAATAAAAGAGAAAAGAAATGCAAACCTTCAAATTGCTCTTCATCTCCATCATCATCATTCCACAAAGAGGAGAAAGAACAAATTTAAAGAGGAAAAATTATTATTATTAATTGCAACTAAAGTTACAATTTTTGGAAGGCCTTCTCAATTAAGAGTAGCCCTCCTCTCCAAAAGGAGTTTACAAAATTTTCACACCTCTAACCCCTCACTCTCTACCCCTATTTATAGTAAACATCAGTGAATGAGAGCCATTGGATCAAACTTGAGCCCCAAGACAATTACAAAAATTTTTACACCTCTAACCCCTCACTCTCTACCCCTATTTATAGTAAACATCAGTGAATGAGAGCCATTGGATCAAACTTGAGCCCCAAGACAAGCAAAATCAGCCATTGACGCGCGCTACAGTAATCTGGTATCGATGCAGGCATCGATGCAGGTATCGATGCCAACATCGATGCCCACATTGATGCCGACATCGATGCCCACTATTTCCAAATTCTGATTTCACGGATAGCTTCGTCTCATCGAGATAGACGATTTTCATATATTATATGTTAAATTTCGCCTTCCGGATTAGGAGATATCGTTGTTTCTTTGTGGCCAATCATTTTGAATATGATTTCTTTTCATATTGGATTTTTGATTTTCTCCGGCTTCTACAGGCTACACGACTTCATTCTGGGCTTTTGGATAATTTGGAAATTGATTTTCCAATGTGCTTCTTTGCTTCATTTCTTCATTTAATCAATGGGTTTTTGTTGAGAGATGAGAGTTTGAGATTTATTCTTCATTAACCTGCAATTAAAAGATAAAAATAATTATTAGTGGTATATTTATTCATATAAAATAGATAATGAGGGTATAAAATTATAATAAAATATGATTATCAGTCTCCGTAAATAAATCCCCCTCATAAAAAGGTTAGGGCTCAACTCGAGGGGAAAAAACCAAATCGGAAAAAAGGAGAAAAAAATCAATCCCCAAATCCGCGTCAAGTCCCATCTCCACTGTCAATTCTCAAGACTTCTCGCGGGAATTCCCCCTCCGCTTGCTGAACCCCAAAAATTCTCGGCGAATCTTTGCCCTCGAATCTCTAGGGTTTCCTTAATCCCATAAAGTTCCAATTTTTAAGATGTTAGATCTAATACCATAAAACCATGATTTAATTCAAAGAGATTAACAAGAATCAAAAGGTGCGGAAGCATATACCTGAATCCATTGAAGAAAACTTGATTAGGGTTTTGATGATCTTCTAACCTTAGGGTTTCTCTCTTATGGATCTCTTTAGATGGGATAAGAGAATGAGAGTGGTTAACCCTAGATTAGGGACCATAACCTCATATATATAGGTGTTGTACATTTGTAATTTGGCTCCTCATCAAATTACAGTTACAACCTGGTATCTGCACATATAACCCCATGACTTATTTAAATACCGATTAACCCAAATTAATTGATCACTTTAGTGGGTTATCCTGAAAGATAGCAATACACATTGATTAATCATATGTGCCCTCAAATAGATTTATTAGATTAAATCCAACAATCTCCCACTTGGGCACCATATGATTCCTTAAATTGTGTATAACCTTATGAGTTCAAAAACTACTATCATTGAAAAAAGGTATTTCCGAACAATCTCGTCCATTGACTATATCAATATAGGATCAAAGCGGCCTTCGTCACATTTATCGTGACTCGACCCATCAATGGTCACATATACCAATACAATCAAACGACATAGATCAATCATGGATATGCAGCATGAAAATTACATGCAATGTGATCAGTACATGTCTATTTTCAACTGGTCCTCCTTAGTGAGGTCAAAACCAAACATAATGTAACAGAGTGTCTTAACTGAATACTTTATTCTGATCAGACAATACAACCAAACATAAAGCACCACAATTACAAACTCCCACTAAATCATGATATCCTTGAATAACACCACACTCATATGAAAAGTATGCTCTTGAAAGACCTTGGATGGCAATCCTTTAGTAAGAGGATCTGCTATCATGGGGTTTGTCCCAATGTGCTCTATGGATATCTGTCCACTCTGTACCATTTCTTTTACAACCAGGAACTTAATATCAATATGTTTTGATTTAGTTGAGCTCCTGTTGTTATTGGAATACATAACTGCAGATTTAATGTCATAAAATAACCTCAGTGGTCTTTCATTATTTTCCAAAATGCGCAGTCTAGTGACAAAATTTTATAACCATATTCCATGATTTGATGCCTCATAGCAAGCTACAAACTTTGCTGTCATAGTGGAGGAAGCTACGAGTGTCTGTTTTACACTTTTCCATGATATAGCTCCTCCTGCTAACATATAAATGTAGCCTGATGTAGACTTTCTGCTATCTTGGCATCCAGCAAAATCAGAGTCTGAATACCCAATGACCCCTAACTGTTCTGATTTTCTATATGTGAGCATATAATCTTTTGTTTTCTGAAGATACCTCATAACCCTTTTGACTGCTATCCAATGATCAATACCAGGATTGCTTAAGTATCTGCCTAACATCCCAACAATGTACGCAATATCTGGACGCGTACATACCTGAGCATACATTAGATTTCCTACAGCCGAAGCATAAGGAATCTTCTGCATTTCCTGAATTTCAAGGTTACCTTTAGGGCACTGATTTAGACTAAACTTATCTCCTTTAGCAACAGGGGTATCTCCTGGTCTGCAGTCATGCATGCCAAACCTTTTAAGTACCTTATCGATATAGCTCTTTTGTGATAATCCAAGAATACCCAGAGAGCAATCTCGATGTATCTGGATCCCTAATATAAAAGATGCGTCCCTAAGATCTTTCATCTCAAAATTCTTTGATAGAAATCTCTTGGTTTCGTGCAACATGCCTATATAATTCTTTGATAGAAATCTCTTGGTTTCGTGCAACATGCCTATATCATTAGTGGCAAGCAATATGTCATTGACATACAGAACCAGAAAAATATACTTACTCCCACTGAACTTGTGATATACACAGTCATCAATAATGTTCATCTCAAAACTGAACGAGATAATTATTTGTTAAAACTTATGATACCATTGACGAGAAGCTTGCTTGAGTCCATAGATGGATTTCCTTAATTTGCAGACCATATTCTTTGGGTCTCCTGACACAAAGTTTTCTGGTTGCACCATATAGATCATCTCATCAATGTCGCCATTGAGAAATGCAGTCTTAACATCCATCTGATGTAACTCAAGATCATAATGAGCAACAAGTGTCATGATTATTCTGAAAGAGTCTTTCGATGAAACCGGAGAGAAAGTCTCTGTATAATCAATGCCTTCCTTTTGAGTATAGCCTTTAGCCACAAGACGTGCCTTATACCTCTCCACATTACCATTTGCATCCCGCTTGGTTTTAAAAATCCATTTATAACCAATTGGTTTTGCACCTTCTGGCAATGGGACAAGTTCCCAAACCTTATTGTCTTGCTTAGACTTGTACTCTTCATTCATGGCATCAATCCACTGTTGAGAGTTAGAACTTTTCATGGCCTGAGAGAAGTTGATTGGATCATCTTCTAATATTCCACTACTTTCCTCATGTTCTTGAAGAAATATAATATAATCATCCGAAATAGCATTTCTCCTTTCTCTCGTGGATCTCCTTAATGGCACTGGTTCTTGAGGTTGTTGAGTTTGTTCTTCTGGAACACATTTCTCCTTTCTCTCGTGGATCTCCTTAGTGGCACTGGTTCTTAAGGTTGTTGAGTTTGTTCTTCTGGAATAGGGAGTTGTTCAAAATTATCATCTTGAGGTTCCGAATTTACTTCTTGAGCAATAACAAGTATAGGAATTTGAATATTGTCAAAAGTAACTGTATGGATTGGATCTGAAGCCAATTCCTCCTCAAAACTAATGTCTCTAACCTTATTTCTCCCCCCAAACTCAACATCCTCAAAGAATGTTGTTGTTCCCGTCTCAAAAATATTCTTTAGTGTGGGATCATAAAACTTATAGCCCCTAGAGTGTTCAGAGTACCCAATAAAGTAGCTGCTAACTGTTTTGGAGTCCAATTTCTTTTCATTTGGCCTGTAAGGCCTTGCCTCAGTTGGACATCTCCAAATATATAAATGCTTTAAACTGAGCTTTCGACCAGTCCAAATTTCATAAGGTGTTTTAGCAACTGCTTTACTTGGTACTGTATTCAGAATGTAAGCTGCTGTCTTTAGTGCTTCTCCCTAGAGAGACTCTGGTAAAGAAGAATGAGCAATCATACTTCTTACCATATCCTTAAGAGTCATGTTTCGTCTTTCAGCTACACCATTCATGCTAGGTGAACCCGGCATGGTGTACTGTGGGACGATACCGCATTACTCTAGGTATCTAGCAAATGGTCCTGGACGTTGTTCACCTGAACCATCATATCTTCCATAGTACTTACCACCACGATCAGATCTAACGGTTTTAATTCTTCTGTTGAGTTGATTCTCAACTTCAGCTTTATAGGCTTTGAACATGTCTAGAGACTCAGATTTTTCATGAATAAGATATAGGTGCTCATAACGTGAGTAATCGTCTATGAATGATATAAAATATTGTTTGACCATTCCAGGATTCCATAGGGAATGACCCACAAATATCCGTATGTATCAATTCTAAGACATCCGAAGATCTGTTGGCACCTAATCTCTTAACTTTGGTCTGTTTTCCCTTAATGCATTCAACACATACGTTAAAATCTAAAAAATCAAGGGAATCCAAAATACCATCAGACACAAGACGCTCAACTCTACCTTTTGAGATATGACCCAAGCGCTTATGCCATAATGTCGCTAAATTTTCCTTATTTAATTTACGCTTAGTACCACGTGATTCCACATGCAAGGATTCATTATAAGAAGCAATTGTATCGAGCAAATATAGGTTGTCATAAGTACTCAAGTAACCAGTTCCCACAATATATGAATTAAAAGATAATCTGAATTGATTGTTTCTGAATGAACAATGATAACCTGATTTGTCCAATACAGAAACAGAAACCAAATTTCGTCTAAAAGACGGTACTACAAAAGTATTTTTTAAGTCCAAATAAGAACCAGTTCCTAATAGCAACCTAAAGTGCTCAATTGCTTCCACATCTACCGATTGTCCGTCGCCTACAAAGATGTGTCTTTCAACATCACTTGGCTTTCGGTAGCTCAGGCAACCCTGCATAGAAACACTTATGTGAGTAGTAGCACCAGAGTCTAACCACCAAGTGTTTCTAGGTACTGAAGCTAAATTAACCTCAGAACAGACCAAAATAAGGAACATACCCTTCTTAGCACGCCAGGCGTGATATTTGGTACAATCTTTCTTTACGTGTCCAGGCTTGTTACAGAAGTAACAACCCTGATTATCCTTATATTGTTTCTTCTGAACTGGACCATTAGCAGCTTCATTATCATTGTTTCTTTTCTTGCCCTTAGCCTTAGAGGCATAGGCCAAATGAGCACTTTCTGTCTTATCTTGCTTCAACCTGTCTTCTTCTTGCACATAGTATGAGATGAGCTCATTTAGAGTCCACTTCTCCTTTTGACAGTTATAACCGACCTTAAACTGATTGAATTGTGTAGGAAGAGACAACAAAATCAGATGCACCAATAACTCATCACAAAGATCGAGTTTAAGTACCTTAAGCTTTGAAGCAATATGAGATATTTCCATAATGTACTCCCTGATATTTTCTTTGCCCTTATACTTCATTGAAATCAAGCGAGCTAAAAGCGTGCTTGTTTCTACCTTATCGTTTTTCGTAAAACGTTTCTCAATTTCGGGAAATCAAGCGAGCTAAAAGCGTGCTTGTTTCTACCTTATCGTTTTTCGTAAAACGTTTCTCAATTTCGGTAAGGAAATCTTTAGCCTTAGTAATCCCTTCGGATTCTATGTCTCTGAAGGCTTCCGGAACGCCGCGCTTAATGATCATAAGACTCATACGATTTGAACGCTCCCATTTCTCATACTCCTTCTTTGCATCAGGAGTGCTATCCGCATTGAGAGGTTGAGGTTGTTCAATTCTTAATGCAAGGTCGAGATCCATGCAGCCAAGAACAATTAATATGTTTTCTTTCCAAACCTTGAAGTTTGTCCCATTTAGCATGGGAATTGAGTTGATGTAAGCAGAAATTGTTGCAGCAGATGCATTAGCTGAAATAAAACAAAAACTCACATCAATAACCATAATTACTAATCAATAAGATTCAAATAATGACAAATCTCATCCAAGATATCTGGCACAACATTAATATCAAGTCTTTGGACAGTAATATTAATTGCAAGTGATACATTGTTGCAATGATCAAACATTGATAATAACTCATGTTAAATAATGAAACTATCTTTGGATCGATTCATTATTCACATGTAAACCTTATAATTGTCACACGTTTATCATCGCAGATGTGTATGCAGTCTAAATAAATATTAACCTTCCTTTGGGCCGATTAAATATTTACACGAAAGCATACACACAAACATCTCACATTCCTCATGAACAATCTACACAAGAGAGGTTACTTTGGCAACTTCTTGTTTCAATTAAACAATTGGAGTGAGAGACAACCTTAATACCTTAGTGTCATAATATTTGAATTAAATAATTGATTAACTGCTAAATTAAATTTAAATTAAATTAAATTAATTTAAATTTCCATAGCTTAAATAGGGCCCATAACTTAATTGAATAAATTAAGTATACCAAAGTGGACCCATTACGTAATATGAGAAGCCAATGCTTAACCATAGTGAACACGAAGTTCGCTTGACTTCGAACGCGAGGTTCGTTTGTATTGAGTACGAGACTCACCTAAGCACGAACGCGAGGTTCGTTTGAAAATGAACATGATGTTCAACTTGAGAACGAACGTAATGTTCGTTTTGAAAAATGAACGCAAGGTTCGACTTGAGAACGAACGCAATGTTCGTTTGAAAACAAACGCGAGGTTCGACCTGAGAATGAACGCAATGTTCAACTTGAGCACAAACGCAATGTTCGTCTGAAAACGAATGCGAGGTTGACCTGAGAATGAACGCAATGTTCAATGAGAACGAACGCAGCGTTCGTTTGAACGCAATGAACGAATGAACGCAATGTTCGTTTGAACGCAATGTTCGATGAGAACGAACGTAGCGTTCGACGAACGCATGTTTCGTTAGAGAACGAACGTGGGTTCGTTTGAGAACGAACGCAAGGTTCGTTTGAAGCTTTCAAGCCTCGCCAAAAATTGAGGTAACCACCTCCTTAATTTCCGCACGTTTTCACGCGTACGAACCCCTTGAGGGTTTAATCTAAAACCGCCGCCGCTGAATCAACTTCGACGAGGAGTTTGGAGATTGACGACAGATCAAAAAACCCAAAAAAAAGGATAATTATTTTTCTGTCGATTTTTGAACTCAAATCATTTAGATCCAAACCTCAAAAATTGAATCAAACACAAAAGAAATGAACTTTAGAGTTCATAATTGCTACAGATCCAAAAATCGAAAGAAAAAACCAAACGAACAGGAAATTTTACTATTCATCCAAAAATAAAATTTTTTACTGTTACCCGAAAATAAAAAACTTTACTGTTCATCCAAAAATAAAACGGTTACTGTTTATCCGAAAATAAGAAACTTTACTGTTCATCCGTGAACGGATCTGAATCAAATACAAATTAAGATCAAAGAACCCTAATTTTAATCTTAATCTCTTAGAACAAATCAATGGTGGCTCTGATACCACTTGTTAGATCTAATAAGAACTTGAGATCTAAAACCATATAGCCATGATTAATTCGAAGAGATTGACAATAATCAAAAGAGCGGAAGCTTATACCTGAATCCATGGATGAACCTTGAGATGGGTTTTGGATCTTCTAACCTTAGGGTTTCTCTAAATCCGAATTTCTCTAGCTAGATAGATTAGGGACCATAACCCCATATATATAGGTGTTGTACATTTGTAATTTGGCCCCTCATCAAATTACAGTTACAACCAGCTGGTATCTGCACATATAACTCCATGACTTATTTAAATACCCATTAACCCAAATTAATTGATCACTTTAGTGGGTTATCCTGAAAGATAGCAATACACATTGATTAATCATATGTGCCCACAAATAGATTTATTAGATTAAATCCAACATAAGAGTTTTAGTTAAACCCACATGCAATCAGGCGGCAGGTCCCATGGACGGGACCCGAGGACGCCTTCTTCTTCATCGCCGTCGCCGTCGCCGTCTTCGTCTGCTGTCTCGAATCAATTAGGGTTTGAATCGAGGCAGCAGCAGCAGCTCAATTTGATGAATGTGAGTGTAAATTGCACGCCTTTTTTGGTATTTGTTTTTGTCCTGTGTCGGTTATGGTTTGCATTGGGATCTGGACGATGGCGGCGGTTATTATGGTTACTTTTCCTGATTCAATCAATGTCCCGCTCCTTGTATTCTATTTTCACTTAAAAAAACCTTTTTTTAACTACTCAGTCACCTACACTTTATTATTTCTTTTCCCTTCAACATTTTGTGAAATGAGTGTCTCTTTTTATTTATTTATTATGTCGTATGTTTTTCTTTCCCCCTGACCTTGACTGCTATAATTTTTGATATATATCATGGTAATTGGTTGGTTATTTTCCTGTCTCTTTTGGTTTCTTTTGCACTTTACACTATTAAACGAGGAAGTTTTCTTCAGGTTAAACTTTTGAGTTTGGTTATTTTCTTAATTAACTTTTGAGAGTGGATTGAGTTTATCATAAATTGTTTCCTTTATTAATTATCTTGGCACTTTGCTGTTTTTTATATGGCTGCTGTCCTGAGGACTGTTTGTTAGTTGTAATCTTTATTATTTTTTAATGATTGGGAAGTGGGTTTTGCTGGGTTGCCTCTCTTAAATGGTTTCGTTTGTTTGTTTGAAGTTACTGAGTTTCTTTGACGCTTGGATAACTTAATTTGATTGTGCTGTCATGTTCATCCTGTAATTTTGTAAGTCCTGTTGCTTGATATGATAGTGTTGCTTTTTATAAAACTAGTTGTATTGCGGTAAAATTTGTATTTTTTATTTAAAATATAATATTATTTGTAGAAAGATGTTGCATAAATTTATTAAATGTAAACAATATAACTAAGATATGAACATAAGCTTAAAATTCACAAGGTATGAACAATAAAATTATATTTAGTATGCTTTTAATTCTCGAAGTACGGAATCTTGTTATATTTCTCAAGAAGCTTGTTTTGCACATATGTATAGCAGAATTGTAATCTTTGAAGTATGTTCACTTATAAACAGAATTTTTGGCTACAACCCATAAAAAAGAGAAATGCATCAATCGATAATTGTGCTTAATTAGCTATTTTGTTGTATTTCGCCAATCTTGTAACCATTTCGTTCTTTTTAATCATACACAATTAGTATTTGAATATTAAAACATCCATTGTTCCAGATAGCTAATCATATTAGAATATACAAACGTCTACCATTTCAGATAGCCAATCAGTTTGTTCCTTGAAACTTGTTGTAGTTTCCGCAGTTGAGAGAGTTGTATACAGCACATTTTCAATTCATCAAGCAGAAACTGAAGGATGTCATAAGTTCAATTCTTTTCTTTTGACACCTCTATTGGTTTTGAACTGGCAATTCCTTTCGTGCTGGCCTCATTGTGGCCTTACTGTCTTCAATGGTGGTAAGTTCTTGAAATTATAGCTGTCAAAACAATCTTGAAAATTACCATGATATTATAATCAGTAATTGTTGCTTTTGCTTTCTGTCGCAGGTGAACATTTGCTAAGATCAGATACAATGCAAGAAATTGAATGATTATTTATTGCAGTATTTGCATGGAAAAGTGAGGCGAATAAATCTGAGTTAGCAAATGAAGAATCACACTATTTGCGTAAAATTCAAAGATGCTATTTTTTCAAATTGTGTGCTGGAAAATAATTGACAGGAATAATTAGCATTATGGCAGTTAATAGAAGTAGTTATTGTATGATGAATGATTCTTAGCGTAAGGGAGATCACCTTAAATCATTGGTAAAATGCAAAGAGCACAAATATTTATTAAGATTTGAGATTGACAATTTTCTATTCCTGAGGTGGCTTATTTTTTATTGGTACGTTTTATATCCTTGTTGTCTTTACGATCACCATGGGTGTGTTTACTGGAGCTGCACCAAAAAGAAACATGTATGAGCCTGGAGCTTAGTTGATTTTTGACATATAATTAGGCATTTGATGATTGTGGAAAGTACATTATCATTGTTATGACACTTAATGAAAATGACATATGGAATGATTATATTCACATTATGTATCTCCGTTTTAGATATCTTGCCTCTTAGAGTTGTCAATTTCATCAATCCCATTTTTATCATCTTATGGTCAATCTTAAGACTTTAATATTAAAAAGATAATAACCATCATGAAAAAGGACAACTAACTAAAATTTCAGGACATAAAATTAGGATATCATATACTGCATAATGGAAATTGAAGTACTTTATTGAACCATAATATCGTAACTACACAAAAAGGAAAACACATACGGAAATAAGGAGATATATGGTATCCTGATGCTCAAGAAATTGGAGTAATTTATTATCCATTCGAAGCTGGCCCTGTGGCATCTAATTGTATTTGCAACCCTGATTAAAATAAAAGGATAAAAGCATTAAAGACCATCATAAGCTATCTAACTAATTCATTAGGATAATAGTAAAGAATAGATATATGTACCTCCTGAATTAAGATTTATTTTGAAAGTAACCGCATAAAGAGGCAGTACATGCGTCTTGACATGTGGATAGCATACTATACTTTGAAGGAGCTTGCTGGTTATCTACACCAGAATCAAAATCTCACGAAATTTGACCTGTTTGTCTTGAGCTGGGAAGTATTGCATATTTGCTTCCCAAGATGACACGACAGATCACCATATGCATCAGTCCATCTTCACTAATTGGTGCGGAAATAAGGCTGCAAAACATTTATCATGAGCGTTAGGTTAATGTAAATACTAAAAGTCGCAAATGCACAATACAAAGGGAATTTTTTTTTCTTTTTCTTTTTCAAATAGTTAATGTCTACAGACAATGCAATAAATTACCTTGTTTGCTTATAATAAGTTGTAGGTGACCATCTTGCGAAGTGGAATAAAGAATCTTAGAGTTAGGAAAAAAAAATATCAAGCTGGACCTTAGTGAATAATATAAGATATTTGTTAGATAATGTTAGATGTGATTAGATATGATTTTATCTCCTACCTATTTTGTAACATCCTTCTAATCTCTATTTAAGACAGATAAAGCGTTATATGGAATAATATCTTTGCCTAATCTATTTCTCTAAACAACACATAATAATTTGCCAAGTTATATTACTTTGTTCTATCCAAGGAATCTGCACAGTTGAAACTTATTATTCCATTTTGAAGAGATATGAGGCAGAAATCGCCATCAAAATCCCTGCTACAAACCACTGGTCCTTTGTATTCATTGAGGCGCAGTGGTGAAGGAAAATAATCTCCTTCACAGAAGCCAATCGCTATTGTGGGTGGTTTTACAAGCTTCCATAGCCCCTCCACAGTCTGCTGCTCACCTCTTGACTTCATAGTAGCATGCCCGTCATAATTGATCAACTGAATCCATGTCTGATGAAGTCTTCCAGTTGATCTGATATATTTTACAGGTTTCATAAAATGTTCAACCAAAATTGTTTCCGACTTTCCTTCTCCATTTCTAAGTAAGTTAACACAAATGATAGGTACCAAAGGAGTTTTCCTTTGTCCACCAGCACTTAAACGGGGATCCCGAGCACCATATCTACGACTTAATCTCTGATAATACTGCAAGCTTCCTTTGTAGGGATCCTGAGCTGAAACATTAATTTCAGCTTCCACAGCAGAGAACTTCAACTCTGCCCCCCACCATATTGGTATGGTACCTTGTCGCCACACATATGAATTAAATGGGAACAAAATAACTGCTGGGTGCTAACAGATTAAAGAAGAAATAATATATAGCAAAATGTTTAATCAAATTTGTGCGTAAAGCTACTTACAGTTCCATCTATAATTGCTGAAAGGGTTAGATAATCGAATACATTAGTACAGTACCGCCAGGCGTTATCATTTCCATACTTCCGTTGGCATTTGTCATAAAAACCGTAAACCTAGAAACATGATTTCCATTAATACATACACAAAAAAGATTTGCTCAAAATGTTCATATCTTTTAGATCCCTTCTAAAGACAAATTACGTTTCCATGACAAATTGGCATAGAAGTACAATAGCAGAAAATTGGAATGAAAAATATCCAAAGAACATTTCTTTCCTTATAAGGTGTCAAATCTGAAACCAATGAACCTTTGATAGGTAAAATATACTATTTCACGATAAAGCAATTCCTGAAGGTGTAGTAGATGGAGCAAGCCACATTGGTAACTTTGCAGTACTTTTGTGATAATATGAACTCACTTGAACTTTCAATTTCCTCAATGTTGGAACATTGGTAATCCCAACTGGCACGCAAGCCAAACAACATAGTAATATAGCATATTACTCTATTTTTCCTTCTTCGCGAAGTATTTGTTTCCTATCCTTCCATTTACCCATTTGGCTTTCATTTTGCATCAGAGTTGACTCTAGTTACCTGAAGCAAACCTCTCAATTTCCCCCCTTATTTCAGGTTCTTTTCCTTAATTGAATGGGTGAAATTGCATCAGCAAATCGGGAGGTAATTTAACTAACGAACTGACTTTTTAAGGATTTGTGATGGACTCCGCTCGTGTAAAATTTCCTGACCAAGCAGAAACATGGAGGTGCTACACTAAGTAGAAGTCAGAAGCAGGAACTTGCTAAAAATCTCTGCTTGAATGACAACCCAATTCTAGTGGAAAAATACTCGGGTTACAAGAATGATTCAAAAAAGGACCTATGATAAACTCATCAAGAGCCAAAAGACATCAAAGTTGGAAAAAGAAGTACTCCCATAGCTAGCATGAAGATTAAGAGAAGATTGTTCAGAAGGCCTTGGATCAATTTCTTAAAATAATATCCTGAAGTCAAGATATCAAAGGGCTCTCCTAATATGGTTGTTTCTCCACCTTATCACAATTTGGGTAGATCATATTAAGTTATAAATCAACTCGGCGTAATGTAGAGATTTCATAAAAAATATTGAGAGAAAAATCCAAAGAAAATAAGCAATAATAAGTATAACATTTTTCAAGCAACCTGCACAAAGCATGCATAGAATTCTTAAAAGGGCAAAAAGAAAGGATTTCAGACTGATAATTACTGTCAGAAGTGAACACAAACAGAAGACTGGAAACAGATTTGAGGTCACAATTTGTGTGGAATTAAATATAGGAAATCTAAGAAGACAAAAATGAATAAGCAGCTAAAATGGGCAACTAAACTGATCAACTTTGTAGTGTAAAGACACCACAACATTTAAGTAACCTGGTCACAAATGACAGTAAGACATTGTTCCAAACATATGGCAAAAGCTATAGCCAAACTAATAAAAGCATACCTGTGTGGAAACATTAGGTTTCTCGTTTTATAAGCACGTTAAGGCCTATTAGGCGCATCCATTTATTCAAACTCATTAATAATACTTATCTACAAAATTTATAGCACTAAAGCTTGCGGAATCCAAACTATGACAAAGAATTTAGCCTTCCCAAAAGCTGAATAAGCACCTAAATGATCAAAAGGACCATAAGCAATAAGAGCTATCAATACAATTACCAATAAGCCCCCAAAATATCCAGAAATGAAAGTTAGCAATAAAAAAAATCTTTACCTTTTGCTAATTTTGCAGATAGGCAAGTGGTCAAAGTAAACAATAACTGAAAAGAGAAAAATAGAAATTGGATAAAGGTCTTAGAAAAGGCAAGACCCATGAATCAAATACCTCTGTCTATAAACGTACAATTAACTAAATCTCTGGAATAAATTGAATAACCTCATTCCTTTAGCTGTACACAAGCCCACAGATCTTATTATACTTCTGCTCCAGCTCCAGGACTTTATCATTGACTTCTTTCTTGACCTGTCAAATATAAATCATATTAGCCAAGAAAGGGGGGAAATGTGGATCTAATGTACAACTTTTCATAATTATTATGTTTTGGTCTATTCCTTTTGATAATGTATTGGCCTGGAGAATACACTTACCCTATAAGTCTTAACTCTTGAAGATTAATTCATTTTTATGATAATTCTAAAGTTGCCTTCACTATAACATGTCATTAGGTGTCTTGCTTTGAAGATGAACATTTAGCATGGTACAAATTAATGTGAAGGAATAATTGAAGATATTTTGGACTACCATCATAAGTAAGTAGTACACATCAATCGAATTGAAAAGTTATAAACGTGAAAATTCAATGGAATTTTTTGCACCACATGCATATTTGATCAGATTGTAAAAATATTAAATCATTGGAAGCAAAAAGCTTCCGTAGTGAATAAAAGAACACTATTAATTAATAACGGATACTTGTTAACATAAAGCTTGGTTTGAACAGAGAGCCTTGAAGATAGCATATGCTTCGTATTTTATAGAAAAATCACATATGTGAACAATGATATATATGCAATTGGCGACCCATAACATCATGCATGTAACAAACTATAAAGGTTTATATCACAAAGCATGAAAAAACATATAAATGAAGTAGATTATCATTGATCTATATACTTAATCACCACAACATAAGTTTTTAAAGAAAAGCAATACAATATAATTCTTCAATAAGAACTATAAACTATATTGACAATTAAACTATTATTGATTTTTAATTCAAGCCTAAGAATAAACCATCCAACACCCAAGTAGTAAATGATGATGCCTTGAGGATGCTAATTAGGTTTGTTTTGAATTGAAAGTTAGGCATTTAACATTTACTTAAACTAAATAAAAGCATGCATAGCAAAAGAAAAAGTTTCTATTTTCTATTTCAATTCAATCAAAATATATATATAATCCAACAAACCAAATTAATTTTATATCAAACATTAATATTTACCTTGATAGATGGGAGATTCAGCAACCTTCAAATCCTAAATCCTGTAAATAATGCATAAAAACTGAAAAAATTAGAAAAATATCAATTGTCGTAAAAACTAATTGCAGTGCAAGAAAATAAACTAAATTCCAATGCATAGAACCTAAATTGCCTCAGAGAAAACAATTACGTTGGTGTTATGCTTAATTTCAAAATACAAAAAATTTCATAATGAAATTAATCACATATCAAAACATCATACCTACTTTTATTTGAATTCTAAGAATTAAGAAAGATGTCGCACAGACTAAGAATTTTCAAAATAAAATCAAAATTTACGAGAAAAAAAAGGATAACAAAAATTCCTAATAGCTCTTTTCCCATAAAGGATACCTGAATTTCTAAAACAAACAAAATTGATAAATTGCTTAAAAAAAGGAAAAGTGAAGGGAAAAATTATTTACCTGCTACCGCCCGCTGGCAGCTCTCTCCACCCATCGTTTCGAATCCCTCTCCTTCTCCCCTGCGTAATAACCCGTCGCCATCTCATTCATCTCCCCAAACACTAACCCCTCCGAAACCATAACCCTAACCTCCTCGTGCTCCTCCTCTTCCTCTCTCCTCGCCGCCATGAGATCCACATCTCGTCCCTCTCCCTCACCTCTCTCTTGAGCTCCCCGACCCTCCCCCTCAACCCCTCGATCTCCTCGTTCGTCGACTCGATCAGATCCAAAAGCCGCTGCTCCTCTTGCTGCCACGCGTGGCGGTGGCTGGCGAAGATCTCGACGACGCGGGCGTTGGCCTTGGAATCCCCCTTCCTCCTCGACCTTAGGGTTTTTAGCTGGTCCTTAGCCTGGAAGAGCTTGATGCTGAGGATTCGGTTGCGGGATTGGAGAGAGGAGAGGTAGGGGATGTAGGATTTGGGGAGGAAGCCTGAGAAGACGGCGAAGGAGAGGCCAAGATAGATGGAGAGAGATGAGGGGTTGGGGTCGTAACCGATGAAAAAGAGAAAAGTGGCTTATCAATTGAGGATACGTTTGGTAACTAAATTTGGTGGAGGGTTATTTTGGGGAGGGTAAAGTTTTTCATGAACTCCCTCTTTTAAAGGGTAATAGAAATAGATGTTTTCTTTTCCTTTTTATATGTTAAGATAACTGAGTGCACCATCACACCATGGACGGTATATGACTCAATCTGATGCCAGTTCTTTGACACTATCCATTTTTGGTAACTGAATGTTAATGATTTTGTTTCCAGAAGTTCTATCACTTGTTCATGCATTTTAATAAAAAAGTATGGTGAAAATAAGTGACTTTATTATTATACTTCCTTTATGAAAATGGTTCTTAATCCAGCTCATCTCTTTTAATTTGGAAATATTTGCAACAATTGCGGCAGCAGCAACAGTCACAGCAACAGCAACTTCTAAGAAAACCTGAAGGAGAGAACCCTGTACCTTACAAAGTAGGTGGTGGTGCACATGTTAGTATTTGTTTGTAAAAAACAAGATAGTCCCACATTAGAATTTTGAACATTCTTTTAGAGGTTTAAAAGCATTGAATGCTTATTGGGCTTTGAATAATGAATCAAAGTGTAGGCTTCTAAACCCGCGTGCGGATAGCGCGAATAATGCGCGATTTTGACGCACTTAGCACTTAGGAGTTTGCACGCTTGTCACTGCCGCTTAAATGTTCCATTTTGAATATATTTTTTTAATGTTATTTTGAATTTTAAAAAATTATGAAAAGACAAGTGACTGTTGAAAAGTGGCTGTTTGCTCCAAGGGGTGTTTAATTTGAAAAGTTGTGACTGTTGGAAGCACATTTTCAAACCTATAAATAGTTTATGTTTTCAGATATCTATTTTAACAATTCTTTTACAAATCTTTTCGATCAAAAACTTATGCAATATTACAAACTTGTTTCACAACGAATTAAGGAAAATTCCAGATTTGCTTACTGGAATTTTTATTTTCTGTTGTATCCTGGGAAGAAAATTTGCATTAACCCGAAGCAACTTTGAATCTCAAGTGGGGGCAAATATTTTTTTAAGGAAAGTCTTTCACGCCTCAGAATTTCTGTCTCATTCAATTTAAAATCTAACAATCTTAAAGAAATATCTCTGCTACAATGGAGTCGGAATCAATCAAGGTGATGAATCAAGACATGGTCAAATTGGACCGATTCGACGGGAATAATTTCTCTCGCTGGCAAGACAAGATGATGTTTCTTCTTACAGCACTGAAGATTCCTACATCCTCAACCCCAACCTACAGCCCATAGAAGATCCAAAACCAAGTGCAGACGGCAAACAACCTACTGAGGAGGAAATAGAAGAAATCAAAAAGCAGAAGGCAAAACGGGAGGAAGATGAAGTGTTGTGTCGCGGTCACATTCTTAACACACTTTCGGACCGATTATATGATCTTTTCACGAGGATAAAGTCAGCAAGGGAGATCTGGAACGCACTGGAATTTAAATACAAAGCCGAGGAGGAAGGTACAAACAAGTATTTAATTGCAAAATATCTAGAATACAAAATGGTTGATGACAAGTCTGTCCTGGAGCAAGTTCATGAATTGGAGGTTCTAGTTAATAAGATTCATGTTCTAAAAATAGTTCTTCCAGAGTCTTTTCAAGTTGCTGCAATTATTGTAAAACTACCATCAACTTGGAAAGATTACTCGAAGAAACTAATGCATAAAACTGAGGATATCTCTTTGGAACAACTTCAGAAGAATCTTAGAATTGAAGAGGAGTCACGCTTACGTGATTCGAAAAATTCTGTCCAAAGTGATTGTAAGGTCCACACTATGGAAAAGAATGAATCTTCGGTAAAAAATGTGAACCTTCAAGTAAAGAAAAGTGGACAACACTTTAAAAGGAAGAATTTTCAGAAGAAAAAGGGATCCTGTTTTATTTGCGGCAAGCCTGGACATTTTGCTAAAGAATGTCGTCATAGAAAAAATAACAATGTAAAATCAAAGGCTTCTGCAAATATGATAGAAGAGAATCTGGTCGCTATGATTTCTGAAATCAATATGGCTTCTGTTAAGTCTGGATGGTGGCTTGATTCTGGTGCAACAATCCACGTTTGCAAGGAAAAATCTTTGTTCAAAGGATTTGAAGAAATTTCGGAAATTACAGAAGTGCAAATGGGGAACAATATATGCTTGTGCAAAGGTTGCTGGAAAGGGGACTGTTGATATAGATTTTACTTCTGGAAAGAAATTGACTCTTATAAATGTTCTGTATGTACCCGAAGTTAGAAAGAACTTAGTTTCTGTTGATCTTCTTTGTAAGAAAGGGATTCGGGTTGCTTTTGAGTCAAATAAGGTTATCCTGTCTAAGAACGGGATGTTTGTGGGAAAGGGCTACTCTTGTGATGGAATGTATCAACTAAGTATTAATAATAAAGTTATATCTTCTGTTTATATTGTTGAGTCTTCATATTTATGGCATGATCGCTTAGCACATTTAAATTTTCGCTATTTGAAAAATATGAGAAAGTTAGACTTCATTAACTTTAATGGTGAATTTGATAAATGTGAAATTTGTGCTAAGTCTAAATTAACAAAGAAATCTTTTCCAAGTGTTTCTCGCAAAGATTCTAAAGTTTTAGATTTAATACATTCTGATATATGTGAATTGAATGGTATGTTAACTAGAGGAGGAAAAAGATACTTTATCACTTTTGTTGATGATTGCAGTAGATATATGTATGTTTATCTTTTAAGAACAAAAGATGAAGCTTTTGATATGTTTAAAAAATACAAAACAGAAGTTGAAAATCAACTTGAAAGGAAAATTAAAGTATTACGTTCTGATAGAGGTGGTGAATATTTTTCTGATAATTTTAATACTTTTTGTGAAGAACATGGCATTATTCATCAATGTACAGCACCTTATACTCCCCAACAGAATGGTTTAGCCGAAAGAAAAAATAGAACTTTACAAGAAATGATAAATTGTATGCTTAATAATGCTAAGTTAACTTTAAATTTATGAGGAGAAGCTTTGTACATAGCATGTTATATTCATAATAGGATTCCCTCTAAAAAGTCAAATATAAGCCCTTATGAGTTATGGAAAGGTAGAAAACCTAATCTGTCACATTTTAAAGTATGGGGGTGTTTGGCTTATTATAGAATTCCTGATCCTAAAAGAACAAAACTTGGACCTAGAGCATTTAAAAGTGTTTTTGTCGGATATGCTGAAAATAGCAAAGCATATAGACTACTTGATTTATCTTCTAATACTATTGTTGAATCTAGAGATGTTGAATTCTTTGAAAATAAATTTTCTGTAGATTTTGAAACTGTTGAAAATGTTCCTATTCTGCTTAACTCTAATAATATTTCTAGTTCTGATTTTCATGGTAAGGAAACGAATACATCTAAAGAAATATTAGAGCCAAGAAGAGGTACTAGAGCAAGAAAAGAGAAATCTTTACCTTCAGATTTTATTTCTCCTGAACAAATTATTTTTCTTGTTGAAGGTGATAGGAATAATAATGTTTTAAATAAACATCCTATAAGTTTTAATCCAGGTGATGATCCTAAAACCTTTATAGAAGCAATGTCATCTAGAGATGCTTCATTTTGGAAAGAAGCTGTCAATGATGAAATGGATTCTATAATGGGAAATAGTACTTGGATTTTAGTAGATTTACCTCAAGGATCAAAGCCAATAGGATGTAAATGGGTTTTAGAAGAAAATATCATTCTGATGGTTCTGTTCAAGCTTTTAAGGCTAGATTAGTAGCCAAAGGGTTTAGACAAAAAGAAGACATAGATTATTTTGATACATATGCACCTGTCGCACGTATAACATCTATTAGAATTTTTATTGCTTTGGCATCTATACATAAATTATTTATGCATCAAATAGATGTCAAGACTGCTTTTTTAAATGGAGATTTAAATAAGGAGGTTTACATGGAACAACCGGAAGGTTTCATTCTTCCAGAAAATGAAAGAAAAGTATGTAAACTAATTAAATCTCTTTATGGTCTTAAACAAGCACCAAAACAATGGCATTAAATCTCTTTATGGTCTTAAACAAGCACCAAAACAATGGCATGAAAAGTTTGATTCTGTTATTCTATCTTATGGTTTCAAACATAATAGTGCTGATAAGTGTATTTATTCCAAATTCACTGATAAATATGGTGTGCTTGTGTGCTTGTATGTGGATGACATGTTAATATTCGGCACTAATATGATTGGTATAAATGAGACAAAAGAGTATCTATCTTCTATATTTAAAATGAAAGATTTAGGAGAAGCGGATACTATTTTAGGGATTAAAGTTAGAAAACATAGTGGGAGTTTTTCTTTAAGCCAATCACATTATATTGAAAAAATAGTGAATAAATTTAATCATCTTGGTTTTAAAGAAGTTAACACTCCTTTCGATCCCAGTGCCAAATTGACTGCAAATTCTGGTAGAGCTGTAGCACAGCTTGAGTATGCTAGTGCAATTGGTTCTTTAATGTATGCTATGCATTGTACTAGACCTGATATTGTATTTGTTGTATACAAATTAAGTAGATATACTAGTAATCCAAGTGTAGAACATTGGAAAAGCATTTCCAGGATTTTTGGATATTTAAAGAAAACCAAAAATCTGTGTTTGTTCTATAATGAATATCCGGCTGTATTAGAGGGATACACCGATGCAAGCTGGATGACTAGTGTTGGAGACAACCAATCCACTTCTAGAATGGTTTTTACACTTGGTGGAGGAGCAGTTTCTTGGGCAAGTAAGAAACAAACATGTATCTCACACTCCACTGTGGAATCTGAATTCATTGCTTTAGCAGCAACTGGTAAAGATGCTGAATGGATTAGGAACTTATTGCTAGATATTAAGTTATGGCCGAGTCCAATGCCTCCTATCTCTATCTATTGTGATAGTCAAGCCACTTTGTCAAGGGCTTATAATTGTACGTATAATGGTAAGTCTAGACACATAAGTGTAAGACATGAATATGTGAGACACTTTTTGGTCAATGAATTAATGCTTTATTCATCTTTCCAAGTATGTAAAGTGCTGTACATCAAAAAACCAGGGTTAATAACCTGGTAAACAATAGAAAATGCATAGTTACAAATTCACTATCATTTCCTTAATATGTGCAGGAAAATCATCATTCAAAATTCTGGTGAAGATGGATACTTTGATAGCACGGAAAAGAGTATCAGGAGTTCTTGCAATCCCCTGGAAAATCCTAACATTCCGCTCCTGCCAGATAAAGTAGACAGCCACAGAGAGAGCCATTCGCTTCAAATCTTTCTTGAATCCTTTACCTTTCAAGCAGCTAGAATACCAACTGCTGAGCTGAACCCAAGTACAAGATCTCCATGTGTATCCCAACCAGTCCATCACATTGTTCCACACTTCAGCCGAATATTGACATTCAAAAAACAGATGTTTGCAATTTTCAGGTTGCCTAGAGCACAGGACACAGCAATTTGTGCTAAGAATTCTAAATCTGCACAACCTTTCTTGTGTGAGAAGCCTAGAATGGAAGGCTAACCAAAGGATTATTGAATGTTTAGGGTAATTTAGTCTCCCCCAAGTAGTTTCAGATTATTGAATGTTTAGGGTAATTTAGTCTCCCCCAAGTAGTTTCAGACCAGTTTATTGCAGCAGAGGAATTGGTTAAGATATTATATACCAAAGATAGCCGAAGTTTACCATTGCTACTGCAGCTGTTAAGAATGTTCAGCACTTCATCTGCATTGCCATATTTTTCTAAAAGCATGTTTCTAGTTTTGAGGAGTTGTTTCTGTTGGCCTTCTTGTTTTGATGATGTTTAACAAACAATTTACCACTAATGTTGTTTGTCTAGTATACTCACTTGTTTTCTACAATAAATACGTAAAACACAACAAAAGACAGACAAACAACCCAGAAAACCAACGCATCAGAAATAGCCCGTTAAAGCCAACGGCCTAACTTGTCGTCGACCTCGAAAATTCTCCGTCGGGATCCCCGATGGAAAAAAATTCGGTCGGACCGAATGGAAGTTCGGTCGACGTTATCCAGGTCGAAAACAGAAATCAAGCAAACAGCTCTATCCGGTCGACCGGTGCACGGTCGACGCCTGGAGCTTTCGTCGACCCCCGGTTCGACCCCGACGCCGACTCTCTGAAAACTGCTGGAGAAATGCAAAATTGATCGGCCCGCCCGTACCGGTTCGACCGAAAACTGACATTCCCAGATTCTAAACACTGTTTATTTGATTTTAAGAACAGCTGTTTAAAAATATTCAAATAAATTCAGAAAAATGTAAAACTTTGGGGAATGATTGTAGACATGACTAATCATAACATGCTACGACTCACGACTGGTTTCCGAAAAAGGACTTCCAAATGAAAATTATACACATTTTACAAGATAGTCCAAACATGAGAAATATGAAAATTGTATATTTGATATTTTGAACTAAAACACATTTTGAAACCTTATGAATACATGATTGTATGGACTTTAATAAAAGATAACTAACATGTTGTCTATGACAAGTCTATAACCAGAAATCACCATATTCTTCTTAAAATTGCATATTCTACTAGCATATACACAAAACTAATATATTTCATCTAATATAATCTTGTAAACTACGAAATCATATATAGGCACTATCAAACATAAAACAAAATAGTATTTTCCAATGTCCTATTCACTTTGTTTCATATAAAAACTCGGAAAATTAAACGCAAAAAACATATGTGTATATATATACACTATATAAATACCAAAACCAAAACGTGTATGTGTGTACTATGATTGAGCCATTAAAGTATCCTAACACCATCAATATAAATCCTACACTAAAATTACCTCAAGCGAATCTTGATCTTCAACGAAGCTCTATCTGGACACTTGCGGAATGAACTAACATCTGGATCTGAACTTGAATTGTACGATGCTTCACTCCCACAATTCCAACCAACCTCCTCTTGATATATCCGTGAGGCTGCAATCCATCCAACCTGCCACTCACGTTTGTTTGTCTACCAATACATACACGAAAACGACAAGCTCTTTTTCCCTGGCAATCAGACCTGGATTAAAGAGGTCAGAATTCAGTTGAACTTGGATATCATGCAACTCTGCTTTTGCCCTTGATACCTGCTCACTAATGCTCATAAAGTGCCTTTTGTTCAGCTCTTTAAGCACAGGCTTTAGATTATTGAGCTTGCTTTTAACTTTGTACATGTAGTATCCAGGAATGTGCTGATTCCAGACTGACCTGACTGCTGGTAGAAAGTCAGGGTGTTTAGTCCACATAGCAAAGAATTTAAAAGGTCTCTTGCCTCCACAATTCATATCTTCACCTATTGTTAGCAATCCAGGGGAATGATCAGAGCAGTGTGGCATCAGATATTCAACCTGGCTTGATGTATATTGGAAAATCCAGTCATCATTTACTAGAATTCTATCCAACCTACTCCATACTCTAGTAGAAGCATCCTGTTTGTTACTCCAGGTGAAAAAACAACCAGTGGATTTAATATGCTTTAATTGGCTTGTATCAATGAAATTCTGAAAGTCTTCAATCTCTGCATCTGTAATATGAGCCCCACCTATCTTCTCTTCACTACTGAGAATGGCATTGAAGTCCCCTCCTACTAACCAGGGATCTGAAACATTCTTTTTGAAATCCATAAGGTCATCCCAGAGAATTTTCCTGCCTTCTATATGATTGAGAGCATATATAGCAGTGATTAGACAATTTAGCCTTCCATCTTTTGATTCTACTTTGCATGTAATATACTGATCAGAACTATTGATATTCTGCACAGTTAAAAAGCTGCTGTTCCAAAGAAGCCAAATTCTAGCCTTGTTAGCAGTATGATGTACATTAGAAGTCCAATTCCAATCTTTGAAAACTTTTTTAGCAATGATCTTCATTTTCTCCATGGACATTTTGGTTTCTAGAAGAGCAATAAATGAGATTTTATAATCCTGAATGAACTGCTTGACTATCGAGTGCTTAGAGGATTTGTTAAATCCTCTAATGTTCCAAAAAGCCAAATGCATTTATTGGAAGAGACCACCCCTTTCATTACTATAGGGTCTAAATCAAGTATCTGGTGCTCCAAACTTGAGAATCTTGATGGACAAATTGAATTACCTGCCTCAATAAAATTATTTCTCTTAGCTGCATTAGCTCTGGTAACACTAGTGAAACCAGCAGTGTTGATGGTGGGAGAATAATGAGCAGAGACATTAGATGAACCTCTTGATAAACCAGCAAGACCTTGAGTGGCAAAGCCAAATATGCCTGGTTTTCCAGCAGCTTCAGATGTAGGTTGCTGTGTTATAGTATCAGCTTGAGTCTGTGCACGTTTCTGTGCATGTTCTATACTTGAGCTTTCAGTAACCACAGAGGAGTGAGGTAACTGGATATCAACAGCAATAGCATCTTTAGCACTTGAGTTTAAACTCCTGTCAACAACCTTATGCTGGGGACTTTTTGCTTTTGTATTTGTGTTCTCAGAATGCTCATTTTGCCTGTTAACAGGAACCCAGATTTTCTTCTTATTCTTTCTACATTGATCAGTTTCATGGCCAAGTTTGTTACATGATGTGCACCACCTTGGCTTGAACTCATATACCACTTCCTGTGCATAACTTCTACCATCAGGATCCTGGATGATTACTTGATCAGGTAAGGCATCTTTCAAGGGCAAATTTACTTCTATCAAGACTCTTGCGTAGCTTAACCTTTGTCTAGTAGCAGTAAGTTTATCAGTAGATATAGGTTTACCAATGAGGCTGGCAACCTTGCTGATTCCAATTGAACTCCAGAGGTTAAGTTTCAGATTAGGGAATTGCACCCAAAGTGGATATGAAAAGTCTTGGATCTTATCCAAATCAGTATCAATAGTCCAGATCTTCAGCATCAGAGGCCTAGAGCCAAAAAACCAGGGGCCAGCATCTAGTATTTCCTTCATCTGCTTCTCAGTTTGGAAATCAAAGAGGAATACACCATTCTTGATTAAAGACACTTTAGGAATAGAATAGTTTCCCCAAATCTTACTCACATATGTTTCCATTGATTTAAATTTAACATTCAAACCAATAACATGTCCTATTAAGGCATTTCTCCATAGATCTTCCCCTTCTTTCCATTCATCAGTAGTAAAAGAGGCAGTTTTTGATTGAGAGGATGGTATATAACTCAGGGACAGTCCATTACCTGATTTCCTGTTATCAGCAAACAGGCTCGCAAAGGTTTTACTAGGATTTGGATCTGATTTTTCCAAATTTTCAACATTGCCAGTAATTTTATCCCCTTCTCCAGGTTTCAGCTTACCAGAAATCTCCTGATCAGGAGATTTAGTACTCACATTAGCTAATTCATCTGAATCCATAGATTTAACCAATGGAACAGTAAGAGTATCAGAATCAACTCTAGAAATCTCCTGATCAGGATTAAGATCATTTGAGGATTTAGGTTTTTGAGTCTGATAAGAAGAAGAAATAGAGGGAAAAACCTCCGAGTCAAGCTCATCAGCCCAGGAAGCCCTAGATGAGCTGCCGGCACCATCACTGAGATATCGAGCTTGAGTTCCTTTCCTTTGTAGAGAAGCTATGGATCGACTAGAACCAAGTAAGAAATCTGAAGATCGAAGGATATCCTCCATGGATTTCTTAAGTTTTTCACCTTTTGGACCTGTCGAGCCCATTATATCTTCACAGAGTTCATCATCTTCCTCAAAATTAGTTTCGAATTGATCCTCAAGAGCTTGAGAACAAGAGGTTGAGGACCGTAGACCAATGCTGAGCAGCTTTCTTCCACTCTTATTCTTCTTCTTCGCCATTAGAAACCTAGCGGGGGCGCACGATAGAGGAGAGGAGATCGCCTTAGGATAGCACAATTGATCCCAAACAGTATTATGCCATCTTTTGTATTGTTTGGATTGTATTTAGGCGACCATATGCACTTTTTATTATTCTTTCAATAATCAGAATAATAATAATATATTATATAATAAATGTCATGTAATCTCTTCTTTATATATAAAGAATTGATGCAGTTCATAAAAGCCACGAAAAATAGACATGTGCTACATCATGAGTACCTATGTGTCCCTCTATCGTATTAGAAGATGACACGTGAACACTTAATCTTATATTCATCTAAGAATCCTTCACAATTAAAAAAAAATCTAATATTCAAATATTTTAAAATCCTTCTCACATTATAACTATCTATAATTAAAAAATATCATAATTATATATTTAAATATAGAAATTAAAGAAGAAAACTCATGTAGAGAGCCTCTCTACATAAAATCACATGTTAATTTTAGAACGCTTCCCGCTTATGGAGGTGTCACAAATCCTCCTCGATTATGGAAACCCACAACCGCTCCCCCCCACCCCCCACCCCCACAAT